>NC_057917.1:83051196-83651375 GCF_018873765.1 Telopea speciosissima
CAAACTTGAACTGAATAAATAAAAGAATTAAAAAACAATAATAAATCGTGGGGAAGGTGAAGGTTGTCTTCAACCTTTGAACCAGCAAACCAGCAGAAGCATAGGTTTAGTTTCAGGCAAGGTAACTCCCTCAATACAAGCCCACTCCAAACGAGATTTCAGGCGAAGGTTTCTGACCCTCAACCCTTTTGAATCCTCCCAACAAACAGACTCAGGATGCCATCATCATCCTGAGAAGATTCTCAAAAACCAGATGGAGTGGAAGCTTCAGACACAGAGAATGTTTGATGTTTGGTTCTCTTGGTAGGAGCAGAGGTTGGGACTGAAACTTAGCAAGGTAAGCCACCCTTATGATCACGAACGCCCCTCAAAATACCATACCAGATGGCCTAGGAATAAAGTAGATCCAGCAGTGTTTCTTTTTGCTTATACCACCGCCCAAACAGAATATCGATGGCAAAAATATAGAAGAAAAAAATAATAAGAGATTGGAAGAAACGATTAGACTGCACCAGATAGAATGGAGATGAGAGGAAATAACAGAAGAAGACAGATCAGAATGGTCGACCAAATCTGGTAGAGACCCACAACAGTTTCTCAACCATGAGAGAAAACTAAAATCCAGTATTCTAATCACAACACCATTATTCAGCAGGAACAGTGACAAAAGGCACGGTCAGGTAAGCTTAAATCAATTTTGTTTTCTCTTTTTCTTCTTCATCACTCTGATACCATGTAACAAAACTAAACCTTAACAATCAGGACATGTGAACAAGAAAAAGAGAAGGAAGAAAGAGAACTGCTGAACAGCAATAGATTCAGTCTATGTCTATCGTGGTCCTCTTGCTTTATTTATAATGTCAGCTATTAGACTCTTAGTTGGAAACCTACTTAAGAGTCAATGTCTAACTACAAGCAATACAGGGAAAGGAATTAAACTAACAATAAAAGACTAACAAAACTATAATGACTAAACACATATCACGATGGAGACACTCCCTCTATTGTGACTAATTACAAAGATGAAACCAAGATACCATGGGACAGTTGATCAGATCAGTTCTGCAATCCTCATACATCTATTGGTGTGGTATTTATGGGCTCCCCAAATCTACCATCAAAGCTATGGAAGCTCTATTCTGTGTTTTCCTTTGGAAAGGAAAATAAGCCTCCAAATTCCCCCACCCCAGCTGGAAAATATCTGCCTCCCTAAATCTGAGGGAGGTCTTAGCCTTCGTAGGATCCGAGACTCCAATATTGGAGGAAACCTCAAGCTGATTTGGAAAATCTCCACTAAGCATGACTCAATCTGGGTCAACTAGGTCTATTCCTATACTACAACAACAACATCCAAGCCTTATCCCAACTTAATGGGGTCGGCTACATGGATCAAAAAATAAACAAATGATTAAAACTAACAAAGTAAAAAAGAGGAGGGGGGGGGGGGGGGAGGGAACAACATGGATGTCAATGGATAAAATTAAAGAAGTAAAAGAGGGGGGGGGGGAAGGACATACCACATCGACACAAACTCTAGGGTATCGACCCTTCTTAGCTACGTACCACTTCTTAACTGCCCAACATTCTGCTCTTGGTCCCGAAGAGGTGTGAATACAAAACAGCATCACAACAACAAAGACCAGCTAAATGGGGTCAACCGCATGGATCTTTGATCTCCAATCAGCTCTATTTGAGGTCATACTAGGAGTACCCACCATCCTGCTGACCCTTCATGAGTTTGGTGCAAAATCCTTCTCCTCCGTCCCTTAGCCCTTCGATCCAAGGGCTCTATGATTGGTGATGGGACCTTTATCTCCTTTTGGCTAAAGCCCTAGCATCCTTTAGGAGTCCTTTTCACAACCGTAGGTGCCCATGCGGTCTACTCCTCTAGTATTCCAAAATTTGCCCCTCTTTCCACCATCATTTCCAATGGCGTGTGGTTCCCTCCCTCCCCTTTCCCCCAATGTCTCACCCAGGTTTGGGCTTCTCCCCTGATGCAGATAAGTCACATAATGGGCATATTTTATTGGAAATAAGCCTTGGGTGGGCTAATGTATACATTGGGCCTTTGATTCTATGTGTTTTCTTTGTAATGGGACCCTTTAATGGGCCTAAAATGTGGGTACACAAAAGGCATACGGGATTAAACTTAATAGTAGCTTATTTTCATATATCTAGGTAGTTAAGTGTCTTTTCATAGAGGCAGATTTATTATTTTCCTTGTTTGTAGTTCAAAAGTCTTGGAACAAGTATCTAGTTTTCTTGGGTTCAATGTATTGGGTTTATATTATCTATGTATGGGTTTTAGTTTCTAGGTGTGGGAATTCTAATTAATCTTGAAATTCCAACAGTCTTTTTTATGTAATCCAAGAAAATATTAAGCCTCCTCCTAAGCTATATAATGGAATGGTGGGTTGCTGTTTCAGAACCCAGAATTTTGAAAGAAAAAAAAAACAACTCTTTGAGAATTTTACTTCTTGTTGAGTAGTGAAACCCAAAAGGGTATATTTGTCTTTTTTGTTCTTAAGTTGTTTAGTCGGCTATGTGGGTTTTAGTACCATATCACCTATTTGTAATTCTATCATCTCTTTTCAATATTATAAATAGAAGAGCTTGGGGTGATCATTACTCACTCAAGCATTACATCCCATCGTGTTCTGTTAACATGGTATCAGAGCTAGATCTGATCTAGTTCAAAACACCCCCCCATCGTTTCCTCTCATCTCTCCTCTCTCTCTCTTTCTCTCGGCTTCTTCTTCTTTTTCTGTTTTGGTTTCCTTTCCCTATTGAAGGGCAGCACTTAGGAGGTGATCGATGATCTAGTTGCTGCCCTCCATGGTACCTCCACTATGATATGAAGAGTTCGATAGTTGCAGCTGACCCATCTTTTCTGCAATTTTTTGGGAATTCTCCCTCTTGAAGATCAAGTCTCAATTAACATTGGAGACTGATTGTTCGTATTGGAGACCCATTCTTGCAGCTTGGGACAGCATTTATCACCAATCTTCATCACCAATTGGAGCCCCCTACCCTATATCGATCTCAACTTTCAGGGTTTTCTAAAACCCTGACAAAAATCGATTTGAGGGTTAGGGTTGTCATCCTTGGCTGATTTTTGAGGAATGTTCTATCCATACCAGGGGAGCACTCGATCTGTTTTTCAGCCATCTATATTGAGTTTTTGTTGCACAAATCAGGTTTTTTCTCTCCAAACTATCGATTTGATTCTGGCACTTCTTTGGCTGGTTGCATAGAGCCAGTTGTTCTTTGATTCAGATTCATTATTGTTGGTTCCTTGTTTATTCATTACCATGCCTGGTTCAACTGTTACTACTGCTACTTCTGGTTCTGAAACTGATGGACAGTCAAAGCCTGAATATTTACCTTTTGCTGCCCCTATCAAACTGGATGGAACAAACTCCTTGATGTGGTCCAAGTCTACTCATTGGTCCATTACTGGTCGAGGATTTACTGGCCATATTACTGGCAATACAAAGAAACCTGTTGAAGAGGGTTCACCGCAAGTTCGATGGGTATCCAATGATGCTATGGTGATGTCTCATTTGCTGCACTCCATGCAACCGGACATCTCCAACAACTACTTATTGTTGGATACAACCTATTCTATTTGGAGTGCAGCCAAGCAGACCTTTGGGCAGGATGGGAATGATGCTCAGGTGTATGAGCTTAAAAAAGGGGTCCATGAAACCACTCAGAAGGAACTGTCCGTCTCCAAATATTATGCCTCCCTAAAAGGACTTTGGCAACTATTAGATCACTATTCAGATTATCAGCCTTCTACTGCAGACGACATTGCTGCCTACCATAAACACGTGGAGAAAAGACGTGTCTATACTTTCCTAGCAGGGCTGAATGATGAATTTGATCCCATAAGAGTCCAAGTTCTTGGCAAATCTCCAGTCCCTACACTAGAGCAGGCTTTTGCTTTGGTCAATAATGAGGAGCGTTGTCGAGCTACTATGTTGCACACTACTCCTATTGAAAAATCCGCCTTGCAAACTGGTTCTAACACCACTTCTAATACCATTACTGATAGTGGTAATGCTGCCTCCAAGGAGCCAGTTAAATGTGAACACTGTAACAAGCCTTATCACATTAAGGCTACGTGCTGGAAGATACATGGAAAGCCGGCTGATTTTAAGGCTAAACGGGCTGCTAAGGGGAAGTCCAAGTTCAAGGTCAATCACACAGAAACTACTACTGCTCCTGCTGCTCCATCCTCTGACACTAGTCTCTCTGGTCTTACTTCAGATGAACTCCTAGCCTTGCGTCGCATGCTCAAGGCTTCATCAACACCATCGGCTGTACCTGCTGCCTCTTCTGGTTCTCACTTTGCCTCAGGTATTCCAGTCGATCGTCATTGTGCATCGGCTGTTACCAATCCCTGGATAATAGACTCCGGTGCAACTGACCACATTACTGGTTCCTCCCATATTTTCACCAGTATTCTTCCTCTTCTGGAAACGACACAGTTCGAGTAGCTAATGGTTCCCTTTCCCCGATCTTTGGAAAAGGATCCATTATTTGTTCTCCTTCCCTTGCATTAAATTCTATTTTGTATGTTCCTTCATTTTCTACTAATCTTCTTTCAATTAGTAGTCTTACTAACATAGTACTATATCTCGCAATATATCGGTATCTCGGGCCTACCGAGATATCCGAAATATCCGAGATATCGCGAAATATGACCGAAATATTGCATTTTTTCTGCAATAATTCGGGGGTCCATCTAGGGGGGTATTTGGCCATATCTAGGCCTGAAACTTCATGGACAGCCTTATTTAAGCTTGATAAACACATTTAAACCATAAAATTGTAAAAATATGAATTCAAATTGGTGTTTTGGGCTTGCACCCTTGATTGACATACGGTCGCCGACCCTAATGTATAAATAGTTAAATACACATAGATTAATGAAATCACAACTTAAGTTACAAATTACAAGTGCTAAACTGCTAATAGTAGTTGCTGTGCCTCCCTGGATCAATCCCACTCATGCCTCGCTGGAGTCGACGTCCATTGCTCTCTGTTTGAAGGACATATGTGGACCACGGTATAGAATCGGAGAAGAAACGAGTGGTCATCCACAAGTGTCACGTAAATGGAATCATCAACATACTGTAGGTAACCTATCCTAGGATATAAACTAGGGTTACCAATCGATCCAGTCCGTGAAGAAGATGATCCACTGTGATATGATGTTGGCGCCGGCGCAAGAGGCGATGGCATTGGCTGCATGTATGGCTGGTGAGGTTGGTAGCTAGGTCTGCTAGGGTATGCAAAGATGTTATCTACAAAAGATGATCCAGTATGTCCCTGGGCCTGGGACTGGTAGTCATAGTCCCCTACCCGACTAAACTGCCCATATGATGATGATCCATATCCATATCCACCGTAAGGTTGTGATGCACCATAATCCGATGCCAATGGAGTGGCATGTGCGTCAAAAGATGGGGCACGCCAATGTCCAGTCGGTCCTCCCTCCCTATCACCCATACTCAAACCACCAATAGAGCTAGATAGGTTATCAATGTCCATGTGATCAGGTTGCAACTGTGTTTGTCGACCCCTACGCTTCCTGTTGTATGTATGTAGGGGGCCTCTCGAGGGTGGGGGTGCGGGGGCACGTGCTCCGTGGTCCGTATCTTGTGTGGCATGATTAAACTGTGTCTCTTCAGTGAATCGGAGTGGCTCTACAGGTGCCGTATCCTGGGCCTCCTGGCCTAACACATAACGCTCTCGCATGCGGTCAAATTCTTCACCAGCATCACCACCACCAACATCACCACCACCAGCATTACCACCACCAGTATCACCATCATCACCATCATCATCATTTGAGGACTTAGACCAGTCTTCATCATCAGCAACATTGCCACCAGTGGGCTGGAATGGTATGGGTGAGGTTTCCCTTGCATGTATCTGACCCTCGTCAGCCATATACTCGTCCACATCGGCACCAATTTCAGAAGTTATCATGGGGTCGGGCCTACCTCCCTCCTCATCCAACACTGGCTCACCTCTATCCCTCACCCAATCCACAATAGGGTCCTCATCGTCTGAGTCAACTTGAAAGATGTCAGCTAGATCAATGGTGCCCCTCTGTCCCTCATGTCCCATGCGTATGTGTTGCAGTTTCAGCCTCAAGTTGTAGTGCACATACACCATGTCAGATAAACGTTGAGACCCCAATCTATTGCGCCTCTTGGAGTGGATGAGTGCAAAGGTACTCCAGTTCCTCTCACAACCAGATGCAGAACATGTTTGGGCAAGGACTTTAATTGCTATTCTTCTTAAGTTTTCAGCCGATGCCCCATACAACACCCACCATTCAGCTGCATTACAAGTTTACAACAAAAAAGACATGTGTCAAATGTTGTTTCAACTTTCAACTTTCAAATTTCAATACATATGTAATTTAAAACTTAAAAGAATTACCAGCATCACCATGTGCTCTGCCTTGTATCGCAGCCTCAATTCCAAAACTTCCCAATGCATCCCTAAATACCTTGATCTACACCCATGTGGAAAATTAGTAAGTACTTCTTCACTACTTATTTGAAAGCATCAATAAGTTGAGTTTCCAAATGAACTCACTTCATTGTTGCAAATTGCTTGTAGTGCACCATCTGGCTCCAACTTCTTCACTACTTGTTTCACAGCATCAATAAGTTGAGTTTCCAACCCAAGCCTATTGTTATATTGATACTTAGGGTTCAAGTAGTATGCTGAAATATGACATATAGAATAGAGGTATTGTCAAATGCATAGGTAATTAATAAATAATAATACTATGAATTAGTAAACATAAAACAAATTTACTCACCAGCCTTATGCAGTGGATGCATAAGTTGATTCTCCCAGCGAGCATTTATGATATCTAAGAAGTGTTTGCTACTGCGAGGAGCCACACTATAGACACTATCTTTCATCAAGTCTATTAAAGCATATAGGACTGGCATGGTTGGGCCCTTCAGAGCGAGTCGCAACATGTAGAACTTTAACTACTCGGCTCTAAAACTTTCACCACTTTGCTTAGTTTGGTCCGGAAGTCCTCGGATGACATCGTTGTTTGTGCTTCCCTCCCATTTGCGATCTTGGAACCCTTCCATTCAAACCACTCCTCGAAGCAAACATGCTTCTCGTCCGCCTTCTTTGTCTCAATGCTTTTGAGAGCAATGTAGTTGGTGACAAATCTTGTGATGCCAGGCCTAACCAAGTCACCCCCACATTTTTCCCTCAATAGATTGAGCGCATAGGAGTGGTTGTATACAAAGTTGGTGACTTGTCTTGCACTTTCAACCACAGTCTTCACCAACTTTAACTTTCCCATATCTTTTAGCATTAAGTCAATGCAATGGGCTGCACAAGGAGTCCAGAAGAGCCGGTACTTACTATTGTTCATCATCTTCTCACCGCCACTGAAGTTACTTCCATTGTCCGTTACAACTGGACAACATTCTCAATACCCACATTTTTTCCACTACTTCCTTTAACAATCAGTAAATATATTTTGCATCCTTTATCTCTTTGGATGCATCCACGATTGAGGAACACTGTCCTCCCATCACAATAAACCATGAAATTGATGATGGACTTTTCAGAGGCCCAGTCCATCCATCGCCATTATAGTCACCCCATATGTCTCCCACATATTCCTCATCTCACTAATGTACTCATCAATCTCACTCTTTTGTTGAGGTACATAAACATTCATTACCTCATATGGGGTGGGGCCCTTGAATCCTGGGCCAGCCTCTGCAATGGTATCTATCATGATATCATAATGGGGGCCTTGTGCAGTGTTTGCTGGGATGGTATGGTATAGCATCTACTTAGCTATTGATTCTTTAACCAATCCCTTCATCCCTTTCCATGCTCCTTTGATTAGGTTGATCGCTTTCTTTCTTCTTATGCAATTTAGGATCGGATGTTGATGGTGGTACTGCATTGGTAGAGGTGTTGGGGCTGCCCTCACACTTTGTGATCTTTTAAAAGGATTCAAAGTTCTAGGAACTCAGGAACGCCAGCTCCGCCACTACCCCCTACTCTTTGTCTCTGTGATCATCTTGAAAACTTACTCTACTCCTTGAAACAGTCCGCCTAAAATCCCTAGCCTCCTCTGCTTTGTTTGTATGTCATCAGTCATGTCATCATCATCGAGGAGTCATCATCATCATCATCATCATCATCATCATTGTATCGTCTTCCTCCTTCCATCGAACTCCTCACTGTATCCTCAAGTTGTTCTCTTATCCTTTGCTTGTCAGCCTTCCTCTTCTTTCTTCCCCTCAAACTATCACCAATCTCCCTGGCTACTTCAGTAGGGACCATATGACAACCTACAACATCTTTAGATCCTCCAGTCAGATGTTGTTTAAGTCTACTGGACCCACCTCCCATAAATTGCATGTGACAATAGTTACATATAGATTTTCTCTTATCCCCATCAATGGGAGTACCATGTAACCATGCAATGTCATCCCTATCTTGGTGGCTGGTCTCTCTTGTTCCCTCTGTTCTCTTTGTTCCCTCCGCCCCTTTGTTGACTACTTTCCCCCACCTTTTGCTTGCCCTTCGCACGTTGTCTATCACGATCCGCCATAATGATACTTGTTTACTGCAATGTAAGTAACACAAACAATTAAAAAACTTAATGTAGATGCACTTCAATTGACACTTTTAGATTACTAATACACTTGTATAGTTATTTAATATTTTTCCCCTAACCCTTATATTTTTCACATAATTAAAACCAATTTTTTATATATAATGTTAATATAAGTATTGACCTAACACAACAAAACCAAAAATTAGTAAACATAATATACATGTAATGCATCTCAAAACATATAGAGATAACTTTTATATTTTTTCATTATTTTTTAAACTTAAAACTCATATTTTTCCTTATTTATTTCTGTTTTTTTAATTTTTTATATATTTTTCTTAATTTTCGAAAATTAAAAGAATTATTTAAGAGCAGAAAAATAAATCCGACACTGTGAAGCCGTAGATCGGTCATTGGTGTCTAACATATATTTAATTCATTACCATCTAAGTCATATTACCCCTAATTATTTCCTATTTTAGTTGTAGGAAAATGAATTTTTAAAACCAGAAAAAAATATATAAAAAATACATATGGGAAAAAAATTTCGACACCGTGAGGCTGTAGATCGGCCTCTGGTGTCTAACATATATTAATATCATCAACATCCAACAACATTTATACAAAGTTTTTTTTAAAAAAATAGTTTTAGAGAAATAGAATTTACCTCAAATAATGAAAATAGGCTTGGATGATGAGCTTAGATGACCCTCCGACGTCTTCCCGGCGACAAGGAGCTTCAACAATGCTTGGATGAGGCTTGGAAGGGAGGAAGAAAAGCAAAAAATTAGGAAGAAGGGAGAAAAATTGATTTTTCAGCAGCTCTCGGTCGAAATATCGACCAAGAGCTGCAAAATATGGTATAAAAGGGGCCTTAGTGTGACACTATTTGTCACTTTTTCAATATCTCGCGATATATCGTGAGATCTCGCGATATATCGTGAGATCCACGATATATCGTCGATGTATCACGATATATCGACGAGATATTGTATTTTTTTGTTTCGGAAGTGTTTCGTATCTCTGACATGTCGAGATTTACGAAATATGGCGATATATCGCCGATATATCGCGAGATTTTATACCATGCTTACTAAACAATTAAACTGCAAAATAACCTTTTTTTCTTCTCATTGTGTCATACAGGATCTGGTGACAGGGACGACGATTGGGGGTGGAAAGGTACATGGTGGTCTCTACTTACTCGACACGGGTCAACCTTCACTTCCATTGACTCCATCTCCAGTTCATCAGTTACATTCAGCCACATCACCTGATCTTCACTTATGACATTGTCGACTCGGGCATTCTCCTCTTCAAACTTTAGCTTTTTTATTTCCTCAGTTAGTCAAAGGTTGTAATAAGGATGAGTTTTTATGTGAGACTAGTGTTTTGGCCAAACAAACTCGTTCTAGTTATTCTTCCACTAATAAAAGAAGTACTTCACCTTTTGCTTTAGTTCATACGGATGTTTGGGGACCTTCTCGTTGTGTCTCAATATCTGGTTCTAGATGGTTTGTTTCTTTTATAGACTGTTATACTCGTACTACCTGGGTGTACATGATGCAGCACAAGAGTGAAGTTTTTCACTGTTTTTAGCTCTTCCACCGTATGGTTCAGACCCAATTCAATGCATCTCTGAAAATTCTTTGAAGTGATAATGGCAGACAGTACATGGAGGGGTAGTTCCAAACGTATCTAGCTGAAAATGGGATAATTCATCAGACAAGCTGTGTTGACACTCTTGCTCAGACTGGAGTGGGTGAAAGGAAGAATCGCCACCTTTTGGAGGTTACTCGGACCATCATGTTTGCACAGCAAGTCCCTACCCAATTTTGGAGTGATGTTATTCTCACCACTGCCTACCTCATCAACCGCATGCCTACTCCAATCCTGGTCGTGCTCCTATTGAACTCCTACAGGGTTCTTCCTCTTTTGTGGTGCCACCAAAAGTATTTGGCTGTGTCTGTTATGCTTGCAATCATCTTCTCATGGCAGGCTTGATCCTCGTAGCATTCGGTGTATTTTTTTGGACTACTCCGCTACTCAAAAGGGATACAAGTGTTATCACCCTCCCACTAGGCATACTCTGGTAACTATGGACGTTGTCTTCCATGAATCCTTGGCTTATTATTCTCAGCCACCTCTTCAGGGGGAGCATGTTCCAGTTATCCTTGAAGACGTGTTTGAAGATGTGCCTGCTGTCCAGGGGGAGCCAACGTCTACTTTAGTTCCTGCTTAAGGGAGCGTAGACCTGTGAGTCAGATTCCTGTTGATACAGTCTACACCCAAAATCGAAAGCAGCAACAAGAGCATGTTGAGACTACCACCACTACCGTACCTCTTCCCCAATCGCCAGATCTTGGTCCAGAGACTGCTCCACCTCTTGGTAAGGATCCTTCTCTTGATCTTCCTATTGCTGTTAGTAAAGGCATTAGGTCTTGTACCCAACATCCCACCTCTCATGTTGTTTCATATGACTCCTTATCTCCTTCATATCGCACTTTTGTACCTTCTCTGTCCTCTATTTCTATTCCATAGAAGTGGCAAGAGGCAATTGCAGATCCAAAATGGAAAGCAGCCATGATGAAGGAAATGAAAACCTTATCCAAAACATGAGACATGGGAGCTAGTGGTTCTTCCCTCGGGTAAGAAACCACTTGGCTGTAAATGGGTATTTGTTGTCAAGCAAAAGGTGGATGGATCAATTGATAGATACAAGGCCAGACTTGTCGCTAAGGGGTTTACTCAAACCTATGGGATCGACTACCAGGAGACCTGTGCCCTAGTTGCAAAGTTGGATACTGTCCGAGTCCTATTATCATACTGTTAATCTAGGCTGGGACTTGCACCAGTTAGATGTGAAAAATGCCTTTCTTCATAGGGAGCTGGAAGAAGCCTATATGGAGATTCCTCTAGGTTTTTCTTCTGAAAAAACTCACGGGAAGGTTTGCAAACTAAAGCGCGCATTGTATGAGCTAAAGCAATCTCCTTGGGCTTGGTTTGGGAGATTCCATAGAGCCATGATCTCTGTAGGGTACAAACAGAGCAATGCTAACCACACATTGTTCATCAAGCGTCGCGGAGATAAGATCACTCTTCTTATTGTCTATGTCAATGACATAGTTATGACTAGTCATGATGCTGATGAAGTTTCTAAACTGAAACTTTTCTTGGGACAAGAATTTGAAATAAAGGATCTTGGACAGCTAAGGTACTTCCCTGGGATTGAAGTTGCTCGTTCTTCCAAAGGCATATTTCTCTCCCAAAGGAAGTATGTTCTGAACCTGCTTTCAGAGACTGGTTTGTTGGGTTGTCATCCTTGTGATACTCCTTTGGACGCCAATACTTGTCTGCAAGAGAAAAATGGTACTCCCGTTGATAAGGGCCTTTATCAACGGTTGGTAGGAAAATTGATTTATTTCTCTCACACAAGACCAGACATTGCATTTGCGGTAAGCCTTGTCAGTCAATTCATGCATGATCCCTACTCCAACCATATGGATGTTGTTCTTCGTATTCCCCACTACTTGAAGTCAGCTCCAAGAAAAGGAATTCTCTTGTCCCCGCATGATCATCTTCGTATTGAAGCTTACACAGATGCGTACTGGGGTGGTAATCCTGATCAGAAATCTACTTCAAGGTATTGCACGTTTGTTGGAGGTAATCTTGTCACATGACGTAGTAAAAAACAGAATGTAGTGGCAAGATCCAGTGTTGAAGCAAAGTTCCATGCTATGGCTCAAGGAATCTGTGAGTTATTGTGGCTTCAAAGTTTACTCCAAGATCTTAGTGGTTCTGTTCATCGTCCAATGGTGTTGTACTGTGACAACAAAGCAGCAATCAGTATTGCCCACAAACCAATACAACATGACCGTACCCAGCATGTGGAGATTGACAGACACTTCATCAAGGAAAAGTTGGAAAGTGGATAGATTTGTATACCTTTTGTGAAGTCGAGTGATCAACTTGCTAATATCTTCACTAAAGGATTGAATGGAAAGATGTTTCATCCTAATTTGGTCAAGTTGGGCATGTGTGATATCTATGCACCAACTTGAGGGGGAGTGTTGAGTAGTCAAACCCGAAAGGGTATATTTGTCTTCTTTGTTCTTAAGTTGTATAGTTGGCTATGTGGGTTTGAGTCCCACATCGCCTATTTGTAATTCTGTCCTCTCTTTTCAATATTATAAATAGAAGAGCTTGGGGTGAACATTACTCACTCAAGCATTGCATCCCATCGTGTTCTGTAAACACTTGTGGATCTTAGTAAATACATCCAAAAGGGGATCTCTTTTGGTGGACCTAGGTGGACTCCTAAGCTGGGCTCTAGTGGATCTCTAGCAGCCAAAGCTATCTTTTATTTTCTGCTTATCTTCTTTCTCTTAATTTTAACTTCATCTATCACCATCATCTCATCACCTTCAACCTTCCATCAAACCACGCACCATAAACTCAAACCGTGGCTAGGTGACTCTTCATCTTCCCTAGCTTGCAACTCTTCTATCCCTCTTTGGTCCTACCCAACCTGATCTTAATCCGGTTGTTCTACATAATCGATCCTGCAAGAATCCCTCCTGGATTCTCCATCATCCCCCTCCCCCCCCCCCCCAAATCCCTTCTCACCCAGACAAGGTCTCTTGCCCCCCCCCCCCCCCAATAGCATGTTTAGTTCTAGTTCTACTTGGGACTTTGTTAGACACCATGCCCCCACCGCTTCTTGGCATAAGCTAGTTTTGTTTGAAGGCCACATCTCCTGTCATAGCTTTAATACCTGGAGAACGCTAAACCATTGCCTCGCCACTCAATCCTTTCTCCGCCAATGCCATATCCCAGTTCCCCCCCCCCCCCCTCTTGTATCCTTTGTTGGAATGGTTTAGAGGACATTGATCACCTATTCTTTTCTTGCCCCTTTGCCTCTTTTATCTGAAAAAAAAAAGCCTTACTGTCCATATGGTCCCACTATAGGAGACCTTTACCCTTCGCTCAAGAATGGCTTTGGCTGGACATGACTTTTTCTGGCAGCACTATTTGTGACACCACAAGTAAGCTTTGTTTGAGGCTACTACTTCGCATATTTGGATGGAGGCAGAATCTTCAAAGATGGACCTCCAACTCCCGTTCTCTCGACATGATTTGGAAAGCCATCTTCTTCGATGTTAGCTCTAGGCTTCAGATGCTCCCGATGGTTTCCTTTCTGATCCCCCAACGAACAAGCATATTGTTGTCTCTTGGGGTTTGCCGATTTCTCTCCATCAGCCTGTTGCCCCTCCTCTGTAGGGCTTAAGACATTGTATAGCTTCAATCTCGCCCCCCCCCCTTTTTTCTTTCTTTTTCCTCTGTGTATTCTCCCCCCCTCCCCCCTCCCCCCTCCCCTTTCGGAGTTTTGCTAATGAAATTTTTATTCACCCAAAAAAAAAAAAAGATACCACAGGACATCTTAGCACATGCCATGAGAAATCATCTAAACGTCAAGCAGCACACAAACTAACTTTTCAAAAATGATATGGTAGAACAAAAGGCAATGAAAACCAAAAAGAAGGGGGAATTTTTAAGAACAGAATCCTGCAAATAGTATGTGCTGAAGCACATTAACTTTAGGAAGTACTAAGCTCCATGGAGTAAAGGAATATTTGATGCAATATACGAACATTTTGGGCTCTGCAAGAGTGTAAGTTTTTATTTATTTGTGAAACATGATGATCGTAAGACCTCAGAAGGAAAAGGTCTAGTATTGAAAGAGCTTTGACTTATTCTGTTCAAGATATAGACTGGTAAAAAGAAAAAGACTGGAGCACAGTGATGTAAATAATGGAATTTTGAAGGCAAAGACCAATAAGAATGTGACAAGTCAAGGTCTTACGAATTTTTTTGACATCATTGGCACTAATTGAATTTATTGCCATAGATAGGGAGAATGGTTTTGAACAGGATCTATTTACTCAAATGTCAAACAGTGGGACAAAATTTTTGATCAAGACTAAGACAATATTGACATTTCAATTTATAAACAACAATAGACTCAAAAAGGAAATGGAAGTTCATAGAAGCAAACTCATATTACTAAACAAATTCTGAACTAAGCAAGACAGTTTCTGTAAAACACCACAGCTGGCCATGTTACACAAATACAGCAAGGATACGATTTGGATTCAGCCTATTATGCTTACAAGTGAAATATCAGGCATGTGTATGCCTCCTATTTCAAGGGTCAGGTAGAATAACCAGCAGGCAATCTGATGCCAACTCTAGGACAAGCATAAAATTCTCTTATCTCAAGGAAGCAAGTTCAAAGCATTTCAACATGTTTTTCTACCATCCATTTGGGGGGAAAAAATCCAGAAGCCTAGCAGTACGATGGATCAACTTTGCTGGCTACAATGGATGAATGTTGAAAATTGTGTACAATCGTTGACAGATCCTAACAATAGTGTACATAAGTCTACTAGGATCTCTACAATTGTGTCACACACACACATATCAACACTCTTAAAAGACTATATTTAGACACCTGAATGGAGCAATTCCAGCCCTCCAACCAGAACTAGAATAGAATTAGCATGGGATAAATCTGAAACAGCCCAGTTCTAAGAGTTCATAGTCAATAAATTGGAAAATCAAGCATTTTCCGAGGAAGACATTTGTCTCTTCATCTCCATCAACAATAACTGTACTCACCTGAAAAAGACCATTAAATTCCAAGAATACCTAACCATCTTTGCAGAAATATAACTGCAACAACCTGACACAGTACAAAAATGGAAAAATAAAAGCAACACACTTACAGAAAACCAGAGTATGAAATACAACCAGGAGAAATAAGTCAAGATACATTGTGCAGGAGCAAATTAGTGTCATTAGAAGATCGAGCATTCGAGCTAAACAAAACCTAGTTTTTACGAAGGCAATTTTGATGCAAGTCATTCATAAACACTTGGATTTTTGTAAAGTTTAATTCAGTTTCACTTTCAACACTTATGATCGATCTCACTCAAGTGAGAAAAAACTGAGTTTCAACTTTCACGGACATCAAGATATCCAATACAAGCCTCAACCAAGTCAACTTATCAAAAAATTGAAATATGACCCGAAGAAGATTCATCTTTTACTCAGAGACAGGAAAATTAAATAGATTTTTAAATGAAAAATCAAAATATAAGTCCAAGATTTAAGAAAAAGTTGATCCTGTAATTATTATAACCTGTAGCATGGGGGGCCTCAATGAAATTCTTTCATTTTGAATAGTTTTCGAACCATCAACTGTGATTAGTGCTAACTCTCCATGCTCAGCAACGGCTCTCGCTTGTGCATCTTTAACTTTCATCTCTTCTTTTCTCTTTTTGGTTTCAATATCAATTGGTGCAACTCCAGCATCCACAAAAACACACCTGAAATTAAAATAGATCTAGTGTAAACAAGCATACCAACAAATTTAGCTGAGATTTTGGAAATGTTACTAGTACATCACTGATTTCTCAATCCTCACAAGTTCTACTTTGATCTTATAAAGAAAAACATACAATGGGATGCCACTATACAAAATTAACAATTGCAAACTTCAGTCTTAATTAGCACAGGAATCTTTTAATGTGAAAATAAGACTGGATTTCCAATATTTTCCCTTCCTGAGAAGTGATGCAAAAATAAGAAGGATCGATGATAGTGGTTGATGATGATGATAATTAATGGAGATAGATAGTTTTGGCAGCTAGAGCCCACTAGAGCCCCACCAAGGAGATCCACCTTGGATATGATTGCTGAATCCACAGCCCACTTGAGTCCACAAGCTAAATCTCACAAGAGAGTTCTTTTTTTTCAAAATCTGGTGTTTCAAAGAACAGCCCATGGTTTCATTATATAGAGGGGAGGCATTAAAAGTCCTTGGGATACATCAACTTACATTAAATAAACTTTTGGATTTTCTACACCTAGAAACTAAAACCAAAACATAGGGAACTACAACCAAGAAAGTGACTTAGAAAAACTAAAAGACTCTTAATGACTAATAACTAATACGTGATCTAACCCTGTTTGTGCGGAATAGCCTAGGGTAGACCTCACGCACGCCGTAGACTACCAACTTAGGGTCTGTAGTCAAAGTACCATTTTGGGTTTGAATTTGTAAAAACTAATGGTTCCACTATGTTTAGAAGGCCTAAAATAGGGGGAATGTCAAGTTTCAGCCCCTATCTTGGCCATATGGCCACCGAAACCTACCATCGAGTTGAGGAAAAAAAAAATACATGACCTCACTGAGATCTCGGTTTCGTGACCTGGCGAAACCGAGACCTAAAACCTTGGCCAAGACAATATAGGTGATATTTTGCAAGATAGACCTCTCCTGAACAAAAGCATCTTGCTCGGGGGATATGAGCTCAGGAAAGATCCTGCGAATACGAGAATTAATTACTTTAGTAATAATCATGTAAATTAAAGTTACATAGACTGATTGGCCTCAAGTGTGAAACCTCCGTTGGATCCTCCCTTCGCCTCAATCAAATTGCGCACCCCAATTACCTGCAGGTGATGTTCTAGTTTGATTAAGACATGTGTCTAGCTTCTAAATTCTGTTAGTGTGTAATTTAAGTTCTTGAACGAAATTGAATCTCTGGCCCATATTTCAAATTCCTAGGCCTTAGACAGATAAGTTCCGCAAATTAACGACAGGTAATTGGGTTTCTTAACTCAAGCGCAGATTAATCCTGGACTATGTCTCACCATTAGTTAAAGCTTTTCTGATCATCTCAAAGATTAACAAAAAGTTCTTCAGTTCATCACGATGAAATTGGAGAATCTTCATCCCCTTTCAATTATCCATAAAATGTTCTCCCACCAACATGATTCAGATGAGATTTCAAGATTTTTTGCCTTCATTTGAAATATCCTCCTTCCAACAACTACTGTGTTGCCAAAAGATCAGAGCCACCTGAAGCTGCACAGCCAAAGAGCACTCAAAAAGGCATGGTATAATTGAGATGTTTTCAACCTTTCTGATCTGTTGATGGTTAAACATTCATGTATGGCTCATATAGGTTTGAGAGAGTGAGTGTGTGTGTGTGTGTGTGAGAGAGAGAGAGAGAGAGAGATGACAGCACCAAAATGCCATCAACAACACATTATCCACACAACGCGATCTCATTCAACAACACAGCCTTATCCCAACTAAATGGGATTGGCAAACAACAGAATGCCATCAGAAATAAAAATCACAGTGGTCAGTATCTTACTCGATGGTAGTTGGTGTAGCCACAAATAGTTGTCTCCTATGCCAAACAGCTCCAGTAGCACAAGGAATGGCAACATCCCCCAGATATCTATATTGGGGGCGCAAGGAAGATATTATGATATATTTTTGGTAGGCAAAAGCACAATACTCAACAGTTTGATCCCACGCAGTCCATTCTGGTTGGGCAAGAAGACCACTCACAGGTTGGAAGGTTTCCCAACTGCAAAATTGTAAACTAAATTAGACAACACTGAACAACAAGAAGAACAACAACAAAAACAACAAAATTTAAAGTACAATAAGAATCACTAAAAAACAAAAGAGAAAAAAGGATGGATGGTATTAGCTATGCCATGGCATATAGAATTCATATTCAATCAGTCAAAGCAAAGAAACCAATATACTAATCAAATGGAGAAAACCATACACAACAGCTAGCTTACTTCTGTAACACAAGACACATCTGAAACTTCTCGGGGCACCCCCTAAAAGTAGGTTAAAGAAAGATGAAATGAACAGATATGATATCCAACCTGTACAGTTGAAAGTTTTGAGGTGCTACTTCAGAAACAGATGGTCTATTAGAAGACAATGGATCATCATCAGCAGTAAAAGAAGATAGACCACTATTGCCAAAGCCAGATAATGGCATTGACTGAAAAGTCGAAATTGCAGTTGCAGCCGCAGGGTTGATCTTCCGTGATGTTCGATATGCCACACCAAGTAGTGCACCACCATGCAAGCCGATAACCTAGAAGCAACCAAAAATAAATAAATAAATAAACAAAATGTACAAAACAACAACGAAATTAAACAATCAAAACTATAAATGTCATTGGACAAACTAAAAGCACAACACCTGTTAGGCTGTTACTGTATTCTCATTGTAAATCAACCATATAGCTTAAACTATATGTTCAGCAATCATATTGTTTAAGGAAGATGAATCATAACTTTAGCGAATTATATATTGCTTTCAAGAGCAAAAGACACCGTGGTGAGATTGACCAGTCAAACTAAACATGAGTGATCTGATCTTGCCAGAAAGTCTTGTTAGTATATTAGTTGATCCAGCATGCTGTCTTCTGTTGCCTTTTGAAACCAGAGTTAAAAAGGTTAATGCTACTCGTATTGCCTCCTTAATTGCTCCTGGTGGTCTTTTGTTCTAACTACTCTCACCACTCCAATGGCCGCCTTTGGTTTCTTTGAGACCCCTCTAAATTCTAATTTTGTTGCTATTTTCCTTATAAAAGTTATTGCACTTCAAGAATCCGATTCCCATGGGAACTCTAGCTTCCTCTTTACTACTATCTACACCTCTAACTATCCCTTTGAGAGATCCTCTCTTTGAGGAGACCTTCATCACATTGCTTTACAGGATGGACCTCTTCCATGGGGCTTGCATGGTGATTTCAATGTCGCCGGTTTGGTAATGAAAAACAGGGTGGTGACGGCCTTGATGATTCCTTAGTAGATGCCTTCCATGAGTGCCTTGATGATATAGGCATTAATGATATGAGATGGTTTGGTCTGAAATTCACCTGACAAAATAGAAGATGTGGTAGTTCCAAGATCACTTGCAAGCTTGATAGGGTCCTGATCAATGAAGCTTAGTTATCCTCCTTACCTATTCTCATGCTTCCTTCGGCGTTCCTAGCATCTCTAATCATAGCCACATCTCTGTTCATATCCAGCCTTACATCTCCTTTGGGCCTAAGCCATTCAAATACTTTGATATGTGATCCTCTCATTCAGATTTCCTCAATGTTGTTAAAGATGCCTGGGCAAAGCCAGTCCACACTCAGTCGAGCCCCTTATCTCCTTTTCTACAAAGCTTTGGAATGTTAAATGTAACCTTAAAGTCTGGAATTCCTCGTCTTTTGGAAACATTTCCTCCTTTGGTTTCTAATTGTAGGGATAAGCTTGCTGATATTCAGTTGGGGCAAGCTGACATCCATAATGCTCCCCTGCCTGAAGAAGAGAAATCAGTCTCCATGGAGCTCTGATCCTTGGTTGCCCAAGAGGAGATATTTCTTAAGGCAGAAGTCTAGAGTCAAATGGCTGGAACTTGGCGACCCCAACACTGCTTATTTCCACAGGTCCATGAAAGCTAGAACTAATGTCAACTCCATTCCCATGCTTTTGGCTAGAGATGGCTCCTCCCTCTCCAAATTTGATGATATTAAGGCGAGGTAGTTAACTATTTTATGCAGATTTTCCGGCCCTCTTCCATTGCATCTCCTGATCCTATCCCTGAGGGTTTGCTCAACAAATTCATCCCCAGCTCCCTCTTTGATACCCTCCAGGCTATCCCCTTTGAGGAAGAAATCCTTGATGTTGTCCACTCTCACAAGGCTAACAGAACCCCCAGCCCAAATGGTTTCAGTATGGGCTTTTTCTCCCCCACTTGGGACATTATCAAAGTGGACCTCATCAATGCCCTGCAAAGTTTCTTCTTCAATCCCAGCCAGATCAAAAGGATCAATCACACCTTCCTTTGCCTTATCCCTAAGAAAGAAGATTCCTCCTACATGACAAACTTCAGGGCTATCTCCTTGTGCAATTTGTTGTACAAGCTCATTGCCAAAGTCCTTGCCAATAGGCTTAAGCTGGTGGTTTATTCTCCGGTCACTGACAATCGGTCGGCTTTCATAGCAGGAAGAAGTATCTCTGATAACATCCTCCTCTGCAATGAGCTTGTCAGGAGACTTTGGCAGAAAGTCTTACTCCTTTGCTGCCTTCATGAAGATGGACTTCCATAAAACCTTTGACTCTTTTTTTTTATTTTTATGGAAAGGGGAAATATATTACTAAAAGGGAACCCTTCATAGATTTACATATATAAGATAGATCACACCATTTAAAAGCTACCCTAGTAAAGTTATCAAAGAGCTCAGCTAGTTCACAGAACTGAGGTAAAAGGTTCCAGATGCCTTTCCCCTTGTCATGCTCAACCTTTGACTCTTTGAGATGGGACTTTATTCTAAATGTCATGCTCAAGATGCCTTTCCCTTGTCTTTGTCAGCTGGATCTATCACTGCATTTTCCTCTCTCCACTTCTCGATGCTCATCAATAGTGTTCCTGCCGGATTCTTTGCCTCTATTGTAGGCATTCGCCAGAGCTGACCCCTTTCCACATGCATCTTCAACATAGCCCTTGAAGTCATATCCAGAAGTATTCAATCTAGCATGGACCAGGAGCTCATTTCTCCCATGCTGAAGTCCAAGGCTCTTAAGATCTCCCATCTAACCTTTGCTGACGATCTCATGATCTTCTCCCATACCAATATCCTTTCGATTGAATCTATTATGCCCTATTTACGCCATTTTGAAGGGTTGTTGGACCTTCTTATCAATCACTTGAAATCTCTCTGGTTTTTTACGGGTGTCTCTAAGGTTGATAAGAATTGTCTGAAAGAGAAGCCTGGTTTTTCCTTAGGTTGCCTTCTGGTCAAGTACCTGCGGTTGCCTCTAATCCCTGCCAGGTTGTCTGCTCATTACAACACCCTTATTTTGGACCTCTTGCATAAGAGGCTCCAACTTTAGACGGGCAAGCTTTTGTGGGTTCGACTCCCATAGCCCCATGTGGCGAAAAAGACTGAAGAAACAAGATATGCCATGCCTGCATTAAGATTTAAAATTTGTCATTGATCAGATCTATCCTTTAGTCATCTTATATCTATTGGTCTAGTATATTTGGGTTACCCCAGTATACAATTAAAAAGCTAGAGCCCCTTATCTGTCCTTCCTTTGGAAAAGCTCTGACTCCATTATATCCTTCACCCTATTAATTGGGCCTCTGTCTGCCTTCACAAAGATGAGGGGGGTCTTGGTTCTAGAAGAATAAAAGATGTCAATTCTGCTGGTATCCACAAGTTGATCTGGAAGTTAGCGGCCAAGAAGAAAAGTATTTGGGTTGATTGGGTCTACTATGGATGCTTCCTAATGACTCCCTTTGGACTACTCCTTCTATTCCTGATGCTTCATGGGTCTGCAGAAAGGTCATAAATCTCAAACCTCTAGCTTTTCGAGTCACTAACTCCCTGTTTGCTGATGTGCCTCCTCTAGCGTTTGGCTGGACTATTGGCACCCTCTGGGAGTTCTACACTCAGTTGGTGCCAAAGCCATATACAGTTCAGGCCTTAACAAATTGGCCACGATTAAGGACATCATTCGGCATGACGATTGGGCTCCCCCCTCCCTTCTCTACCCCTGTTAATTGTCATCTGGAACACTTTGTCTAGCATCCCCGGAAGGTCCAGAGGTAGTGGAGATTGCTGTTTGGTTTGCTTCTTTTTTCGGGCATCTTTAGGTCCAATTCAGCTAGGGAACTCATCAGAGCTCGTGGCCCTGTGTCTCTTTGGTGCAGATTGGTTTGGTTTAAGAGCCACAGCTTCACTGTCTGGCGGGCCCTCTCCCGTTGCCTCCCAATGCAGTCCTTATCCAAAGACAGATTTCCGCCTCCCCCTCCTATTGCCTTTGTTGGAATGCTCCTGAAGATGTGGATCACCGCTTCTTTGTTTGCTCCTTCTCCTCGGTTTGGAAAGGGCTTCTTGTTAAATGAAGGCCTCGGAGAAGAAGGATTTTGCCCTTCGAGAAAGCATGGGTTTGGGTGGACATGTCGTTTGCTGGTAACTCCATATGTGATGCAGTAGGTAAGCTTGTATTTGGTGCCCACAACTTACCATATTTGGACAGAGCATAACCTAAAAAAATAGACCTCTCAATCTAGATTTTTCTGGCCGATTTGGGACACCATCACCTTTGATAGAATCAAGTTATCAGTGGTCCCCTCTAGATGTGTCGACTCCACTAAGAACATGCTTATTGTTGATTCCTGGGGACATCCCCTCTCCCTGTTGCAGCCCATTGTCCCTCCTTCTTGAGGATTGGCTTTGTTTTTCTTTATATTGCTAGTTCTGTACTGTTTTTCCTTCTTCCCCTATTCCTGGGGTTTCCTTGTATTTTTATCTCTTCTTTTGGTAATGAATTTTTTATTCACCTAAAAAGAATATCAAAACTTTCACCATAAGAGGAAGAAACAACGTAAAATGACTAAAGCGAATGCAAATACACCATCCCTATCAAATGCTCAACAAAATATAGGTACATACTTAGATTACACCCACACACTTTGTCCAACTTCAAAAGTGAGTCTTCCAATGCCATGACCAACAGACTGCCGCCCCTCCCTAAAGAAAGGAAAAAGAACTAGAAGACAGCTAGAAAACTGAGGAAGTAAGGACAAAGAAGGGGAAGGGGAAAAACAGGTAAAAACGAAAAAAGGAAGAGAAGAAAAGTGAAAATACAAGTATCCAATGATTTGTTTTGGCATCTATAAAGAATCTCCCCCCCACCCCCACCCAAATTAACAAAACCACTTAACTGCTTATCTTCTCTACACACAATCATTTAAATCAAGCTCTCCTTTAATCCCTAGCCGGTCGCTAATCTCAGCTTGCTTAAAAAAAGTCTCCCGATGTTCCTCTTCCCCAAGATCAATCAGGCAAATTTCTTCCCAACCACCACAGATTCACAATGGAAGATACCAACTACCATCCATCATTCTCTTCTTCAGTAACTCCTTCATCAAAGTAACCAATAAACCTTGTTGAAGATCTCTTCTTTTTGCCATTCGTGTAATTAAAAGATGTATCAACAACATATACAGGGGATTAATGGTTTCTGATATTTCCCCCTTGGGCCCTAGAAGGACGAGTGGACGACAATTGAGCCATCTAGGGTTCCATGAAGATCTAGCTTCCCATCAAGATCTGAGAGAGAATTCCTTCATAAAATCAAATTTTGGCCCTTGAAATTTTAGGAGAGCTCACAAAAGTGTGGGACAATGCTTGGCACAGCCTTTGATATCTTTGAATCATCTTCATCCCATGGTTCGATAATCTTCATGCATGAGTAACACAACAATTATTCTACCTATTTTTGCCTTCGTGAACTCTACTCTATTGCATTCTACAGATACTAAACTGATGCAGGAAGATTGAATAGGGATTTTTCAAGAGAAAATTGCAGAAACTGATAGCAACTTCAATATTAACTTCCAAAATAAATTTGACATGCAGAAAGATTATGACCAAAATTAATCGGTAATCATATTTCTTCTGAAATAAAAAAAATGAGCTCATAGCATTCAAAAGCGATGAAATGGAAAAATGAAATTATGTCATATGAAAACTATAACCTTTGATAGAGAACTAGGTAATTCATACCGGTTCATTACGGCCTTCAATGGACCTTGTCAAAGTATTTGATGTCCCATCGTCAAGTAAGATTCGTACTTGAACGGTTGCTGCTGAAGCTGCAGAAGCAGCAGCCACTGCGGCCTGTGCTGCAGCTGCAGCTGCTTCCTTTGCTTTTCTTGATGAACCGCCTTTAGGAATTATTGGTATCCTTGGGGGTAAAGCAGACTCAAGCAAGGCAAATCTGTCACAGCATGTATCCCAAGCTAAAAGTCTTCCAGTCCCTGAATCAACAACTGACCAATCATTAACCTTGTAGACACAAAAGTAAGGAATATCAGGCCACACAATTGCAAGATACCTGCAACCAACCAAGCATCATGAAAGAGAGGAATTAGAAACAATCAAATCAACTCCAAAAATTTAGCTATTCAACTAACAAATAGTTAGGCAATTAATCTCAGAAATCAACTGTAACAAAGACTATAATAGCAGATATATGAACCATGTAAAATTCAAAAGTTTCCCATTTAGTTCGGATAAGGCTATGTTGTTGTTGTTGTAATTCAAAAAAGCTAATAGTGTAGGGAAAATAAAATTCCCAAGGAACATACGTCAATGTCATGAGAAAGATGGTCCTTCTACCTAAAGTGGGAAACAACAAAGCGGAGCATATTCCAGGTGTAGCCTGGAGGTCCTGAGGAGCTCCATTAAAATATATCGTCAAGGAGAGATATTTAAATGGATTACTGAGATGCTCAGACTCTTTTCATTATGGAGAGGAGTGTCTTGTCCTCTCTCAGTTCTATATACAACAATAACAACAAACTAAGCCTTATCCCAACTTAATGGGGTCGGCTACATGGATCCAAACAAAACAAAAAGAGAAAACAAAGATATACTGAAAAGGGCAAATGGAAAATGAGAAATAAATAGAAAGATGAAAGATAGTAGGAGGATAAGGCACAGCCCAGTACGTTAGGATAATCTCAGCTAAATGGGGTCAGCGACATGGATCCTTGCCCTCCAATAGGTTCTGTCCGAGGTCATACTTGGAACCAAACCTAGGCTATGCATGTCCTTGCTCACCACTTCTCCTATGGTCATTTTATGTCTGCCCCTAGCTCTTTTAGCCCCTTCAATCGGAATCATATCACTCCTCCTGACTGGGGCTTCCCTAGGTCTCCGTTGAATATGACCATACCACCTTAAACGACTCTCTCGGAGCTTACCATTGATCAGGGCAACTCCCAAGTCCGCTCTTATAAGTTCATTACGCACATACTATTGAGATCTATATCTCTAACACATTTCATGAGATCTTATACATACTATTGATCTCATGTTTATCATACAAGAAATAAACAATAATAGAATATATGGGAACGGGCCAACAAATAATAGCATATATGAGAATGTTCTCCTATATTGGCGTGCACATGGATCCAGCATTGGATAACTTTTTGGGTCTCATGTGACCCCTCTCTAATATCCTACAAATCTGGATAGCGATTAGGCACAGCCGCACAGAGCTGCCTCCAAGGTTCAAGAACTCGGCTTCAGTACAGGTTTCGCCCAGCCAATAAACCGAGTTGGGCCAAGATCTCGGCGAGTTGGTGTAATTTTATATTTTTTTTTGAACTCGAAGGCTGGTTTTGCTGGGTTTTAGACCTAGTTTGGAACTGAAACTTGGTACTCAGCCTATTTTAGGCCATTTAAACACAAAGGCACTATCAGATTTTGCAAAAACAAAGTCCAAATAGGAGGTTTCACTTCGGGCCCTAGGTAGGTAGGCGACGACTTACTAATAGGCCCTATTCTACACATAAATTAGTAATTGAAAGCAATCAACTCATACAATTAATATAAAACAACTTAAATAAACATTACAAATGTAAAAGTGTACAATAAATCAATCTTAACATATTACATATATCTCTATCATAAACCACAGTCGAAAATCCTCAAAAATCAGGTCAAATGCACACTTCTCTGTCGTGTTCACCAAAACAGTCGAGTTTTGGAGAGATCTCAACAGTCTCGGTCGAGATATGTACATTATAAAGGTAAGTTTGGTACAAATCTCGGTTGAACCGAAATCTCGCACCAAGATCTCGACCGAGTTTGGGTAATATTTCATTTCGCCTCAAGTCTCGTCTCGCTTTTTTCAAAAAGAGAGATATTACCGAGATCTCGGCGAGTTCTTGAACTATGGCTTTCAAAACAAAGCTTTCCAACAAATCCAAGATTGCTAAAATCTGATTTATATTGAAGGAGTTATGTACCGGTAAAACTTAATTCGGTGTGCGCGAATGCTGTCAAAATCGCTCTGAGTGAAAATATTTTTTTGGACATCAAAACAAATGAATATTTTAGCGCACTTTTGGTTTTTAGCAATGTTTTACCATATTAAGATTTATGGAATTTTTAGATTTGAGAAAAACCCTAGCATTAGAAAGTTGAAAATTGCACCTACCGCGAAAATCCAGTTTTTGTTCTTGAACTGGGGGGTTGACTTTTTTTCCTTCTGGAATTTGATTTTTTAACTATTTTTATTGGATTACAATAGGGGGTATTTGCTTATTTATGAATAATATCTTAAGTAGATGAAATACAAAATCATTTACTTAAATGATATTAGGCATAAATAAGTGTGTTTGTCCTGTGTCTGTCTTGGTTTCGAGCATAAGTAAGTGCCTATCCTGCTTTCCCATTAAGTGAAACTCCTATTTGGACTTTGTTTTTTGCAAAATCTGATAGTGCCATTGTGTTTAAATGGCCTAAAATAGGCTGAATACCAAGTTTTAGACCCAAACTAGGTCTAAAACCCACCGAGATGAGGCTTCGAGTCAAAAAAGAAAAAAGTGCACCAACTCGGCGAGATCTCGACTCGACTCAGTTTTTCAAGGGTCCGAGTTGGCACCGAGACCCGAGTTTTCAAACCTTGTGTAGATCAATGATGAATGTGATAGGCGTGGGTCGATTTTCCAGCAGATTAGGGTTTCTGCAAAGGCTTTTCAGGTATGCAGACATCCAAGATAGATTCATGCTGGAGGGGAAAGTCAACCTAGATGATTGGGTGAAAAAAGAACTCAGAGAGCTTGTATGGCAGGGAGGAAAAAAAGTTCTGTTCCAACAAAGAATTAGAGCTGTGATTAGGAGCCACTTGATTGGGTTGAGAGTTGTGCAAGGCTTGTGCGTGTGTGAGAGTGTGTGTATGTGTATGTTTGGTTTCTGCTTCTCTTTAGCCCATTTCGTTTGCTTTGTTTTTTCTCCCTCTGTGTTTAACTTCCATTCTAATCTCTACTTTACTGTGTTAAAATTGTCTCTGTTACCATTGCCTATTTAATTGTAAAATTTTGTTTTTGTATCCCTCAGTCTTAAACCATTGTCACCAAAGACAAGAAAGAAATACTACCTGCCTCAAAATAAAAGAACATATGAGTATAGATTATTGTTCCTTCCGACACATCACACACTTGTTTGTCAAACCACCCTCTTCATATTTCGTATAAGGTGGAAGATGGTTCTAAGAATCTAAGGTGAGGATTTACAAGAGTGCTTGCATTGGTAATCTGCTGTTTGCTTCTTCAAATACTTCATAATCTAGTGAGAGTAAAGAATGTATCGACTCAACACTACATGGAGAATTTTAATGGAAATGTTAATTGCAGCTTGATGTGCAGAAGAAACCTGTTGGTCTAGGCGATAAGTGTCTCAGCAAGTTCTCTGTGGATGCACAATAGTGTTTTTGTAGATATATCAGCAGAACATTGTAGAGTATGGCAGAATGGTATGAAAGGATGTTTTCTGAGAAAGGCATACTATGAGTCCTTGTATCATCCTGGACAATATCATACAGATAAAGCTGTATGTATGGGAATCTAAGGCTCCCCCTAGCGTGCAGGTCTTTGCATGGGCTTTCATCTCACGTAATACAGTTCCCTATAAGGAGGTCGGTGTAACAGATTAGCCCATCCATTTGAGCAGCAGAAACATGGAGAGAAAGAACATGTATCAGTATCAGAGAGCATATGCATGGACACATCCAAAACTAGTGTTTTAAAGCATAATACACTAAATAAGCAGTAAACTATGATTTCTAATAACTAAAACATGTGGCTAAGGTTAGAACAGATTGGACATGGTTTCTGACTTTATTCGGGATGATGGTTGGTCTCCCCCCCCCCCTCCTCCCTTCCGACTGCCATCTGGAGTGCTCTGCCGAGCATTCCCAGAAGGCCGATTGGTAGAGGGATATTGTCTCATGGTTAGCTTCCTCGTCCGGTCTCTTCAGTGCCGAGTCGGCCAGGGATTTCATCAGAGCTCAGGGCTGCATTAAAGTCTGGCGTAATTTGGTTTGGTCCAAGAGCCACATCCCTTGCCACAGCTTCACTGCTTGGAGAGTCTTCACCTGCTGCCTCCCCACGCAGTCATTCCTTTCTGCCTACAGATTGCAGTCTCTCCCCAATGCTGCCTTTGTTGGAATGTCTCTAACGATGTGGATCACCTATTTTTTGACTGCCCCTTCTTTTCTGCAGTTTGGAATGGTTTACCGGCCAAATGCTGGCCTAAGAAGCAGGATTCTGCCCTTTCACAGAAAATTCCCTTTGATGTCAAATCCAAGATTTCAAAGTCTCCAGCCCGGTGTATTGATTCCCCTAGATATAGGCTTATAATATATTCTTGGGGTCTCTCCCCTTTTGTAAAAGCAAGGTCTGTATGTTGAATTAGCTTGTTCTCTCTTTCTTTGGTAATGAATTATTTAGTAACCCCCCCCCCCCAAAAAAAACAAACATGTTGCTATGAGTTCAGAGGATTCAAATTCTTTTTGTGGCATACTTTTTTGTCAAATACTCAGTGGAAAGTGTATTATCAAAACCTACTAATAAGTAAGAAGAAATAAGAAGCAATTAAGCATACTAAACATGTAAGATAAACATATTAAATAAGTACAAATACAATATACATTTACGTATACTAATACGCAATTGAAATAAGCTATATCAAACTATTAATTTACTAAACATTCAAGTATATACGTAGTTGTTGAATTATTTATCCACCTGTATCCCCCTTTGGATAGTCCGCTGTGTTAGAGCTCCTGTATGATATACATATTGTTTCCTCCCTTTCCTACAAGGTCGGCCTTTTAGAGGAAGCGGTTCCAACATGGTATCAGAGTAGGCAAGGGTCACAGTATCGAGTCCCCCTGAGAGCGGGCAGGTATTAAAAAATTATTTATCCACCTGTGTCTCCCTTTGGATAGTCCGCCGTGTTAGAGCTCCTGTATGATATACATCTTGTTTCCTCCCTTTCCTACAAGGTCGGCCTTTTAGAGGAAGCAATTCCAACATGGTATCAGAATAGGCAGGGGTCACGGTATCGAGTCCCCTTGGGTGCGGTCAGGTGTTGAATTATTTATTCACCCGTATCCCACTTTGGATGGTCCGCCGTGTTAGAGATCCTGTATGACATACATATTGTTTCCTCCCTTTCCTACAAGGTCGGCCTTTTAGAGGAAGCGTTTCCAATAGTAGTATTAACGTCAAGGTTCTAAATAGGTTTTGAGGCTGATTTCAACGCTGGCCGAAACCGAGATTCCCCAGGTTTCAGTCGAAACCAGGTATTTTTTGGGCAAAACTCGACATGTCATGGCTGGTCGAAACTGGGCTGGTTGAAATTGGTAGTTTTTTTGGTCGAAATTTCCAACATATAGTCGAAACCTGGTCGATACAATATTACAGATAGGTTTTGTCTCGGAAATTTGGGAAACCGAGATCTTGAACCATGATTAACATACTCATAGTTATCATGGCTACAAGGCAAGCGTGTGCTGGCTGGGCGCCTAGCCTTGGTACTTAAGTGCAGACCTAGGCATTGCTTATGCGACTAGGGCAATAAACTCATCAAGTGGGAGCGATTTAGGTATAAAAAGTTAAGAGTTTCATCTTTTTTGTATTAAAAAATGAGAAACTCTTCTTATTTGTTTTCAAAAATGATATTGTTTCTAAAATTAAAAAAAGGCATGTTTTTTTTAGTCATACATACAAAAGAGCTAATGTGTAAAATTCAGAACTATTTACCTTTACTTATACATATATAGGAGGGAATGTAATTTTAATTGTGTACTTGCATACATTTTTTTTTTTGTTTTGGTGAATAAAATATATTACCGAACCCCAGGAGGGGGAAGGGGATATACAAAGAGGAAAGGGGGAGAGAGAAAGGGGGGGGCAGCCGAGAGCCAACCGTGGGGGCCTGCAAAATAGAAAGATCAAGACCCCAGGATACAACAATATTCCTGTTCCTTGGGGTATCAATAATGGATCTATGAGGGATAAAACTGAGCTTGGATGAGACATCGAAAGAGATGCTTTCCAAATCATATCAAAAGATCTAAAGTTGGAAGTCCATCTCCTACGATTCCTTTCCATCCAAATGTGGAGATAGCAGAGCCAAAAACAAGCTTTCCGACAGTGTCACATATTGTGTCTCCAGTAAAGATCATATCCAACCAGAGCCATTCCCTATCAAAGGCGAGGGGTCTCCAGTTGCACGGCCAAATGGATGTGAGGGCCTTTTTCCAGATGGTGGCGGTAAATGGGTAAGCAAAGAAGAGATGGGCTAAGTCCTCGGAGCCATTCCAACAAAAGATGCAAGAGGGGGAGACAAGGATGTGACAGTGGAGGAGGAATGCTTGGGTAGGAAGGCAAAGACTAAGGGATCTCCAAACAGTGAAACTATGGCGAGGTATATGGCCTTTGAACCAAACTAGCTTATGCCAAGGGACAGGGGTGCCAGGGTTCCTAAAAAAGTTCCAAGCCGAACCAGAGCTAAAGAGGCCGTTGGAGGAGGGAAGCCAAATAATCTTATCCACATGAGCCGGGGAGGAGGGGGAGAGGGGGGGAAGGGGCGGCCAGATCTGAGAAAGGATGGTGGGGAGAGGGGAGGGAGGGGACCAAGAGCCTTGAGTAATAATGACTGAAAGGGGCAGATTTAGGAATGCCAGAGGAGTAGATCGACCTCGGCCCAAAGACGTTGAAAAGGACTCCGAGAGGATGCCAAGGATCAAGCCAAAGGGAGGTGGAGGATCCGTTGACAATGGAGGTGGAGATGGCTCTAAGGGCGAGGGGGCAAAGGAGGAGAATCTTGCGCCAGATCCAAGACGAGTCAGAGGGGATGGGGACAGTCCAGAAGGAGTCCTTTTTGAGAAGATGGGAGTGAACCCAGTTAACCCAGATGGAGTCATGCTTGGAGGAAATTTTCCAAATGAGCTTAAGGATGCCCGCGGTATTAGAGTCGCGGATGCGTCGAATGCCCAGGCCTCCTTCAGCTTTTGGAAGGCAAATGGATTTCCAACTGATTGGGTGGAGAAATTTAGAAGTTTCTTTTCCTTTCCAGAGGAAGGCACAGAGAAGGTGTTCCATAGCCTTGATGGTGGCTTTAGGGATACCATAGATACCACACCAGTAAATGTAAGAAGCTTGGAGGACAGATCTAATGCACTCAAGTCTACCAGCATAGGATAGAAGTTTGCCTTTCCAGAGCTAGCAACGCTTACGGATGTTGTCGAGCATGGGAATGCAGTGATGACTGGAAAGCCTAGCAGGGATAAGAGGAAGGCTGAGGTCTTTGACAGGGAGGGTTCCAATGGAGAAGCCAGTCAGACTCCGGAGGGTCTCTTTGTCAAACTCGGGGATACCAGAAAGAAAGATTTTGGATTTGAGAAGATTTACGCGGAGACCAGAGAGAGTCTCGAAGAGATGGAGCGAAGACATGATGGCAGAGATGGAGGAGTGAGAGGCCTTTGAGAAAATCATTAGATCGTCAGCGAAGGCAAGATGGGTGAGGTTGAGGAGTTTGCATTTGGGGATGGGGGAGATGAGATGAAGGTCCGTTTTGGTTTGGAGACTCCTAGAGAGGTCTTCCAGAGCCAAAGAGAAGAGAAAGGGGGAGAGAGGGCATCATTGACGAATGTCGACTTTGGAATTGAAGAAACCGGCGAGGGAGCCATTGACAAGGACCGAGAAGGAAGGAGAGGAGATACAGGCGTAAATCCAGCGGACGAAAGTAGGGGGGAAAGCCCATTTGGGAAAGAACTTCACAAATGAAGTCCCAACGAAGGGAGTCAAAAGCCTTGTGAAGATCGATTTTTAAAAGGACCGCAGGAGAATGGGATTTGTGATCAAAGCCTCGCACAACCTCGGAGCAAAGGATAATGTTATCCGCAATACTCCAGCCAGAGATGAAGGCAGATTGATTAGGACTGACGAGGGAAGGGATGATAGCCTAGATCCTGTTGGCAAGGATCTTAGCAATGAATTTGTAAAGGAGATTACAAAGAGAGATGGGTCTGAAATCAGACAGGGAGGAGGCTCCAGCTATCTTAGGGATAAGGCAGATGAAGGTTTGATTGATCTGGGCAAGTTGGTTGGGTTTAAAGAAGAAGCTACGGATAGCTTTGAAAAGGCCTCCTTTAATAGAGTCCCAGCAGCTAAGGAAAAAGCCCATACCGAAGCCCATACTTGCAAACATTGTATCACTTGCTCATATGAATCTTTTCTATTGTTTACAAACCCTCGCCCCTTTCCTCTCTCTCCCTCTCTCTCTCCCTCTCTCTCTCTCCCTCTCTCTATCTCGTGACTCTGCAAGTCTATCTCTCTTGTGACTCTGCAAGTAGAGGAGCTCCATTGGAATTTGATAAGTGAGAAACATGTACGTTCTCATCGTGCTAACATTTCCTCTTTACTTCTTCTCCTGTTCCTACAACAGTTGCGGTAATGGAGGTTGTCACTGCTACAGGGCTTCCCCTTTTCCAGTAGTGGCGATGGCAGCTGCTATTGCTGCAACCCACTTCTATTCTTCTTTTTCTGGAGGCGTCAGTGGCATCGGTGGTATCGACATACTTTTCCTGTTTTTCTGGGCTATCCTCTTTTCTCTTACTTTCATTTTCCATTTCTTACTTTTCTTATCTCATTTCTTTTTTTTTTTTTGGATGAATAAAATAATTAAATTACTAAAGGGGAACAAGATTACAAGAGCCCCTTAGGGGCAGCAACAAAAACAATCAGCTCCAAACCAAGCCCACAGCTAAGAGGGGCCTGGGCCAACAAAAGAAACAGACGGGAGACCCCAGGATCATTTCTTTATTTTTATTCCACATTCCTCTTACTTTCCTTTCCATTTGTGAGGACCTCAGTTTTCCCTACTTTGTTTTAAAGGGATCCACGTAGCCAACCCCATTTAGTTGGGATAAGGCTGAGATGTTGTTGTTGTTGTTGTTGTTGTATATCGGTATCGTCTCAATAACCCATATCTCTGTTGGAAACATTGATATATTTGTGTGTATGAAAAAGTTTATACTTTATACACTCCCAGGAAAGCTCATGGACTTCAATGGAAGATACAAGTACCTAGCATGTATTAAACTGAACTATCAAGCGAGCTATATTGAAAAGCAATAGAGAAGATGGCGATCACAACATACAAGCTTCATACATGGTTATTCAGGATTTCACAAATTGCCAATTACTTGGTAGGAGCTCGTGCATTAATAGGACAAAGTGACCAAGGCCAAAGCTTCAGAATAGATGTAATCCTTTGTAGTAACTCCAACAGCCTAGATGCCCTTTAAAATGATTAATATAATTATATATAATTATATAAGTCACCCACAAAGAATAAGAGTCAACCAATCTCTCCAGAGATTCAAGTTGGCAGTTTTTTGTGACTTAGCAGAGAGCATAGTTGTCATGGCGACTAGCAACCAAAGGCGTTGGAGGGGTGCTTAGGCGACAAGGAGCCCGCCTAGGCGCCCTACACGTGCATTAATGACTATATGTAATATAGCAATGATAATATTATATAATAATGTTTATATGCAACATAGAAGCCACATCAAGGCAATATGATATAATTATGCTAGTACTGGACTAATATGAGAAAACCAATATATAATAAACAAAGCGTGGGATATAAATATAATATAAACATACTAATTGAAAAATAATGAGGCTGCCTCCAGCTTATGTTTGGTGGCCCTTTGCTGTGTTTTAAATACCAATATGACGGAATATATACAGCTATAATAATTGAAGATTAATCCCTCCAAACTCAGGTTAAAAAGATTCCAACAACAATAGTAGGGGATAGACCTTTGATTACTGCCAAGATGAGTATCAAATCTATAGAAAGTCAAATAACACACAATAAAATAATATGCCATAGATTTCTATATTGCCCGTCAATAGCCATGATTTGCTCAAAACACATCAAAACTGCATGATATTGTACTCATGGAAAAGAGTTAAATAACCTTTCGAATGACCGCACAACCTAAGAGTTCTAGGTGAGTTGGATCAGAGAGATCCAGATTCCCCAAACAAGATATGGAAGATATATGACTACAGTGTCTAAAATCATCAAATAGAGTTTCAAAAATAGGAGCAGTAGACTTCATAAGTAGTAGGATTAGAATGAGAAGCAGATTTAATTGCAGACATGCAGCAACTTACTTTCCAGAACTGCTCACCGAAAGAACAGAATAAGAATCATGCGGAACTGGTGTACTAATGTGCTTTTTCATTTGCTTGACATGTAAGGGTTCCAATGACTCCGCTCTTGACCTTCCTGTTTCGGATATAGAGCCAGTACTTCCAAGAGATGGATTCATGGTGTTAGACAACTGAAAGTTAAGTAACTTCAGTTCCCTTTCAACCACATATACGGCGGAATGCTCTCTGCTGCCAGGTGGCATTGATAGAGGAGCAACAGCTGGAAGAGATCTTGCATCAAACTCACTGAGAATAACACCAATATTGGTTCCAGTAGCAACAAGGTGAGGTTGTAAAGCATGTGCAACCATGCAGTAAACCTACAATGGAAATTTAAAAAAACATTAGAAAAGGCCAAAAAACTAAACTATACACAGAGATAACAATAGGAAAAGCAAGTCCAGCAACCAATTCCCTTTTCTTCATATGTAAAAAATAGAGATTAAAGGGCACTATAAAAAGGCCGTCAGAAACCAGAAGTATAAAATGTGCTATCCCGAGTTATCAGATTAGGCCAGAACAGGATTAAGGGTTGCTCATTTAACTGCCAAAAAACAAAAAAAAAATACAAAAACTGTTCCGGGAACAAGTCACCTTATCAAGCTTCTTGCTCCAGACCCAACAAAATAAAAAACGCCTTGCTTACATAACAAACTCTCCAAGAGGGTTCGGCATAATTAAAACCCTGTGATTTATCTTTCCAAATGGACCAGCATGTAGCTACCAGCACTAGACACAAAATGCAATTAACCCTTTTTTCCTGAGGTTGGTCTACATAACGAAGAAAGCAAATCATCCAACCTATTGAAGTAGTGGAGCTGACACCGAAGCCATTCATTAAATCATAACTTACCTCCTAAGAATACAGGAAGTTCATAAATTAAGGATTGAACAATACAATACTTCTCATGCATGCTTCCATGATGCACACTTCCATTTACAGGGCAGGTGTGGAGGACTACTCTCGTTTCTTCTCGAACACTATGATGTGGCACTCATATGTCATGCAGACAGAAGACAATGCACGTCGGCTCCATTGGACCATGAGTGGACTCAAACCAGCACGTCGTAGTTCATATCAGTAGGCAGTCACATACTCATAATATTGTTTTGATGAGAGTTCGGACATGGAAGACTAGGGTATCTATGACTAATGTATTGTTCACGGTACTTGGGTTGGGTGTCTATGTAATATGCATTGTTCACACTTCACACTTCACTGTACTTTGTAGTTTGTAGTAGAAACTTTAAGTTTTTAACTATTTCTTAAATAATTATTCAATATTAAGTGCCTTCATCCATTATTGCATAATTTACATGTTTTACTTGCCAATTATGTCTCATAGCACTCAAACAATGTGTAGAATAGGCAAATATTACATTAAGGGTTTGACGTTTACTGCCAACCAAGGGTGCAAATCCAAAACACCAAATTGGGTGCTTTTTTTTACAAATTGAAGATTTCAATATGTTTATCAAGCCTAAAACAAGCTTTCCTGATTTCAATATGTTTATTAAGCCTAAAACAAGCTTCCCTTAAAGTTTCGGAGCCAACTATGGCCATTTTCCCACCGAAACAACAAAAAAAAAATACACTAACTCGCCGAGGTCTCGGTCATCTCAACCTGATTGAGACACCGAGTAGAGACGAGTTTTTGAACCTTGGATGAAACAATTAAATTATCATATGTATAACATATTAACATATACATATTAAGCACATTTAAAGCCTTATCTCGGAACTGTTACAAGAATCATGCATTATTAATGTGTTTCAGGTAGATGTATCAAAAAGTACAAGGATCAAATCTCAAAACTCCCTCTCTATATATATCTTTAAAATAAGTGATTAAATGTGCCAAACAAGAAAAAGACATTTTTAAAGTAAGACATACCCTTAACTTTTTATTCGGTGCAAGAACTTGTGGAGGAACAAGTGAAGAAAGTTCACACAACGGCCTTGTAAGAGCTGAATATGTTGGGTGTTCGATAGCCCTACCAAAAATCAGAAAGCGCTGATCTTCCTCAAATTTAAGCAAAACAAACCATATTTTCTAAAACTAAATACTGTTTCAAAAGAATACAAGACTAATGAGATTTTGTGGCTATGAGGGCCCTTTAAGGAAAACAGGCATGCATACCAAATATGAGAATCCTTTACACAAGTTAAAATATCAAGGTTCGGAGCTCGAGGATGGCACCAAGATGCCACACTATGGCAAGCCAGCTTTGGAACAGGTTTAATACGCCTTAATTCCTGATTAGGAAAAAGCATGAAATATAGATGCAAAATCATCAGTATAATAGTGCCATAACATTATCCTTGAGAAGTACTATAAACTTCCAAATACTAAGCAAATCTCACACTGACAAATTGAGAAATCCAGACAATATAGAACCTTAAAGGAAATGGTGTCCCAAATAGCTAGAGTCTTATCTGCTCCAATTGTAATAAGCTGTGGTGCACCTCCCATCACCCTAGAAAGCTCAACAGCCACAACACCACCATCATGTGCCTGGAAGTGTACATAGGAGATATGTAAGGTTTGAAAAGTGCCTTCTCAATCATTAGGCCTGAACCTGTCCTTGCATTAGACATTTTCTTCCCAACTTGAAAAGGCTATTAAGGAACTTCTATCGATACAAGCCATGCACACAAGGTTCTTTATCTAAAGGAAAAGAAAAGAGTAAATACAGCACTAAAATTCAAGATAAAATATTATTAAGCCAATCCAAGAAGTTGAAACTCAGAATGTTCTGATGGAAACAGAATATTGACCAAACATTCTATCCTTCATGTGAGAAAAGATCCTGCTCTAAAAAAGGGAATGGTTAATTAACCCCTGCATAGTGTCCTGACATCTTATTAGGTGGAAAAGGTACAAAGACATTCAAATGTAGAAGAAGAAGATAACAACCTTCAAACTCAACTTGGGTACAAGTTCACGTGAATCTTGCCCATGGTCAGCACTCCACAGAACAAGTAAACCATCATGACCACCAGATACCAGAAGGGCCTGCAAGTTGCAATTAGAAGCACATTACATACTTTTGACAGGGGGAAGGGGGGGACTTGACTAAATGGATTAGCCTAGTTTGAATAAGCAAAAACTACATATCCAAGATGAAAGTACAATACTTGAATCTTACTTACCAAATACCATCATTTACAAAATCCCTTCTAGTTATCAAAATTGACATTCATAAAACCTGAATATCAGTCACTTGGCAAGAATCCAATGGGACAACTTTCTAGCATATTCTTTTAACAGATTATGCCCAATACAACATTCCAAACCTGAAACTTCTCATTTGATTGACTTGTTCTCCGACCAAGGTTCAAATCTACATAGAGATATATCAACTGATTTATGGAGACAGGAACTGGTAGATTTAGAAAGGGGAGAATATGACAGCGAGATATGAGAACAAACGGGAGGGATTGTTGGATATGTTAGATATGTACATTAGTAATGTGGGGACATGTATGTATTTATTTCACCCTTAGTAGTGTTTTGGTGTTTTTCACATTAATGAATTAATACATGTATGTATTTATTTCAAACTTAGCAGTGTTTTGGACTTTTTCATATTAATGAAACAACATTGAATTTGGAGAGAGAATACGATCATTCTCTTGAGCCATGCTCTATTTTCTTCTTCTTCTTCTCTTTTCCTACCTCTATTAAATTCCTAATATTTCTACAAAGATGTCTTTGCAGGCAGACTCTGAAAATGTTCATTGTCCACTTGCTCAGTTCCAGAATCAAACATTTGTTTCAACTTTCAAGGAATGTAAAAATTACAGTATTATGGTAAGAATCGTAAGATCACCAAAACACAGTTCTAGTGAACAAAACATGCAATCTTGAGCACCTAATATTACTGCTAATTAAACATGTGGCATCACCAGATGGTGAACATTGATACAGTTCATCCGAGGCAATCATTAAGCATGCATATTTGGTCACTTCCTTCACATTCATAATGGATATCACAGAATCATTGACAAACAGGATACATCAAGGCCTTAATTCTCTTAAAGTAATATTTTGACTTGAGAGCTTGGCCAGCAGATAGGCAACTCACATGCAAAGATGTCTTCTTTTTCTCTTTTTGTTTTTGTTGTCTCCCCCCACCCCCCAACCCCCTGGGGCACAAATGGTTGAATCATCAGCAGCAGTACAACGGACAACCAACAAACTGTACTCCATATGAGATGAGGAAGAGAGAAAGATAGGGAGAACAAAGAGGGAGCGGAAGAAAGAAAGGGAGGACAGAGATGGAACAGGAGAGGGAGAGAGATAGAGAAACAGAGGACAAAGAGAAGGATCAGCCGATCAGGAGAAAGACAGAGTCAAAGAGAGGGAGTGGGCAAGAGACTTAAATCTTCAATGGATCAATTCTAATGAGATATCAAAGGGTTAACAGCCAAGAGAAAGGGAAGAAGAAGGAGAGAAGAGAAGAAAAGAAGAGAGACTGGGAGAGAATCGATTGTGTGTGTAGAGTGATCCTCAACACACATATAACTTCATTAATAAACTTCTGGAAATTACATAAGCATCCCTAGGGAGGAAAGAAGAAATAAAAAGAAAGAGTAAATAACAACTAAGTCATGTCTTATAATAAGACAATGACAAAACTACCCTTACACACATAACTCTAACAAAGAGAAGGGACAGGGAGGAAAGAGAGTGGGAGAGGGAAAAGAGAGGACTCCGCCAATGCCATCTTCGACTTCATTAGCTGGAGAAGGAGAGGACTCCTCCCCCAGGGGTAAAACCAGGCTGAGCTGGGATTTTTAAAACCCCAACCCAACCCTAGGTCCCCTTAACTCAGCCCGGACCTGATTGACCAGAGATTAGGCATAAATAAGTGTTTGCCCTGGTTTCTGGCATAAATAAGTGTCTGCATACCAAGGTTTGCATAAATAGGTATCTGTATACCAAGATTTCCCATCAAGATGACCAAAACTACCAAGATTTCCCTCGCCGAGACATTGTAACTTTCCATTTAGCCCTTCATCTCGTCTCGAGCATTAGAAAAAGCAAGATTTTCGTCGAGATCTCGTGAGTTTTAGTTCTATGTGCAAATCCCTAGGAATGTTGTCAGGTATTCCCACATTGTTCATTCCCACCCCCACCAAAACCCCCTATCCAAACAGGGCCACACTAAGCCCATTACTTGCAAGTCGTGATTTAGGATCTTTTGGTCCCTTCCCACATCACCAAGTCTAAGCACCTGCTTACTATTTGATTTGCACTAGATAATTTTACCTCTCCATTGTTTGTCTGGGATTCTTCCCCATAGTAACTCTCCCTCTCCTTTCCTCTAGATTATAATCCAATCATTCATCATCATAATCATAATCATAATCATAAGTATAACAATCCTCTCATCATTTAACAAATGATGCAACCCTCTTGAGGCATTAAGACTGCCTTTTCCTTGAAAGTAGCCTTGCTCAATGCCACCTAATCACTGACCATGTACTTGGATTCAATAGCACATATTTGGTAGTTACAACTACATCATTCATGTAATCCAATGTCAAGGTATCAATAGCTGTTCAGCTCCAAATCAGAAAACAGCAAAGCCTGCTATACTACTTAACAAGCATGCAGAATCTTAATTATTTGGTTCTACGAAAATACTAAACAAAATTTACCTCACCAGAAGAAGCCATGAATGTCATCAAGCAAGCTATTGAACCTTTGTGACCACCAGTGTACCTTCGAACAAGCTGCCAATGAACAAATTTCATCACACAATGCATTAAACAAACAAGGTGACAGTGAAAACAAATAAATCAACATAACAGGCTCCCTAACCTTCCATGTTATCATTGAAAGAACTCTAATGACACCATCTGATCCACCAAAAGCAACGAGGGGACCATCACCAGCAGCAGATCTGGAGAGAAACTCCATACTGCAGCAAATGAAAATATTTTCTCACACATATAGAGATATAAGAAGCCTTTTCAAAAAGAATAAGCAAGTTCTGAATGTTCATAACAAATAACTATGGGAGTCTTTGGTATAGTTTTTATTTTTTATTTTTGCCTTTAAAAACGTTTTTGGTTGTGTTTGGTATCGTTTATGGAGCCTGTTTCTATTTAAAAAAGCTTGAAAAAAACCAAAAACCAAAAATAGATGGAAAGCCGTTTATGGTTTTTCGTTGAAAACTGTTTTTCGCTATTTGTGTGGACACTTTAATGAGCATGTGCTCATAAACCCCAAAACTGAAGGGTAAAATAGTAAATTGCTTCTGTTTTTTAAAAAGGCAAGCCTCCAATTCTCCTCCTTCTACATCGATCAAGAGAGAGAATGGGAAGACCAAAACCCTGAAATGATGAAGAATGGGCCACGAAGGTGGAACTAAGGCAGCGAATGCTGCCGCCGCCGACGCCAGCAGCTAATGCCACCACCACCACCGGCAGTTCATGTTATATCTGAATTTTGTTTCCCCCCTCCCCCCACCCTTTTATTTCCCTCGCTCTTTTTACCGTCTTCTACCTCTGCATCAGCTGCGTTTGGGATTTCTTCGTTTCTTTTCCTTTATTATCGTTTTTCAGAATTTAGGGTTTCTGGCTACTTGGCTTGTTCCTGCTGTGGCTTTTCGATCTTATTTTGGTTTCTTCAGTTTTAGTTTTCGAATCCTTGGCCTTGAGTTTGGATGGATCTGCCAGTTAATGGAGCTTGTACACAACTCATGGTGATTCGCTGAACTAGGAAGCCTTTTCCCTATAATTTACCATACTATCCCTTGGAAATGAGAAAATCTTATCAATAAGAATCCCTTTTGTACTGTTACATCAACAAGAGCATGTACCATCAAACCCAATATATCCTTCCCTAGTTACCAACTCCCATGGTGGGATCTGGCTCTGGATTTTCTTTTCCTCTTTACCTTCTCCTTCTAATATTATTTTCATTTGCGTTCTATTTCTGCTGTTGATTTGTAGTGTGGATTGCTTTTCTTCTGGGGTTGGAAGTTGGAACTAGGAAATATATCTCCCCTATTTGGAAAAGGAAAATTCCCTTTCTTTCTTTAATTTGAGCTTCTTCTCATCCCTTTCCGTTTTCCAGGAAGGAAGGAAGATGGATGAAGAGGGAATATCTTCACACACCATTTCTTCAAAAAACCATTCTACACATGACTATACCAAACCATATTTCATTCTATATTATATTATGTCTAATGTTTACCAAACGATTTTTAATTTTTGATCAAAAATGGTTTTCATTAATGATTTTTGTTAAATAGACAAAAATCAAAAATAAAAACTATACCAAAGATAGCGTAAACCAGTAATTCAGAAGATTTCACTTCCCGCATAAAATCTGTAATACTTGGTCAGGCTAAACCAGCTTCTTGTATGGCTCAGTTATTTGATCAACCAAGTAAATTTTTATATCTTCCATTCATATTATAGTACATAAATAGATTTCACTATTTTCTAGGTCTTCCCGGCAAACAAAACCCTAGCCTTTGATTTCTTACCAGCATAACATCTGACAAGTTATGCTTCTATATAACACAGACACCTTTTTAATTTTACTAAAGCTACATTCCATATATTCTGTTTTTGTCCAACTAATCTTAAAACAAAATATATGGACTACAGATTTAGTAAATATAGGACTGAAAGTGGGTTGGTAAGAGAGATACCTCAAAGTGCAAATTTTAAATATCTAGTTTAATCATAAATAAAGGAGGAATGGAGAAGATTGTTACACACAGAATTAGAGCAGGATGAATGAAGTGGAGACTGGAGAAGTGCCTCTAGAGTTTTGTGTGCTTGATGCATCCCAGTAAAAAAAAAAAAAAAAGGCAAATTTTTGTAGGACAGATAAAAGACCAGCTCTGATATATTGACCTAAATGTAGAGCAATGAATAAACAACATACAAATGAAATTAGAGTAGCTTCAAGATGTTCAAATGGATAATTGGTAAAACAAGAAAAGATAAGGAATGAACACATTAGAGTTACTTTAGGAGTAGCTCTAATACATGATAAGTAGAGAGAACATCTTTTGAGATCGTGGGACATGTGAGTAGGATAACTTTGGGTTATAGTTCAAAAACTCACTGAAATTTCGCTAATTTCGACATGTCCGAGACGAAACAGGAGGCGAAACCCAGAATCAGTACTTTTCGCCGAAATTTCGGGCATTTCTGTCATGTCTATATTGTAGACAAAAAATGCAGTGTTTCAGTGAAATTTTGGTAATTTCTCTCATTTCGGTCACAATTTTGAACATTTCGGCCACCCCCCTCCCCAAAAATGTACTGTTTCGACAAAATTTCCCCAATTTCAGTGTGTTTCGCTAATTTTGGTGTAACTGAAATGGTCTACCAAAACAATTTTTTAAACTATGTTTTGGGTGTACTGGTAAAGAGTAATATGATTCAGAACTCGAGGGGCTAAAAGCATAGTACTAAATCTCGTGAAATCTCGGTCGAGATCTCGAATATTTTGAGTATCTCGACCTGACCGAAACGAAACACAAGTTCGAATCAAAAAAATGCAAAAACTCGGTCAAAATTTCGACCATCTCGCGATATCCCCAGACAAAATCAAAATCTCGCGAGATATCGAGATTCCTTTTTCAAAAGTAGCTTTATAAATACCAAAACTCGTTAGTCTCGATCGAATTTCGACCGAGACTTAACAAGCTCTGATTTTTTTGGGTTTTTTTCTCCTCGTCAGTCTCGGTCGTTTCTTCTCCCATACTATGACGTGGCATTCATTTGTCCTATAGTCGGAGAACAATGCAAATCGGCTCCATCGAACTATGAGTAGGGTCGATCCTGAATGTCGGAGTAATTATTATTAGAATATTTGTAAACATTTGAGTCACTAGATGACTACTTGACTTGTATTGGCCTATTGGGGATATTGTCATATTGATATCATCTTCTTAACTTGTTATTCACTTATTGTACTTAATATTTTGACTTACGTTATGACTTATGAGTCATTCACTTTATGTTTCCAACTTCCAAGTCAATTTACTTGTTTAAATTGCTTATTAATCATTAATTTATTATGTCCTCTAGTACTTAAAGTTTTAAACAATGCGTATATATAATTAACTAAGTTATACATTAGGATTCGACCGTATATTGCCAATCAATGGTGCAAATCCAAAACACCACTTTGGGTGACTATTTTTGCAATTCAAACATTTAAATGTGTTTATATAACTTAAAATAGGGTTTCCATGAAGTTTCAGGCCTTAACTTAGCCTAAAACCCACCGAAATGACCTACCGAAACATAACAGAAAAATGCAAAATTTCGACCGAAACACCGAAACGAAACGAGTTTTCGAACTATGGCTAAAAGATCAAGAGGTGGGCATTGAAGGACTGTAGGAGAAATCATGATATGGATTATGAACTGAATCAAATCAGTTCCTTTTCTGAATCTCTATACATGCAATTCCCTCAATTATTCTCTTATGTTTTTTTACATAATTCTTGATACAATCCCGGATTTTTTGATCTTCCTAAAGACCCTCAGAATAACTTTTTGGTGAGAAGGCATTCATGGATTACGGTTAACAACAAGTGTAGCTTTGAATAGAGTTGAATGGAAAACAAATCCATGTAGCCAATGCCATTTAGTTGGATAAGGCTTTGTTATGTTGAATTGATTTGAGACACTTGTTGTGACATGCTTCCAACATGTATACCACAAATATGCTACTTTAACTTTTCAGTTCTTACTCCTAATTATAGTTAACAATACTAATGAAAGTACTAAAAGACAAGACAAGAAAAGAAAAAAGGAAAAAAGGAAAAAAGTAAACATCATAAGGCATTTGAACTTTGTCTTATCACAAGGTCATGTTACCTAGGCTAGTTATGTGATGCAGCAAACTAGGATGAATGTAGTCATGTAGGTACCCATTTCACTCATTCACTGGTAAAAGTTCGGCTTGGAACAAGCATAGGAAGTGGTTAGAAAGTTAAGGTTTCCCAAAATTACATGAATGTCATTTCACTAATTCACCATAATAGAATGGGGAAATATCATCCCCCTCCCCTCTAAGTTTCCTTAATGTCAACCCAATCCCCAAGTTTTGAAAAATGATAATGCCCTCCCCTACTTTTTAAATATTCTATCAACCATAACCTAAGTGACTAATTCTGTTAAAACAGCATATGAAAAGATGATATTACCCTTGTCTCTAACCTCAATTCTTTCTTCTTTCTTCTTCTTTCCTCTTCTTCTAGTAGCCACGGTCACCACCACGGCTGTATCCACCACCACCACCCTCACGATGTCCATAACCACTGCCACCCTCCCGTAGCCATCCAGTCCGATGTTTACGCCGGAGGCGCCTTCTCTCTCTCCCCTTCTCCCAGTAGCCTACCTGCAATCTACTATACAACCACAGTCATCGCACCCTCTCCCTATTAGAAATCCTTAAGTATCTGGGGCCTCCGTTCAATGGGAAATGGCTGATTCCTCCGTCTTGAATCAGTTTCTGGACTAGAAATTAAGGAAGCCATGGCTTTGGAAAACCAGAACGAACCTCTCTTAAAGCTACCAAAACGGTAATGGTGTTTTGGATCGGCTGGAATGCGGAGCTGGGGAGAAGAACAAGAGGAGTACGTAGCGAAGGCTGAGAGCCCGAGACCACCCATTTGGAGACTGGTCAGAATTGCAGGGAACATTTATGAAAGAGAGATTAGTTGTGAAAGACAAAGAGGAAGAACAAACCTAACAGAGAAGAGCTTCCAGAGAGTGAAGGTTTTAAAACTCTCCTTTTCTAGGTTTCCATTTCTGGTTGCCTATTAAAACTCTTTCGATTCATATCTCCTTCTTCCTCCCCAAGTTTCTTAGGGGCTTTTTCAATCGTTTTTTTTTATAGGGTGGGTTCTGTAAACAAAGAAGAAGAAATAATCAAGAAAGCATTGTTTTTCACAAGATTTTTGTATTGGGTTCGGTGAGTGGGTTCCAGAAGTGGGAGAAGAGAGTGGGTTTCAAAAATGGGAAAAGGAGATGGGTTCGGCTGGGTTGAGATTTTAGAAAACAAAAAAAAAATCAGTTAGAGATGGAGTAGAAGGTGGGTTTCGGTTGGGGAAGAAGGAGAATGGGAGTGAAAAGATGGAGCTCGTGGTGGAGAAGAACCAGAGAAAGGAAACAGCAGGGGAATGGTATGCAGCTGCTGGTTAGTCGTGATTGGAGTTAAGAAAAAATAAATAAATAAAGTGGAACAGGTGAAGAAGAAGGAGAAGAAAAGGAGAAGAATCTAATTTTCTCCCTGGCTCAGGGGATCTCCGTCGAGTAGATCGCAGGTTGCATAGTAGATCAGTGAGGAAGCAGATCACAGGCTGCATAGTAGATCTGCGTAGAACTTGAGCTTCTCTGTATTGCTCCGTGTGGAAGCAGAATAGAAACTCCTAAGCGGTGGTGGTGGTGCTGGCAATTGTGGTGGCGGTGGTGTTGGCGGTGGAAGAGGATCGGAGGCGGCAGTGGTTGCGATGATGGTGGTGCTGGCAGAAGAAGAAGAAGACACAAAAGGGAAAGTAGGGAAGGGCAAAATTGGAATAAAATTATATTAAGGGTATTTTGGGGTTTTAGAAATTTTGTACATGCCACGTCATCACTTAATGGCGTTTTTTAACGGTTAGGGTACGGTTGATAGAATCTTGGGAAAGTAGGGGAGGGCATTATCATTTTTCAAAACTTGGGGATTGGGTTGATATTAAGGAAACTTAGAGGGGAGGGGGATGATATTTCCCCTAATAGAATCTAGTGGCATTATTGTAATTTGATGTCATTTTGAACTCCCTCTCAAGACACTTCTCTTGCTTGTTTTGAGCTAACTTGACGAATGAAATGAGTGTAGCAGTCCTATAACACATGGACCCACATGTCTGCCATGTGGCCAGTCGTGAGAAGTGACAGAAGACAAAGTTCACAAACCAATGTAACACTAACACTACCAGACCCCACTCAAAAAAAGAAAATAACAAAATATCACTCCAATATCTTATAGTAGTAAGCAATTCAACAGTGACCAATAACCTCTGCTGACCCTGAACTACATATTAAGGCTTGCTGGGCATACACAGCAAAAGATTTCACAAACATACTGGAACATTCTATCAACAATGAAGTATGAACTCTCATGCAAAAGAAACACCAAGAGAAACTAGGACTTGCCAGAGAAGAGACTTGTTGTCAAGGTCTTGCTTTGGCACATCACGCCCACGCATTGTCACCAAGTCCAAAAATATGGCTTTATTCTCACAGCATATGACAAGAAAATGTCTTCCTCTCGTGGAAGGAGGGGGAGAGGTAAAAGCCGAGGAGTGCTGATTGACTGGAGATGGAGCCTCAGCAGCTGCAGAGCGATTACACCAAAGTTGCCAAAAGCGCACATCATCATCATAAAAGTTAACCTGCTTAACACTTTAACAAAACAATGAGCCAAACAAGAAAGTTCAGGACTCAGTAAAAGCCATGAGAAAATGTAGAAAAATGTACATGAGCAGGAAGATCCATACCTCCCTCCACGCATGGCCTCTGTTGGTTTTGCTTTAGGCTCTATCGACCATATATTTGAAAAAATAAAGGGATAAAAGAATTAATAGGCAAGATATAATATATTAGTATTCAACAGTTCTAATATACAATGAGGGAAACTGCATGATTCTTTGATGAAGTGAAAGCAAACAAAAATCAACTACAGAGAGGCCCCTCCTCTCCTTTGAAAACCTAAAGTCTCTAGATATTAAATCCAGGTGCAGCAGGAAACAAGATTAAGGACCAAATCTCATTTTAGTCAGTACTTCTTTCCTTACTTTTCGACCAAATTCTAGTTGGTTCTCCCCTCTTTTCTCTTCAACCAAAGAAGGATTTAAGAAGACGCCCTAAGAAAATGTACAAGGGCCAGTAAAGCAAAGTAATCACAAAAGTAAAACCTACTCTCCATAGCAGATAATATTGTTATTTAATATTTAAGTTCAAAATCATGAAAGTATAAACCACTTGAAACCTTTTTTATTTTTCTTTTCATTTTGATGGGCACAAATAGAAAGTATTTCATTAATAAATATAAAAATACAGAAGCTTTACAACTTTCTTCATTTTTACAAAGGACCAACAAAAGCAAATGTATATATATACTGAAATTTTTTCTCTTCTTTTTCATCAAGACTCCAATAAAGACAGCTAAAGCTCTCCAAAATCAGAACTCTATAAGCCTTACAAATTTTCCCTGAGCAACAAGCCCATTTCGATGGAAGAAAACCAGTGTAACCATCTCCTTTACTGAAGGGCATATACTGGTCAAATGTGGGTAACCATCTCCTTTCAAGAAGTCTTCTTGTGTCTTTCTTTCCACAAAACCATGAAATAGCATATGGCAGCTATTGAATATTTTCAAAACAAAACAAAAACTTGAGAATAGGATAAACAACCATTGGTTGGTTCTATGACCAAAGCCAAAAGGAAAGACTTAATTAGAAAATTCCACTACATTCTAAAGTCTGACCTCGAGTATCCTGGCAGTCCTCTGGTATGAAAACCACTGGGAGATGTACAAATTAGCCTCTTCTATTCCAAAATCTATCAACTGCTTAGAGAACCCAAGGTCCCAAGGTATCCCAGCAGGAGATACAAACAAAATGTCCATGATAATATTTTCTGTATGGTGAGAAACGAGAGGAGACTAGGGAATTGCTCTCAAAAGGAGATCACGATCAAGTATTAGTCCAGAATTTTTGTATTTCTCCTATTACCAACACCATATCCCATAGTTGTAAGGTGTCGCCTAGGCGCCCAGATGCCTTGGACACCTTGGTCGCCTAGGGAATGTTGCTCTCAAAAGCAGATCACGATCAAGTATTAGTCCAGAATTTTTATATTTCTCCTATTGGCAACACCATATCCCATAGTTGTGAAGGTGTCGCCTAGGCGCCCAGATACCTTGGACCCCTTCGTCGCTTAGGGAATTTTGCTCTCAAAAGAAGATCACGATCAAGTATTAGTCCAGAATTTTTATATTTCTCCTATTGGCAACACCATATCCCATAGTTTTCAAGGTGTCGCCTAGGCGCCCAGGTGCCTTGGAACTCTTGGTCGCCTTGTGTCTAGGCCCCCTCCAACGCCTTAGGTCACCTAGACGTGACAACTATGTCATATCCAATGAAAGGAGAAAAAAGTGACATTTTAATTCCACTCTTCCAAGGACCGAATATAGTAAGAGTTATGAGCCACCTAAGGAACCTCAAATCCATTTGGATGACAAAGCAAAGTTTCTTTTACTCAGCAATCTTAGTCCAAATTTCAAACCTTCTATTTTACTCACATAAATGGAAACCAGTTGATGAAATGGTATTTCCTAGCATCTCAAGTCTCCCAATGTAAGTTTCCTGATACTCTCCATGATTTTGATGAACGTATTCGGAGCCTTAATGACTGAAAAGCAATAAACCAGGAATTTAGGGAGTTGTGATTCTTTTGGGCTACCTGACCTCATATAGAAATGTAGTCCATTTCTACAGGGCCAACTTCTTCAAGAATTTATCTACTACAGAATCCCAAAACTAGGCAGAACGCAGATTGCCTACAAGAGGTAGCCAATATATATAGAGCCCAACCCTCACCTCACAATTAAGAGTACTTAGAAGGTGGTTACTTTTCACCATGCCCGACTGATCTCTGACACTCGTCCGTTACTGTGAACTCTTTGAGGTCTATTTTTCAACCAGCTCCAAAAAACCTTTTATCACCAAAGCATAAAGGGCGTACCCATACCCAGTGCAGGAGGCTCCCGCCGCTGGGAGGTCTGTGGAGGGTCATAATGTACGCAGCCTTAACCCCCACTTTGCGGATAGACTGTTTCCCTACTCGAACCGGCGACCACTAGGTATCAATGGAGAAACCTTACTGTTGCCGAGGTCCATTTTGCAGGCCACAGTTTTTTAACCCCGTCTCGTTCTCAGACATGCATTTGCATTTTGCATCCAGAACTTCAATTGAAGTCTGGCAACTATATACATTACGTCACGAGAGAACGAGAGAGGGAGAAAGGGCAAGAAAGCTCAATAACCAAAAGGCTATTTCAATGTACTTCCGAATCAAAAATTTTTTAAAAATAAAATAAAATAAAACAAAGGCAAGTCAAGCCATTTCTTCACCTGATTCTCCCTCAGCAAGCTTCTCCAATTTCGCTCCAACCAAACGCCTCTCATCGACACCGCCAGCTTTCAGTTCATAAATGACCTGATAATGAGAAACAAAAGAAATGCACGAAAGAAAATGTCAGATCGAAAGGACAATTTCAAACAACAAAAACAGAAAAATAGTGGTAATTAGCGAAACATAACCTGGCGATGTTCCCAGTTCCAGACGGAAACATGGTCCGAGGCGTCTGCAGTGACGAGCCATGGATGCGTCGGATGCAGCTGAATCTTCACGATTTTATCGTTCGTAGGACGATAAGCTCGCAACCGAAGCATGTTTCACCGCTGGTTCCTTCAGATTCAGATCGCTGCCCAGCTACTGATCGAATAGAAAAAAAGAAAGACTGCTAGGATCCTTGAAGACGAAGAGATCGGTGGAGAACTTAGATTTCTGACTGGTCGTATGTTTTTTTTTTCTTTTTCAGGGGGGTCGGGTCATGGACTCATGAGTGGGACACTCGGGTTTGAAAGAGTGGGGAATGGGGATTAAAGTGCAAAAATGTACTATAGAAGCGATGTGGACTCCAGTTGTGTTTAGTAAGCACTTTATCTAGCCGTGTTTGTTTGCACTTTGCAGGGTGGTTGGGTTGGGTTTAAAGAGTGGAATCGGTATCTAGATCGGTCTTGGCCGATTTCAATCCAATCGATCAAAATTGGTTAAGAATGGATTGGGTATGAGTTGGGAATCGGCCCTATATAACTCTAGAAATGTAATACAAATTGATTGCTCTAGATCGATTGAAATCGAGATCGGCCTCGACTAATTTAGCCAATCTGATTCTGACCCCTACTTTCCAAACCCTAGATGGGAAAGTTAATAGACTCCCGAGAAATACAAAATTTGGATTGTTTGTTGTTAGTTATTTGATCGATACATAGTCGTCATCCTCGGTGACTCTCACTCTAGGTAACTTTCACTCTGATAGTAGGTAGCCGTTTCAAAGGAGCTTCACTCTATCCTAGGGTTTCTATCTGGAAACAAATATCCCTCTCCTAAATAGTCCTCTTCATGACTCAGACCTATGATGTAGATATTGAATCTGAAACCAAACGTCAGGTACTTGATCGATATGCCAAAAGCTTCAAAACTGATGGAACAAATTAAATCAAGATCTTTAACTTATCCCATACTAGACTATCCCAATTTAATACCCATACACTAGAGCGGACTCTATTAGGCACATAACATTTGCTTGTGATGGGGTGGGGTGGGGTGGGGAAGTTGAATTTTCAATGTTTTTCGTATTAGTACCTTTTTGGTTCAATTTCTCCTACCCCACCCCTCTCAAAAGCAATAAAACTCAGGGATAGGGAATATCATTGTTGGAAAGACGTGAAACAAAGGGAGAGGGAAGAGATCATTACAAGCCATTGTAGCCTCACCCAATATCAATGAATGATCTACTCTCCCATATTGAAACAATTATATGCCTTACGTTGAAACAACTTTCTAGTACATCAGGAACTGAACAAACTAAAATCTTAACCTTAAAGATGGATCATGTTTGTCCAATGGCAGACTAATACTAAAACGGATAGATCTCGCTAGTGTGGAGTTCTAACCTAAGTCTCAAACAATTGTACATTAGTTGTGGTGTTCCTAATGGTTCTGATTTATGTCCAATAAATGATGTGTGCAAAGTTAGGCTAGGACACTAGGTTCACCGTTAATAAAGAATCAAAATCATGCTATTGATCTCACAGTGTTCACATTGTCTCGTACCTCAGCCTCGGGTTGGCCCTACTATATAGATATGGAACACCATCGTCATAAAACAATAAATCGGGAACCAATATACCTATCAATCAGGATAGCGGAGTGAGTCAGAAGTACATGATCTTATCATGTATGATATACCAATTGGTAGAGTATCAAGGGGCTGGTATGGTTTCACTTCAAATTACCAATACTTATACATGGATTCCAACAGTTACGCCACAAGGCTCTAGAGCATTGTGTTTTGCATATGCAATGCAAGAGAAGTAATGGCATGAAAAAAATAACAGTCATGTACAACCAAGACTATGTATGATGCAAGTAAACAACATAATTATGGTCAATCAGAAGTCTGACATACTCCCCAGTGGAGTCGTCATTATAGGTATACGGATGAGAATCCAATACATCAGGGAGAGCGGGAGCGAACCGTGTCTCGCAAGATTCGTCATACTATGGTAACCTCTCACATCGCAAAAGGGTAAAAAATGTAAAAAGAAGTCAACACCTAGATTAGGGTATAAAACCCACAAATAATGTCCCTCCTGCAAATTAATTCCAACTTGATGATAGGTCTGCTCAGATCACTGGGTAAGCATCAGGTTACGCTTAGGGAGTGTTAGGCACCCCCAAAACACCCTATCCGAAGCGGTCTTCCTAAACCAAACACTTGTTGCATACTGTTATTTATACACATTCTGCACCTAATTAATCTAATTTATGGACCTATCGGGGTCTACGTTAGGTATTTATAAACTCCTTCCTAGCATGTAACTTGACCCAACCAATCTTTTGGTTAGACCAGTGTAGTATGGAGTTGATTCATTTTTTGTATGTCCTAAATCTTAATCTAGGTGGCAACTTTACCACATTTTTATAATGGGCTAGGACTTTTTCTCAATGCGAAAAGTTAGTTGTTGGTACGCTGCCAAGTAACAATCTCTCGGAATAAAAACAATCCGACACTTAGTCTCTTTCTTTGATAGCTGTGAGTTTGTTTTTAGCCCCAGGGAGACTAATAGCTTGGCTGACTCCCTGACCCGGAGGGCATTATTCTTAGTGTGTACGACTGAATGGCCCATTTCCACCTCTTGGCTGTCAGAGTTATGTAACTTGGACACCTTGTGTAGCACACGCTTTAATAAATTATCTTATTCCTATCAAAAAAAGAATGAAGCGTGAAACCCTAATTTGAATGTAGGAGTAGCAGATAGAACGACGTCTATTTATAGCACCTTAGAGATGAATTTGTATGCTATATTGCACAAGCTGATTGGCCTATATTAGCCTGTAGTCAAGGTGAATCCGATTTAGGTTGAGAGCAATAAGAGTTCAATTCAATAGATCAGGCAATATGTCATGTCTAAAAAATATTTACACCATGGTCACAAGATCTTTGTCCAAGTCATGCTAGAATCTATGATAGAACTAGCCAGGAATCCATCTGTCCCTGAGGCTTTTGACGGACCAATACTAAAGATTTGTAATCGCTTCTTCAGATTGAATGCAAAGCAAGGAACTGTTTTCTTCCTCAGATGACTCATGGAAATACCCAGTCTCTACCAGGGATTCTTGGCCGATACCGATCCGAATATGACTTAACATTGTTTTCTTAATTTTATTTTCTTTTTTACCCTTGGTCTGTACCAATCCACCGATATGGGATCAGCCAGGAATCGAGTTTCAGAGGGCCCAGATTGACATATAAATTCATCAAACATAGAATGTGCATATCATGCCTCAGAAATAATTGAATACTTTTGGGTTATGATCACACTGCTGGGGTTGTGGTATTTAGTAGTATGGTTGAAACATTGTAAATTTCTCACCACCTCTACTTTCGTTCTGATGCATAGTGAGCATTTTTGTTTATTACACCATGTGATGAAACCTAAAATAACATTAAGGTCATTGAAATTTCGAGCACATCTGCACATAGTAGAGGCTGACAATCCCCCACACCACTGCCTCCGGAGGCCAGGCGAGGTGCAGGGAATGCATGCGGTTCTGACTTCTGAGGACTCTAATGAAGGGTTACACAAAAGGCAAATAACTAGTGCAAGCCACCGGAAGGGCCCAATTTTTTTGCAAACCATATAATGTTTACTTTTCAATATAAACAGATTGCAAAAGTCGGTAAAAGGAGAGAATATCTCAGTTCAGTGAGGAAATAATTACACCCAAAAACCCGTTTCCATTCAAAACGCTAAAAAAGAAAAAATTACAAGCAGCCGTCCACCGTTCAAAAAACCGGAGTGCAGCTCTGTCCCATGAACTATCCCTCGAGAACTAAAACCTTTACTGATACTCGACTGTACAGACCGATCCGGAGGGCTTTCAGAAGGCCCTTCCCAAAATCAACACACAAACTGTAAGAAAATATAAATGAAACTAGACCAAGGTGTCACCACCCACTTCAGTTAGTAATGAACACCATTACCATTGGCATGTCCATTACCATTGGCGTGCCCATTACCATTAGCATACACACCATTTACAGACCCATTTGCAGGCTTCTTTACACTCCCGTTCTGGTGCACTTTCATGGTAGACCTTCCATTGCTCTTAATGCTATTTGTTGCCACATTTTGTACATTGTTAAGATTATTTAGGAATGATTCCAACTGGCCAGATGCTGCTGCTATAAGACCTGTACCATGAAATGGGATCAGGTTTCCTTCCATATTTCATAAGAGTAGGATTCAAATAACAAGTTCCCATACAAACTGGATTCAAGTTCATCACCAATGGCAACTAAGCACAATAGACCCATGGCACGCAGACTGAATTTTAAGTTCCTTGGCTTTAAATATAACTAAATTTGCAAATTCAAAACATCAAGGACTCAATATTTTGGGACAGCAAAGTGTATACTAGAATCACATGATGCTAGTATTCATGCAAACAGAGGGCAAAAGATAATAACTATATCCTCCATCCCCCTCGACCAAATTGGAAAACATACATGTGAAAATATTGAGGGTACAGAGTAAATCTCTACACTTGATTTCAAGACGAAGAGAAGAAATCAGGTGGTTAGACTTGATTCCAAGAACACACTTTGACTATCTTATATAAATACTAAAGCAATTCCAAGACCAGGTAAAAATATTAAATTTCATACCCCATGTAAATATTTCAGAAAAAACCTAAAGATAGCACGTCATATAAATCTGACCAAGATATATAATAGTAAATATTCTATCTTAAATCTTTGTTGACAAACTTCAATGATCACCATTCATTTGAGTTTCCTACTTCCCTTCTCTCTCCCATTCCCCTCCAAACACCTCCAATCAAAGAGAGAAAGAGGAAATGAAATCCCTTGTTGAACCTAAAATGCAGAATACTCGACTATGCTTTGGTCGAGATGAGCTCTGACACAACAGGCTGATATTTCAAATAACAAAAATTACAAAAAGCGAAAAATAAATAGAAAAGAATATTGAAAGATTATGCAGTGACTTTGCCTATAGCTCATACATCCATTTTCAAATTGGCTCTCATCTTTTATAAATCTAAGATAAATCAACATAAAACTATATTTCTTTGTCCAAGCCATATATATAAAAGTAGAGCAGGGGAACAAGGCAAATACCAAGAAATAGTGCAGAAGGTCTTCCTGGCCTTGACTTGAATTCGGGATGGAATTGAACTCCAATAAAGTATGGATGATCAGGCAATTCAACAATCTACAGTCAAGCATTCCAACAGGAGCCGAGAACCATTACTACTGAATGAATTATTACACAGACAACAACACACTGGAAGTTCTATGCAGGGAATATATACCTCCATACGCTGGCCAGTTTTATCTTTGCCAACAAATGAGAGACCAGCATTTTCAAGTTGTGCAACCATTTCAGGATTTACCTACATGAGACATTGTAGGATTTCCAGTCATAAGACCACTAAATGAATAGCAAACATACATGCCATAGGGAGACTGGAGAGAAAATGGCTGTCCATACAAAGGCAAGCAACAGAGAATCAAGCAGATCATTGCATGTCAATACATGTTTTACCTCGTATCTATGCCGGTGTCGCTCATCAACAAAGCTTACATTGCCATATCTAATACAAGAGGCAAAAATGCACAGTTCAATTAAGATGAGGGAGGGGCATGAAAAATTCACATCACTAACAACAGTAAGGGAATCATTAGTCCTTACAACTTTGCAGATTTACAATCAGTAACCTGGAAATATGTCCTCCTCGATCCGAGACGCATAGTGCCTCCCATATGAGTTTTTGAACCCTGTTCATAGGAGAGAAAAATTTTGCTTACACACTGAGAAGAAACCAAGGGAAAAAAAATGATATAAAATCCCACTGCATCTTAGTGTAAAACCCAACTATATAGAATCTGTACCTCTGGCATAAATATAACACAGGGATTGGAAGTTTCAGAATCAAACTCGGTGCTGTTTGCATCTTGCAGAGCAAGAACCGACCGAGCAAACTCAATAACAGCAATTTGCATCCCCAGACAAATGCCAAAATATGGAATTCTGTTTTCTCGGGCATACTTTGCTGCAAGAATTTTTCCCTGCACCCCTCGATCACCAAATCCTCCTGGAACTAAAATACCATCTGAACCCTGAAATGAACGACAGTGCAAATAACCATCAAAGATATGACAGTTGACATAATAGGGAATCAAACCCCTAAGATTGCAATTCAACATAGAAAGCAATTCAAGTGACTTACGTAACACTAAATGAGGTCTTACCTTCAATAGATTCCATGCAGCTTTATGAACATCAGGTGTCTGCAATTACAAATATCTTCACAAAATAAGATAGCAAGTATTTGAACATAAAACTATAACATGAGAAGACATGATTTCAAGAACCTCTTTCGCAGTTGCATCTTCAAGGTCACATGCTGGAACCCATTCCACTATAAGTTTCCTCTGGCAAACAACAGAAGCATGAAAGAGAGCCTGCAAACAGAAATATTTTATTATTAGGTGGAATATTAGAATTTGATGTATCACTACATAGAAACATGCACTAAACACAAGTGTAGCACATGTAGCACATGCACATGAAAAGTGCTTGTGAATGAACCAAAGAAGAACGTTGAATATGGGTAAGAACTACCAAGTACAATAATGATCAACTTACAAAACCTTTGTGTACAAGTGCTTATGCATGAATTTGGTAAAGAATATTGAATACAGGTAAAAACTACCAAGTATGATAGTGATCTACTTAATAACCTTGGTGGCTGTACAGAAGGAATAATAACGTATGGGGGAGAGAGGTGAGATTAGACACTTCATTCTTATTCTAACCAGATGCCCATGTACTGTGTAAGTGTCTGTTCCCCATACAGAGTATATATCAATTGGTTATTGGTGACAAGAATTCAACATTTCAAGGTGCGAGGCCATTATAGTGTCAATAAATTGTAACATTAAAATACTTTCACTAATTTTCACCAATTCTAAAATATATTCCATGTAAATTTTATATATATATGACACAGAAAGGCACTAAGCAGTCTCTGTAGATTTGGAATTGACATTCAAGTCAATCAAAGGGAACTCTATAAAAATAAGTTGCAGTCAATATCCCCTTGTTCAAGGTATATAGCAACATACAGTTTACTTTCATAAACATGTTGCTGCTTATAACCACATGAAACAACTATTCTTACATGATTAGGATTTGACATTTCAGTTTGTTTTCTATTTCTTTTAGTTTTTTTAATGTAATCTTGAGTTTTTTTTTTCGTCACTCGATACATTAATTGTAACACTTCTTTTTTCATAAGTTGTTCTAGTCTTATTTTGAAAAGGGAGATGTAAAGCATCTCTCCTGTGGGTAGTAAAGCATGGCCTCTACCGCTTCAACCAAGAAATGTCTACCTTGAATGTTCATGAGCATGGTGATTCCCCCCTTTTTGATAGTTGTTGGCTTGATAATTCCCTAAAGTGAGACCAAGTGAAACACCCGAAAGCACAAAATTGATACAAGTCATACTTAAGGAAATTAGATTGGCAAAGGTGAACAGTGGGTTCTTTTGAAATTATGCAGTTCAGAGACATGCTTGGATGGATTGAGTTGCAGCAAGGGCTGGCTTATTTTTCAAAATAGGAAATTATTTTGAAAGCCTGATGTTTTTGTTCGTGATATACTTTGCTTCTGCAACTCCTTTAAATTTTAAGCAACAACATACTTTACTTGCTAACAAGATAACATTTAAAGGGAGTTTCTGTGTTGACTTTCCAATGTTCCAAATCACTCCTGTTATCACCTCAAGTAGCAGGCCTTTGGACAAGAGCCTCCTGAACTTGCTAATTTAGATAGTATACTGACACATATATAAAGCCAAAACAACAGTTATATGTTCCTTGTTTGCATCTATTCCAACATGTGGCAAGCCCAAATAGCTGGGAAAAGGCTTGGTAAGTTGGCGGCTTTTTACCAAACCCCACATCCAACCTCTGGCACCCCCCCCCCCAAAAAAAAAAATTGCAGTTCCTCCTCTGAACTATTAAACTCACTCTATATCTAATCATATTTTTATTTGGGATTTTCAAATTGACACTCCTCAAAGCATCAAATAATTTCTAACCTTACTTTTTTGCCCTATTAGTATGATACAAAAATTTTTTTTCCTAATGAGGGTAATAGTGCCATTTCACATGTATAGAACCCTCTTTTATAACCCTATCTTAAAGAACTTTTGGAAATAAGACAAGGGGCAATTAAAAGATAATCCCAAGTTCTAAATACACATATAATGGTGTTATTCAGACACTCCCTTTTTATTTTGAACTTTTCACTCAAGACAGGTCATAAATTAGGAAGAGGAATACTACACAAATCTTCAGTTCTAATTTATTTTTAATTGAATAGATAATAACTTGCAGGTCAGAAACTTGACCGACCTACTAACAAGAAGGTTTATCAACTTGATTGACTGAGAAATAAATTGAAAAATGTGAAGCTGTGGAGTTGACTGCTACCTTTTTAAAGTGTGTTACTTCTTGAATAATCCATCCAAGTTGCACTCTCAACAATGACGTGTTACCAAGTGCTATGCAAGGATGGCTATGCCCCCAAAATCAAATTTCATAACACTTTCATCCAATTACCATGATGTGCCTCATTCTAACAAAAAGGACATCAAAAAGCTAAAAATGCTAAACTAAATTACTAGTTGCAACATTTCGAAGACTATGCTGCAGACCATCAGGTCCCAAAACTTAATAAACGAAAACTCAGATATAGCACACTGCAGTGAAATTGTAATAGGTGGCAACGTATAACTATGTAATGCAAACACAGTCCAAAAATTGACCATATTTTGACATCTATGGGGTATGCATGGTTTATTTATTTATTTTTTTTTTGTAATAGGCTAAATTATAAGGCCCAAAAGTGGGGTCTAAAGGGGTGTACAAAAATAGATATCTAATTAGTAGTGGATCATTAGGTAATATAAGTAGCTTTAATTTAGTCATTAAAGAATCCTATTTTGGTTAGTTGTGTGGAGCCCAACTTATCTAACAGACTTAGGCTTCAACAGATCTACTAATATTAGTTAAGTTAATCTAACTATCTAAGAGTTCTGGATGTAGGAGTCTTTCTTTTGTTTTCTTAATAAATATGTAACCAACCCACTCCAATAATGATGATTAATGGAATAGAATACAAAATTTGGATTGAATTGGTAGCCAAAGAGAAGGCTTCCGCTTTTCTCTCCTCTCTTATCCCTTTTTCCTTCTAAAGTAACTGTTCATAGTCCCCAGAACAGCCCCTTATCTCTTCTCATCTTCTTTTCTTATTCTCTTTTTCATTCCCCATCGCAGGCTGCTGAAATCAACCAACCAGCAAGCCTTTTCAGTCTGTTTTATCAGGAAATAGTTTAGATCTAGGCCTGTGGAGCAGCTGATCTAATCTCTGATTCCTTGACTAGATTCTAGTATTGATGGCTGAATCACTATGGCGTGAAGGATTTTAGAGAAACTCATAATAAAGGGTCATAAAAATTACTGCAATAAAGATAAACTATGGCAAGCAAGAAGGGATAACATATTGCATGAAGAAATCACGATGAAAACAGTTTTGCAGCTTTATTTACCTTCAAGACAGAAAGGTAAGAATCAGAAAGTCCAGTATATTTTCCAACCATAGCAATTCTGACCTGTAAAATACATGAAATGTCAGTTTGAATGACCACTTGCATTAACCAGATCATAGAATGAAACTTCGAACAAGTAAGAGAAATGTTTGGGACCAACAGGCTCATGTAGCTTGTTACACCGTTCAACTCTCCCAGTCCATTCGTCCAAATGAGGCTCCACAGTAACACTGTACATGAAAAACATGACATCAACAAGCTGTCAACAAAACTGCGAACACCTGTCACACAATAAGCATGGTAGATAAACCTTTACTAGATACAAAAAGAAAACAGAGTTCAATGACAAACCCTTGAAGGTTCAGCCCTTTCAAGATCGCTTCGTGTGCCTTCTGATCCTGAATTTTTGGAGGGTGTAAACGAAATCTTTCTTATAAGAAAAGAGAACAGAAGATGAGCGATTTAAGTGTCATAAACAAACTTACTCTTAATAGCAAAGGGATGTGCCAAATGTTTGGAACATCATACAGAGTGATTATGTTTGCTGCCTGAAAACAAGCACCACCATATAGTTGGCTTTCTGCAGAATAGTACAGAAATATTTTTACAGAATCCAAATAGAGTAATATCAATATGATGGTTACAATACCGGGACATGGCAAAACTGTGAGAGTTTTTCTTTCACATTTTCTTCCAGGGCCTGTCAAAGACATCAGGTATTAAATTTCCCACACCCACACCCACCCACACCCACACCCACACACACACACACACACACACACACACACACACACACACAAAAGAGAGAGAGAGAGAGAGAGAGAGAGAGAGAGACCTTTGTGCTGCGACAGGCTAAGATATTTGGTGTCAAACCCAGTCCTCTTAGTCCCCGAACACTATGCTGAGTTGGCTTTGTTTTCTAAATGAGAAACATAATAACGTCACTCATCAGAACCAATAAGTAACTGTGATTACCGAGGACTAGTTGCTTAGGCTCCTATGGTCCCCAGATCATATAAATATAGATCCAGTACTGACATTTTTTAGATTAAATTACACAAGTTCAAAAATAGTTCATGCATACCTGTTCACCAACGACATTCAAAACAGGGACAAGACTGACATGAACCAGGCAGAAATTTCCAGGGCCTGAAATGAGAAAAATTTGGGGAACATGGAACAAAATAAAAATGATCAACTACTTAAGTTACTTAAAAGCTAACTGATGCTGAAACAGAAAGGAAAATATCCATGAAGGCAATGGCACAAGTCCCTTACCAACGCGATATGAAAATTGACCCAGTGCCTCAATGAACGGCATAGATTCAATATCACCTGTCCCAAGGAATGTTGTTGTTAGGCTAGTAAAATATAATAATATCAATATACACAGCATCAATTGTGCTTAATATACCTATAGTTCCACCCAGCTCTATGACACAAACGTCAGCAGGGCCTTCTTTTCCATCAACGGGTATCATAGCCACACGCTCAATCCACTCTTGAATGGCATCTGTAACATGAGGCACAACCTAGAAGAGGGAGAGAGGATATAAGATGATATTGAGCCTTGAGAAGAAGGTAGTGAATATTAACAAGACCTCGTCAGGAGTTGGAACAGACCTGGACAGTTTTTCCAAGATAGTCTCCCCTTCTTTCCTTGTCAATAACAGACTATTAGCCATCAAAGAAAAAAAATACTAGTCACTTCAATAATTCAGTCTAGCCAAATAATACAATCCGTGTACCAACCACATGTTGAGATTAGAACCTTATGATGATAACTGCAACTTGGTTTTCAGTAACAAAGTACCTGATAAATCTTCCCTGTGGTGATGTTGTTATCACGGGTCAACTTGATATCCAGGAAACGTTCATAGTTCCCAAGATCCAGGTCCACCTTCAACACATAAATAAAATTTATTTTGTTGGTTACAATAAGACAATCTACAAGTTCATCAGCTTTATGGAAGCACATGGATCAATAAAGAGGAAAACAAAGTAGCATTTAACAGAATAGAATGGCAGTGATGTTCATAGTTGCAAGAATATGTATCCCACAAAACAACACCAATGCCACATGTGCGTCGGGCACGGCATCTGTGAGATACAGTGTTATAATCCTATAAGATGTAGTATTAGAGGGGGAATAGTCCACCACACTTCCTTTTCTGTAATCTTCCCCCTAACATTCTTTACTTCACATCACAAAGTCATTACGTATGCGGTATGCCCATAAAAAGGCACCCATAGCATTTGAGATCTTAAATGAAAAGTTATTACTTCAACATAACCATGATTCCCTCAAAAGCATGTGAATCAAATGAAATGCACACCAGCAAAGATAGCAGGCATAAACCATGGGGAAGATTCTTTACCTCACCACCATCATCTAAGACAAACACCTCTCCATGCTCAAAAGGGGACATTGTTCCTGCATCAGTGTTCAAATACGGATCTGTACAAATGAATAGAAATGAGTGACTACCATTAGTTTGTGGCATCAACCTTCAAGACTATTTAGGATCAAAATGAGAACACAACAAGTGAAAAGTCTTCATATTCAAAGTGGCAGAGCTCAAATAAAAGTGAGCAGTAACAAAATACATCTGAAACTACTTCAGTTGATTTGGACAAATTCACATTTAGAAGGTGTTCAGCTGATAAAGGATCACAGCATTAGTATTGTAAATTAAAACAATTCAACTAGCCATTTTGAGACTGAAATCACTGGCATCCACCTTACCCCCTCCCTCCCACTCACCCTAAAATATTCACTTAGAAACAATACCACTAACTTTACTAATCAACCCAAACAAAAATTAAAAACAATTAATTTATTTTTAAAAGTTGTTGTAATGATTTAGCCAAATGGGCTGTGCTCGGAATCTCTATACCAAATAACCTAAATCATAGTCACAACCCAAGCAAAACAATAAATCACTGAAAATAGACACTTATTAACTGATATTTTACCATTATATCTTCAAAATCCTTAAAAAGCAAATCAAGAAATAATAGAAATAAACCGTATGGTATTTATCTACGTGTTCATTCCAAAGAATCAAAAGTGTACATGAAGAGAGCCCAGTAAAACAGGAAAAAAGATTCAGGAAATGCCAGACATTATGTATACAATCTATCGTCTAAAATTGCTCGTCACAAGAAGGTGAAGAAGGGAAAAAACCAATCACGAGTACAGAAAATGCAGAAGTTGCTCCTAAGCCTCAGTATATGAATATAAAACCCACTAAGAGACTGGAAATGAAAATAATATAAACTGCCGTTGAAACGAAAAAGGAAGAGGCTTACTAGCTCTCAACTAGAGCAAATGAGACTGAAAAGAAAAGATAGATAAAGATCAATTAGAAAAGAGGACAGACGAGAAGGTCCATTTTTTTCTGTTTAAAAGAAAGAAACCCAGCAAAGCGAACTCTCCCTCTCTATCTCTGCGTGTCTATATGTATGTGTGTTCCGTGTGTGCGTGATACAGAGCGAGCCGCGTAACACAGACCTATCTTAATGGAAGTAATACGAAGACCACAGGCCTTGAGAACGACTCCAATACTACTGGCCGTCACCCCCTTTCCAAGACCACTAACGACGCCACCGGTCACTAAAACATACTTCATCTTTCCTTTCTTTTCCCCTGTTGGCTTCCGATTGATTTTCCGATCCAATGACGGACAAAGAGCAACAACCCCTTCACCGTTCCTCTCCTGCTTGGCTCCTTCAATCCTTTCCCTTCCCTGTTTGACCAATCACAGCTTCAGTAAGGGCAAATAAAATAAATAAATAAAAGACTGATTCAACTCCAACGGAGGAGGTAGAAAAATGGGAATTTGCAAAGCTTTACCATATAGAAATGCGTTTTTTTCCATTACCCAATACCCATACGAATGATTCTACGAAATAAACGGAAAATGAAATTGAAAACAAGAAGAACCTGTCGTCGTTCTTGTTGCTATTGTTGTTGTAGAGGCAGACCTTCGATTTTGTTTTTAATCGATGCTTGTTGTTTCTCCTTCTCCTCTTCTTGATGCTGTTATTCTTCTTATGGTGTTCTCTGTCAGGCGATTTGCTACTAGAAAGACGGGCTTTACTTCCGCCTCTGGCTCTCAGGTCTAACCGTCAGGTCTGACCTACTTCTCTCACTCCAATGGCAATAAAAACTCGGCACACTCCTTATCACTTTCTAACAAAACTACACGCTTTGGGTGCCTTGTTTGGCGGCAAACTACTCCACTGCTGTTTGACAAACAGAAACGGAAAGAACGAAGAGCAAAAGAGCGTGAGAGAGAAAGAGATATTCTCAGAGAGAAGAGAGAAGATAGAGGGATAGAATGCTAAGAAAGGTGACAGAGATGGCAATGGCGATGGGAATGAGGAATGAAAGACTGGAGTAATAAGGAACTTATATAGCTCTCAGCCTCCAGGCTCCGAAACCCAAAGGTCTCACACTCTAGTCTTTGTCTTGTTTTAGCTGAGGGGGAAAAAAAAGCCAAGAGGGTTTTTAATATTTCCTTTTTTTGCTCCTTACTAGGGTTTCTTCTCTCCATTTTATCCCTTGCTCCCTTCCCTTTTTTTTATTTATTTATTTTAGGGTTATTATCATCTTTTTTTTGTTTTTTGGTAAACGGGTTATTATCATCTGAAAATGAAAAAATTTTGCTTAAAAGATTTTTTAAAGAAAAAAAAATCCCCACGAGACCGATTGTAGATTCCATCCTCTTCTGCCCTAACCCTTGTGGATCTCTATGAATCCTGTGTAGATGATACTATTTTTAACACCGCCATTGGTTTGATATTAAAATTACTCCTTATATTGATGTCGTGATTAACGTTTTCCCAAGATTTTTTTTATTTTTTATTTGTTTTTTTCTACAAAGTCCAAGCAATAAGCATGTCCAATTCAAAGAGATTTTATTTTGGAACCAATGTGTGTTGTGTGTTGCTCAAACCAAAAGATCAAAAGTCCTGTTCCAGTTTTCAACTAGTCTGGCCTACTTGGCTGCTTCATAGAAACCTTGATTTCTTTAATAGAATACATTATCCCTTACTTTAGGTTACATCTTTTCCCCTATTCTTGTAATCTTGCTTCCCCATTGGTCTGGCTTAGAAATGGAAATAGACCATTAAGCTCTAGAGCTTTCTGGTTTATTTTACCAAAAAAATTAAAGTTAGCTCATTAGCTTGGTTCTATAGCCTCCAAGGATTCTATCTTTCTTTAAATTTTTAATGAGTTTATTTTATTTTGAGCATTTCAGTTAAGACAGTTGAGGGTATAATTAAGCTACATTAAGCAACAATGATGAAATATAATTAGATACTATCATGTACCTGCCCATCACTCTCACTACTGAGTTAGTTTATTACTACTTTCTCTTAGGTGGTCCTCTCAAATCTTTCCATCTACGCAATTCAAGGGGATGGGAGCAGTGTTACATAACCAGAGCTGCCTAACCATGGCTTAAGTAATCGGAATCAAATCGGATTAATCGTGCGATTCAAATTGGGATCGGTTGAGGTGGTCCATTCAACTCTTTTCATCTTTGCAATTCAAGGGGGAGAGATTGGGAGTAGTCTGACATCACCAAAGCTACCCAGCCATAAAAGCATTCCCAATGCACAAGGCTCCCACCACTGTAGGGTTTGGAAACGGTTATAATGTACATAATTGAAATCTAATTGGATGAATCGCCCAATTCGAATTGGAATTAGTTGAAATGGTCCACACAACTCTTTTCATCTACGCAATTTGAGGGGGGGGGGGATGCATGGGGTGTAGTATACCCATCAACCATAGCTTTGGTTGAATTAATCACCCGTTCGAATTGGAATCGACTGAGACTGTCCACACAAATCTTTTCTTCTACACACTTCAAGAAGGATTGATCTAGAGTAGTTTAACATCAACTAGAGCTACCTAACCATGGTTTATATTATCAAAATCAGATCAGATGAATCGCCCAATTCAAATTGAAACCCAATTTCATGACGATTCTTCCAATTCTTTTTTTTTTTTATCGACCATAATTCATGTTTGTTACTTTTTTTTTTATAAAATTCATGTTTGTTACTTTGTTCTTCATTTTTTATAAACTATTTCCTTCTTTTAATCAGTAAAATAAAATTCAAAAAAATCTATATTTTTGAAAATATTTGCTTCTTCTCTGTTCCAATTTTTATTATTTAAACCTTGTACCCAATTGTCTCAAAATCAAGATTTTATTTTCTTTTCTTTTAGAATTTTTAATTTATGATTCAAAAATCATAATTTATATCTATAACTTTATTTTAATAACATCAACTTTTCGTCACCTTATCTTAGAAAAGAAGAGATTAACGTCGGTCGTTAGGACTTAGGGAGAGAAACTTCAAACTTGGGTATTATCAAAAAAAACTTCAAACTTGGGTGGTTGTTCATATTAGATGAGATTTCTTTTCTTGGTGGGGATAGAATCGGTATTCCGTGGTTTGGTGGTGCGGGATCCCTTTGTATGAGCGGGTAGGGTCTTCAAGCCTAAGTAGAGGTAGTAGACCAGTGTAGGACACCACACACGAGATCTGATTTTTTTTTTCTTCCTTTATAGTTTGGGAAGTAGTTTTCTGTCGGGAGTGTAGTCTACGCCAGCACTCCCATGTGTCTATCTCTTTCCTCCTCAAAATAAGGGGCAGAAGTGTCTTTTCAAACAGGAAGGAGAGAGAAAGACTCATGGGAGTGCTGGCATAGGCCACACTCCCGGATAGAGAACTTTCTCCCTATTTCTGGTTGAAAGAAGAAAAAAGGATCATTAAGGTCAGGTTTTTTTTAGGAAATTCATCAAATACCTTCCATGCATATATCTTGCCTGTCTCTAATATTTAATAAACATGGTAAACGTTTGTATATAAACTTTAAAATTTAAATCCATAGAGATATTTAGGGTTATAGAATGTCCTTGGGTAGTACGACATTTGATTTGAGAAGTGTCATCTTACATTTAGTGGACAGGTTGCCGTGGAGTCTTTTTCAGCATGTTTGGTGTGAGACGAATCAAATGGCTGACTCTATAGTTTGATTTGGGCTGATATTACCTTTATTTTTTAGAATTTTATGAAGATTTGTGTAATATTGTAAGAAAATAATGTTGATCAATGTATTTTTTACAAATTATAATATTTAATTTTCAATATATTATTTTATCGATTTAAAAAAAAACAAGACATTTAAGGGTATAAAAATTAGACCGGAGATTGATGAATTGATCGGATCAATTGAAACCAGTTTATTAACCTTCTTATTGGTTTTAACTTTTAGAAATTGTTAAAAGACTGAAATTTAGTCGATTGATCAAAGTTCTTATTGGTTCAATATTGGTTTTAATTTAAACAAAAAAATCTTTAGAAGACTGAAATCAATATGACCAACTAATAAAACTGATTGTTTGGATTGAGGCTAGAGAAAAAAAAAAAAAAAAAAAAAAACCCAATAAAACCTATAAAATTCAATATTTTGTTTTCCCTTTTTTTTTTTTTTTTTTGCATATGAAAACTATGACCAGACCAATAAAAAACCATTAAAAGAAAATGATAATGGACCGATATCGACCAAGCATTTTAGTTTGGATTTTATAGACCTAACACTTTATCAGTCCAATTTTAGTCTAGCTTGATCTAATACCCAAAATAAATAAATAAAAAATACCCGGACTTAATCGGCCACTTGACACCCCCAAATGCATGGGCCGGGAGAGGGGCGGGATTTGGGTCATTCAGGGGTTAGGCCGATCATTTCACCCACCCCCATGTGTCTAGGCACACCTTGCGTCCTCAGTGCAAGGAACTTTATCCAAAAAAAAAAAAAATCTTCCTTTGTAACTATATTTTCCATATGGTAGTTTAGTTTTACAATATATATATAGTAGTTTAGTTGGCACTTAGACCTCATTGACATGTTTTGTATCACATTGTATACCAAATTTCAATTGATTGGGCTTTAGTAAAAATAAATTAAGTTATGATTGGATAGCAATATAGATAATATGTTGACATGGTCTGACTTCTGAGCTTCAAGAACAGGAAAATAAATAGTATGTGTGAGAATGGGTCATTCCCATAATACTGAACATGCTCCCATTCAAAGAGTGTATACTATTATTTGCCACTTGGCAATTGGCAAGTCATTCAACACTTGTATTCAATAGTTCCAGCCATCATTTTCTTCAGTTCTAAGGTCTGAATGTAAGAAAAACAAAGTAGCCCTAGAACAAGGGCACTCAACCAGTCAATGGCATCATCACATGTGGGGCAACAAACCTTGAATAAACTTTGCAAGAATCCTTTATTCCTTTTCATGGGTAGACTTCTCCAAAAACCTAGGTGCAAGCAAATTGGGAGATCTTGGACAATAATTTTTTGCCTTTTGTTTTTTTTTTTTGGTAGGGATGGTACGTACATTTGTTTCTATCTTCATCAGACATTGTAGAACCTTTATTTATTTGGTATACAACTACATTTCAGTATAAAATGGCAAAGACAAATACATAGTATGAAAATGTACCATTTAAATAATTAATAACATACTAAAATTGTCTTAAAACAAAACGTTGGTTGACATATCCTAAAGGCTTGTAGTTGCTCGTTTTGAATCAAGTTAATTTATTAAAAAAATATTAAAGATATATATTTTTCTTGGAAAAAAGTTCATTGGTGGATGAGATGAAATTGAATTTTTCTTGTGTAGCAACACAATGACCATGTAGTTGGAATCTTACTTCCGTACCTTATTTATGAATATTTGAAATGGTCTCAAAACTTACGACCTTGTGTCCAAAATACCTCCAACGATTTCTTCCATTACTTCTTTTTTTGATATATAGCTGAAATTTGACTGTGACGTATATCTTTAAAAACAAATCGAAGCTGCACTATTTTGACCCAGTGGTTAATGGTCGTAATGGTTATTTGAAAAGGGAAGGTGTTGCCTGCTTGATAGCGGAGGCTACGTGGTCAGGCGAGAGCCGATGAGGCCCCTGGCCCCCTATCTGTTAAATCAATAGGGATAGAAAAGTCATTTCATGAGGGAAACGAGAGAGAGGGGGTTGCTAGCAAAAGCTACGACCTTGTGCAAGAAATCTCCTTTCGAAAAAATACAATATTTGAATTGATATGCCATATGAGTGAAGCTTGACTAGACAAAATGACAATATGCCATACACCAGCATAGTTCACACAATGAAAAGAGTGTACATGTAACCCATGTATACTCTTATGAGGATTGTTTTACTTCACCCACAACAAGGGAGGTATTCATTCACTGAGGTGGTGTGTTATAATGAATGGGGGATGGTTCAGAGACATTCATCTTATAGGGAGAATGAATAATAATTGTTAGATCGTAGGTTTTCTTTCTTCCATGATGGTGGAAAACTTTCTCCCACTCTTATTATCTAAAATCAGGCCAAGTAAGACTTGTTAGAAGGTTGAATAAAAGTTCAATCTAAGGCATGGTTTGATAAACAACGATGACAATGTGACGTGAAAATCTCATGGATGAGAAATCACATTGATCTTGAATCCATGGATCGAAAATGGGTTAAATTATCCTACACGTCAAAGACAGTGCCTTTCCTGCCATCGAATCAACTATGTTATTTGCCCCCATCAATTATAGTCAACATTAAGTTATCACTCCATGGCTCATGAAGCATGCAAGTTATTTAGTAAAAATTTAGAATGTGATCGTACAGAGTCCCATGTCAAGACAGGTTGGAGTGTGAAGAATAGAGGGAAAGTAGTAAAATTAAATAAAACCTAAAAAGGTAATTTTAATAATCATTACCTAAGTACCTAACATTACCGAGTTGCTAATTCCAAATCATTCCAAATGAGGATATTAAAATTTGGAAAAATGGTTTTAGTGAAGGAACGTGGTGCCTGCACCTAGACATAGGAGGGGCAAAATGACCACCTTGCCTCCATGAAATGCAAAATGTCCATCCATGTTGATACTTTTGCGAGTGTTCCCATTGACCTTCGTGCGTGCATAGGGGTCATGCTCTCCCACAGGAAACACTTCCCCCAAAAATTTACTTTAGATTGGGTTCAAATCCAATTAAGGGATTTGAAAAGTATTTTAGAAACCACATTGAAAAATAAAAACACGAAATATGATAAGAAATCTAAAAATTTATGTTATACAATCATACAAGATAATGATTACAAAATTTTCTTTTTCTTTTTATATGTGTAGGGGGGGGGGGGGGGCGCTGGTTAAGTGGTTAACAAAGCTTTGCAATTGGGAATTTGCTTTTCTCCAAACTTGGCTAGATCATAAACTAGAATCGAATTGTGTCGAAGTTCTAGTTGAGTTTCTATAACTTCAATGTTCAATTTACATCTAGATTTGGATCATCTCCAGTGTAGGGGTGTTAGGGATCACCCAGTGCGGCTACGCCTTTTGACACTTGGAGCTGGAGGGATCCGACGGCTGAAAATCCGAAGGCCTAAATTACTAATTTACATGGCATTCTCGCAACAGCTCTTATCCTATACCCACCACTGCTTAAAATGCACACCTGAGGAATAGGGATCAATCTCCTCTAGCTCCAAGTGTCAAAAGGTGTAGCCTCACACTGGGAGATCCCCAACACCTCCCCCCCCCTCCGCGTGCGCGCCGGAGAGGATCCAAATCCTCTACATCTTTGTATGCATTCTAAAGTAATGGAATCTTCTCATTCTACTCCTACATTGACAGTCCTAAGGAACATGGATCAATCTCATCCAACTCCAGATGTCAAAAGGTGTAGCCTCACTAGGAGATCCCCAGCACCCCCTGGCGTTGGAAAAAATTCAAATCCTCTACATCTTTGTATACATTCGATCTAAAGTAAGGGAATCTTCTCATTCTACTCCTACATTGAGGGGGGGAGGGGGGATACTGGAAAAGATTCAAATCCTCTACATCTTTATATACATTCTAAAGTAAAAGAATCTTCTCATTCTACTCCTACCTTGACAGCCCTAATTACCCTAAAAAACTAAACTTTATCTCAATTAAATGAGGTTGACTACATATGAATACTTATTATCATTCCTAGTTAGACCAAGCATATCTTTTTTCATCATTTCTCTTAAACTTATTTTAAGTATATTTATTGCTTTTTAGTTTGCTTTTTAGTTTATCCAATCTGAATCGTATCTCTTTTCCTTACTAAAGGATTTCAAAACAAAAGAAGATAACAAGTGATCACAAGCCAATCACAAAGGCACAAACTGTATTGATCGAGACATTTAGCACTTATGGTTGATTTATCACATCAAATGAAACCGGTAGTAGTGGGAATAGAATGGTGGGAACAAGTGTCATAGAAAAAAAAAAAAAAAAAAAAAAAAAAAAGGCAATGTGAATGAGATATAAATCAAAGTAAAGTAAATGAAAAGATTTTCAGGTCTTGACTCTTCGCTGCTTCAGTGTTGTGGATGTGAAGGAAAGGATATTCCAAGAAGATTTGAATAAAGACTTTGAAGAATGACTTCAAGTACCGATAACGTTTTGTCTCTCTCCCACTTTCGGAAAGTCTCTTTCAGTTTTCATCCTCTTTTCCCACTCAATTTTATTTCCCTTTCTCGATCTTTTTAATTAAATAAAATTGAAAAAGGCATAGACAAAGGAAAAAATTTGCACCAGACCAACTGGGGATAAGCCAGAGGAAAGAAGTAAGAAGTAAGAAGTAAGAAATAAGAATAAGAATCCTGATCACTTCCCTTAAAAATAAAGAATCTTTTTATCTTAGGTGAATAAAGATAACAATATAAAAAATAAAAAATAAAAAATAAAAAAAAGAATCTTCATCACAGTTGAACTATTGAAGGGAAAAAGTTTTCCATGGATTTTATGTACCTTAGGTTCTCTCACATGGTTTTTATTTTTCTTATAAAAAAAAAAAAACTCGAAAGAGTAATGTGATCGGCTCCTGTGCCAAGTATAAAGGGGAGTGAAATAACCATCCCTCTCTTTATGAAAGATGAAAATCTCATCCCTATTGATACTTTTGTACACGTACAAATGGAGTTTGAACTGACACAACGCTGCCTTTCACGGATCTGTCTCCTTCCCCCCCCTCCTACCCTTCTCATCTCCTAACCATATCGGTCTTGTATGGATGATATGATTTTAGCATTGCTACTTGTGTGGTGTGGAGATTCCCTCCCACCAATGTTGTGGGAAAACCTCTTCCAAAACTTATATACTTGTTAGATGATACAAGGTACAACAATTGCAAAGGTTTCCCGTGACACTAGAGTGGAAACTATACCAATGAGAAGACAGGAGATGGAATCGTTTAATAAATTAAGGGTTCATATTTTGTTTGAGGAGGAGAGTATCGATGTGGATCCCATGGCTCATCATGTGAAAGGGCATGTGAAAAATTCTTCACTCCAACATCGTGGGAATCTCTTTATAATAATAATTTATTATTATTACTAACAGCGTCTGCAAGATCATCAACAGGAATGAGATTTTTTGGATTCAAGAGAGATGGGACAGTCATTTCGCTTCATGTGTGTTGGAGCACAGGTGTCACACTGCCAAGCAGGATTCTTTTTCTCATAATAAAATTATTATTATTATAAAAAAAATTTGGTAAAATTTATTATACAAAATAATAGAAGAAATGAAAATAGTCAACAGCCGACGGCATAAAAATCCCATTGCAAACACGCAAAGAAAAAGAAGACTAAGAAAGAAGAAAAAATATAACTTATATGACCTCTGCGGTGGTGGCCGTGGCACTGAGGGGGAGTGGGCCAAGCTTATGTATTGTTATGCTTATTTTTTATTTTATGATATGGGTTTTGCTTAATACTTAATTAATAATTATAATCTTAGAAGCAAAAGAGAAATTAATAATGATATCCGTCCATCCACGTCGTTGTTAAACATTGACTTAGAATTAGAGGGAAGGGACACATCACTTTTTGGAGTTCAAATTATTTGGATAACTTGACTTGCGACAAGCACGCATAGAGACATGTATATATGACATTTAGTATTAACTCATTAAATAATAATTATATATAGTTACTAAATTCTATTTATTAGTTTATTAACTAATCTACGTGTCATCGATGCGATGCACGTATTTGACATTCGAAATTTCGAATGATTTAATCATCCTTCATCATCATCATCATCATCATCATCATTCTATCCAATTTAACAATTTGTAGTGTTTTGAGGTCCTTGTGGGTTAATCCATATCTAATTAAGAACCAATGAACAAATTATAGAACAAACACTAAACATGTATTACTACTACTTACATTACTTGTACTTGTAAGGAAAATGAAATAGGGTATGGTTGGTTTAGGAAGAGAGGGGAAAAAAATGTTTTAATTTGGAGAGAGATGAAGAATAAATAGTTATTAAAATAAGAAAATAAATATTAGTAACTCTTAAATTCATTAAATAGGGAAGGGATTAATAACATAGAATTATAATTAAATTTTTGAAAAAAATAAAAATAAAGCACGGAAGGAGATAGAAGTAGGTCATGGCTTTGTTTCGTACTAACCAGCACGAACCCTCTCACTTGGATGTGGGGCCAGAGGTGAGCCTGCATGCCACATTTAAGTCAATAGGGCATGCATTGCAACAAGATTTAAAGATTTGGAATCGGTATCCATCAATTTTGATTCAAAAATCAAATTGTGCCTTACAATTGGCCTGACTCGATTTAACTCAGTCGGCCAGGGATGAGCCTGCATGCCACATTCAAGCCAACCGGAGCATGCATTGAAGGGGGGAGTTGGCGCTGATGCTGCCCTTACGTGGCTCTGTTGGTCATTGGACTCATATAAAACCACTACTAGCAAGGTTATAAAATAACGGTATGGGGTGACCGATTCGAGATCAATTAAGTACTTTTTCATTACAAATTTTACTTTTTGGTCTCGATGCAATTGCGGATATAGATCCTCTCCAATGAGGAGTGCGCCCAGCCACCGTCCGGTGAGCATCTGATGATTGGGCTGTGTTGCACACATCTTGACTGCTTATTGGGTGCACGTTGGAATGTGTGTGGCACAGCTTAGCCATCGGATGTCTCACTGGGCTCTCCAATTCCTTGGAGAGTATTCGTTTCATACAATTGTCTCATATTGATATTTATATTAATATCGATCTCCAATGATATAGATACGTATACACTCAATACAATATTGATACCTAGAACCCTGCTAACCCTTGTAAACCATTAATAATCTTCCATCTGCACTATGGCCTTAGCTAGTAAAGTTGACTTCCATTCATATATAATTTTAGGAAAAAAGATGGTCATTGTGCACATTCCTATGCATGCCTTCTCACATCACATAGTGGACCCCACATTCTCGATCTTCTCATTAAACTCCTCATTGGACGATTCAATTCCCCACTTCTCATTGATAGGAAACTGCACATTGACGTTGTAATGATCCCTCTCCCATATTTTTAATATTTGGAAGGCCTCTAAATTTTTTTGGGCAAGAGATTGCTTCCTAGTTGCATGGCCACTGCACCTATGTGGGGCTAAGAGAGTGTTCACAAGGCCATTAACATGTATGAAATTTTTATTCCACGGGGGCATAGTGGGTATTTCGTGGGCTCCTTATTTGGGCGCAAAATCCATGCAGTCAGACAACATTTTTTTTTATTTTTTTGCTATCTTTATTTTTGAACAAGGAATCTACGTGCCACTCACTTGTAAAAGCATCTTTGACAACAAACCAATGGATGTAAAGGTGCCTCACATTTCCTGTATAAAGAGACCCACATAGTCAAGAAAGAAAATGTGCGAACAATCTTTTTCCTCTATATTTGAAATCTATTTTAGAGGATATCAAGCATATGTCAAACTATTTTGCTAGGAGGGCCCCATCGGTGGCGTATTTGATGGTGTGACCTATTTTCGATCTATGGTTCCGAAATCTTTGTTCATCTCAGTCATGAGTTTCTCACGTTATCTTTAATAAAATTTCTCTTACCCCAATAAAAAAAAAAAAAAAAAATAAAAACGTTTTTCCCTTTATTTATAGATAGAGGTAAATGGTGGATGACCACAATTATGATACTCATACCTTAATGTTGTATCTATGGATGGAACATTGTAACCGTGCCTGATTAGTGTCAGCATTCCTTCGTAATGTTCTATCAAGGATCCCCAGGCCTACCTATTGATTTTCAAACCCTCCTGAGTCCTGCCCTCCCTCCCTCCCAACCCCAAAGAAAAACAAAGAAGTGAATAGCTTAGCTATCCTATCAAAATCAAAGGAGAGTAGTTTGACGAAGAGCTATTTTCAATCCCTTATTTGTTAGGTCATTGCAAGTGACAAGACAATAAGGGTGTTTCTGGTAGGATTGACCGTCCATTTCAGGTAGGTACTGAAGGTCTTGCCGAAGCCGGCATTGTGTAGTTGTGTTTAGCTTGATCCTTTTATCTCATATTTTACCTGTAAATTAATGGGAATAAAGAAAATCTACTTTCATCACTGTTTTTAACACACACACACACACACTCTCTCTCTCTCTTTCTTTCCTTCTAACTTGGAATGCACATGCACTGATACGTATCCATGTCGTTCACTCGTTTTTAAGTAGATCGGAAACAGCCAAAACTTAATGGTATATGGTATAATAATGTGAGGGAAGGAAAGGAAAAAAGGGTTCTTCTTACTTCTTAGACGACAAAAACAGTAATTAAGACCCATTAATTAAACCCAGAAATATATACGACACATTCAGATTTATGAGAACACAACATAAGCCATACCATATATATTTTTGTCTGATTTCAGAGTGTTTTTATCCAACAGAAACCATTAGAGACGTACCATATCACACACAAAGACACAGAATTTGGTTTCAAGGGTTGAAGGGGTTTCACGTGTAGTGCTTCTGTTTGTTTTCCACGAATTATTAGTGACTCATTTATTTGTTTATTTATTTCTCCAATGATTAGTTCACTACACCAGATTCAGGAATCAGGATGAGAAGACACCCGTGAAGCTCGCCTCGATTGCCTTTCTCGTATTTGCAGAAATCTGCACTTCATCAGTTACAAAGTTTTTTAAAAAGAAAACTCGAGATCCCCTGAATTGACACCTCTTCAATTAATTCCCACTTCCCCTGCAATTCTTTAATTTCCTGATTGATCGATTCGTACATATGGATTTTATTTATTGTTTTTTGGACGAAGGGTTCGTAATTGTTACTTGATTCATGATATATATAAAATATATATGTTTGCAAACTTGTTCCAATTTGTTACTTAATTGAATACCATATATAACTAAACCCGTGACATCGAATATTGCATTTGCTGCTATCACGGGCTCAATCTATTCTCGAGAACACACAAGAAAGAGAGAGAGAGAGGACCAATCGAAGTTGGCCATATATAGATTTACTCACATGTCTTGTTCCTTAACTTCGATCACTTTTTTTTTTTTTTAATAGTTAGATCCATAGAGAGTTGAACTCATGATCTCTTATTTGTGAGGTGTTTATCTTTGTCAATTGAATTAACTTTTTTTTTTGGAAGAAAACGGATTTACTTATTAGAATAAACATGTGTACAACCTAAAGCCTTAGATTTGGAAAGTCTAGCCAGCCAAAGAATGGAATGGGGCCAATCTGTCTTACATATGATGGACATAACCTTCCTTGCTAGGGCATCTGCAACACCGTTCATGACCTTTGGAATATAAGTAAAATATATTAAACTAAAAGAAGACATAGGAAGAGTAATATCATGCAACACTGCAACAGCTTCCAGAGGGGGGGACCTGTGACTGGTCTTGACACAACTCAATGACCTCTCTGTTATCGAATTTCACTTCAAAGCAAACGAAACCTAGCTCTAGAGCGTGATAGAGCGCACGTACTACTAATAGCCAGAGCTTCACCTTGAACATCTAAGGTAAAAACTGATCAACCCCTTTGGGTTTCATAGGTCGAGGTTTTCAGGTCTTGCTAAGAACTTCATCATGGTTGTGTAGAACTAGAGCTTAAGTACTGCTATTAATTGAAATTAAGCATGAAATAACTTGGCACGTGGCGGATCAAAATTATTCCTTAGATTTCCAACAACTGGAATTAGCACATCATTTTAGCAAATATATAAAATCTAGGAAACCTTTTTCCTCAGTTATACCTCGAAAGAGGATCATTCGACATCCATTTTCATGGGTAATAGACTAATCATTTTTGAGACCAAGTCAAGTTCACTAACCACCTTACCGCTAAGGATAAAATTATTTATTCTATAGACTAATTCTACTGTGCGAGAAAAGTAGATAAGAAATATTAAAAGTAAATTGGTTTTGCTAGTTATATATGTGAGTGATGATTAGCTAAAATATTATTTTAGAAAACTAAAAATACTTGAAAAAAGCAAGGATACTTGTGGTCATCCCACCTTTTAAGAAGAATGTACGATAACAAAAATGAAATTAAATAAATTTCACTCATATGATTGATAAATTTTGTTGATTAAAAAGTGTTTTCGCTCACCATAAAAAGAACCTTATTATGTAAAAAAAAATAGAGAGATAGATTGCTATGAGTTTTCTTTTTCTTCAATGAGAATCAAAAGAAAAGGGGGACCCTCATGACTCTCTAGAGAAGCTCTATCTCTGTCATATGGCGTGTTTGATGGAATTATAATTTTGTGGACAAGTGGATCTGAAGGTCTTCTATTCGCATACCAAATGTCAATGAGATTATAGTTAATCTAGTGGCAAAATAAAAAGATTGGAAATACAAGACATCAAGTAGTGTACAAGGGAATAGAGATGCATATGGGAGGTATTTGTATCTTTTTTTTTTTTGGTAGAAGATTGTGTTTGGCCCAGTTATTTGATTGTATTTGTACATGAACTTGACATATGTCTAATCAAAAGGAATCCCAACTTGAATCGTTATCCCCTCCAATTCGCTGTCCGCTTCAATTCCTCCAAATACTCACATAGGAGTAGAAATGATCACCCTACCCCTTGCCCGAACACACTGTCCAAGGTGGGGTATGGTGGTCATTTTTGCTCTTATGTGAGGAATTAGAGGAAATTGGAGCGGTCAACGAATTGGAGGTAATAATTATTCATCCCAACCTATATGCCAAAATCATTTTGCAAGTGACAAAAATAAATAGACCATTTATGCTATGTTGGGTATGCATTCTTGGAATGTATTATTGTTTTTATGCATTCCATGAATGGAAAATCGACATAAAATGCATTCCAAGGATACATACCAAACACAGCTTAAATAACTTCTCTAGAGAACCACGCCTTGAAAAACTTTCACTAAACGGACTTTACCTTTTTACTCACTGTAAAGTTTAAAGTTTAAAGATTAAAGAGATGAAACATTTGAGTGGACTGAAATCCCATAAGGTCACCAAACTCACCAAAGTAGCATAAGCACGCGTCTCAGTGATTTGCGGCGTATCTCCGCCACTGCTCCCGCCTCTTAGGGTGGTGGTTTGTTAAATTATTTGTGAATCAGAGTCTAACTATGTTGGCTGGTCCACGTGGGAACTAACTAACAAATCCATCTTTTCCAACTTCTTCCAACGTTTCTTCTTTGGGAGAGCCATGAACCTATGAATTGAAAACAGAAAATGAAGAACATCTTCTTCATTATTGACCTAAATTATTAACTTCTTCTTCTCCGTCTTCCACAGGACAGACACAGATACACTTTTTTCCATTTTCTGCTGTGATATGATTCTCTAGTCTCTCCCTCTAAGTCTTCTCTGGTCTCTATCTGTAGCGTCAAATGGTCGCTGAGAAAGGTTCTTCTCTTCTCTTCTATTCACCTTTTCTTTTCGGTTTTTTAATTTAGGTTGGTGATCCACGTCTCACAAAATTTTAATATCTCCAACGATGAAAAGTCAAAAGTAAACCCAGAATTAAGAAAAGGAAAAAAAAGAAATAAGGATTGTGTCGGTGGTTATCCTCAATGATCTACGCACTTTTAGAATCCAGAGGATGCCTGTCTCGTCTTTATTGCAAGTTAGAAGTGTGTTAAATCCCCAGGAACCCAGACATTCACCCATGCTCATGCACAGGACCGACTTTGGTAGGGCTGTTGTTTGTCAATTTCCACCTAGCTAGAACTGGTCGGAAAGATTGAACCGCCCGGTTCAGCTCAAATTTAATCAAATTTTTTTTTAAAAAAACCATTTATGTTTGATGAGTATAAAATCGGTTAAAATTGAAATAGAATTAAACCGGTTGAATAGACGACTAAAATCCAATCTTGGAAAAAAAAACAAAAACAAATATCATTATGGGAAAAAGAACTCTATCAGGGAATGTGGACTACGCTAGCACTCCCATGAGTCTATATCTCTCTTCCTCATATGAAAATACACCTCTGCCTCATTGTTTTGAGGAGGAGAGAGATAGAAGCATAGGTCACACTCCTGGACAGAAAATTATTTTTCTATTTAAGGAAAAGAGAATGCTACCTGGGCGCGTGTAGTGTATTGCCCCTATCTCATCCCCAAAAAAATCCTATCTTTCCATGCAGATGCGATGATCATTTCACATTGTTTCTATGTCTGGGCGCACGACACACACCCAGTTAGTGTTCTTTCTCCCATTTTTTAATGTATATGAAAAGGGATAATGTTTCTTGCCTAGGAGTGAAGGGTATGCTAGCACATCCTGCTCTACCTTGATGAGAGAGATAGATAGCACCAGCTGCTAGCATACCCTCCCCCCTCCCAGACAAGAAACATTATCCCCTGTTAAAGATTGAAATTGAACTAGTAACAACTTGATAATGACCTTACTATAAGAGCCCATTAAGCCAACTTGATAAAAAATCAAAGGGAATTAGACTTAAGTCGGTTAAAACTATATTTTAATTTTCTTAAAATTTTTTTTTAATGAAAGTGTAATCACACAAACCACACATCAATCCCAAAAGGTTAACTGACTTTTAGGACAGTAAAATAACGGATATACACAATACATATCATACTCACACACCCGATGTGAGACTAAATCCACCCACCCACCCAATATACATAACACAATTTTTTTTTTTAATGAAAATATAATCAAACAAACCACACACCAATCCCAAAAGTGTACTAAAGTGTTAAATTTTAATTTTAACAATTTGATTTTGACTTAACTGATTATGGACTTAAAAGCACTGGTTAAACTCAATGGAAACTAGGCCAAACCGACCGGTTGATACACCAACAAACCACAGAGTAGGGAGAGAGGTAATTAAGGGACGATGACCATGAGATGACGTGGCTTTTTTTATTTATTATTATTTAATAAGAAGGCGCATGCGCCGAGGTGGGGAGGGAGTTAGTGTCCGTTTTGACTGTTGGCACGTCACAGACACGTGGGTCTATAAAAATAAAAGGAGAAGGGAGTAGATCGGACAGAAAGCTTTGAGTCTTCCTTTCCCCTGCGGTTGGTGGGTCCCATTTGACGGTTGACAGTTCGTGAGAGTGTCAATATTGTCTGTGGAGGACTTGAGGTGGGGGGGGGGGGGGTGGGATCCTTTAATTATAATTAAATTTTGCAGGAGTTTCCCGCAAGTTGCCGACACCAAGTACATGGCTCGAGGGAGAAGAGCGGTGGTGGTTCAGGTTAATAATGTCTTTTAATGGTTTATATACCAATACGTTCTTAGTGGCACATGTGAGCGGTCAGGCCCAGGCCCAGACCGGTCACGTTCACGTTCACGTTACTCAGCCAAAACTAGTTGCTCCTCTCCCCAACCTTTCAGGTTTCATCAGAGACCAGAGACCAGAGACGACCATGCATGGGCCATGGGGTTTCTCCCTAATAACCACTGTGATATATCCGATTGCAACTGAGCAATGACCATTGGACAGGGCACCAAACTGCAAAGTCCCTCTCTCTGTAGGGCCCCTCTTCCCTTCACCAAATTCCAAGCCTGCAATTCCAGTCACCCACAGAGAAAGAGAGAGAGACAGAGAGAGGATCTGGGTTTTTCGTATTGGGTTGATTAAAGCACGAGTGGTCGGTGGAGGGGGAGAGGGAATCTGGGAAATGGCCGGGGACCGGAAAGATTCGGGCTTGACTATTACTACTTACTACTACAACAACAACATGTGACGTGGATAGATCGATTATAGACTACTATTGCCTTTTGACTTTTTTTCAGTGGTAGCAAGTAATAGTCTCAATAGTTAGTGGAAAATCTTTGATTCATCACTTGCATCGATGAGCAATCTATGGCCGAGAAACCGGTCTGATCGATAGACTCGAGAAAACAGAACGTGGGTCTCTCTGACCTGACTGTGACAGTGTGACCCCCTTCTCTCTCTCTCGATCTACTTCAATTAATTTGTAATTTACCCGATCATGTCTTATTATTTGGAGGGGGCAAGATTGGTTCTCTAAGCAAACGGCATAGGAAATGCACCAATGAGGTACACAAAACATTATCCTAGCAAGAGAACAAGGAGATCGATCATTTCATGTGAGGAGAAGAGGGATGAACACATTTCATTTAGAAAAAATGATGTCCAGCTGCTGGTAGAGTATCAATTTGGGATGAGAACTAAGAAGCGTCTTAGAACCAACCTGGTGTCCTATTACTAAATGGGATGGTTTTAAAAGTTGATTTGAGATCAATAACTAAATGGGATGAAACAGTTCTGAAATGGATTTCTAACAGTTCTAGAATCGAAGAACAATAAGGAATCGTTTCATCAAAAAAATAGAACAATAAGGAATCAAATTGAATTGGAATTGTCAAAACCCGTTTAAGATGCATATTTAATCCTAGTTAATACTTACTAATTGTAATTTACAAGGGTTATATCGTACTTACAAAAGAAAAATAAGGATTATATCATAATTACATAGTAATACATTCATTTATTTGCGTACTTGAAATTTATTTATTTTTGGTAATCTTAAGAAGTTTGGATATATTTGAGTGCTTGAGTACCTGGAACCGTCAAGAAACCAAAACTAGATCATCCCTTTATTAAACATGATCAATCCTAATTTTGAAAATGTTTAATAAACAAGTCAGTTTTGGGATTAATCCATTGAGATGAGAATTGATTAAGAATCGCCTTTAGTCGGTATCAAGCATGATCTCCCACTCTTTCCTCCTTTGACATGTGGGTCCTTTTCTCTAATTCCCATTGGCTTGATGTGAGAGATTCCATCCAGAGACCAAGCTACATGTCGATCCCTCCTCTCCCCATCTCCCCCTCTCCCCTTTTTGTTTTTTTTAATAAGAAAGATATGTTATATGCAACCCTCAATCTTTTTCGAATCCCCAAAAAAATCCTCCAATGGATAAGTGGTCATTTCACTCCCATGTGTAGGATTGTAGGGAATTAGAAAGTGTCAGAATTGTAGGTGATAATGATCCATGAACTACCTACCAGCAAAGGTACCACCAACACCACTAAGTCAAAAGGGTTTGTAGTTAATCATCATTAGAGGATGGGCTTTCGAGCCCAGGTTAGGGCCTTAGGGGTATGAGGCCCCCCCTAGACCACCAAACAAGCAATCATGTGGGCATCCTCATAATGATCGATGTCAAAACTTTAACCCAAATCCATTTTAGTACAAATCTCCTCTTGATGAAGGATTTTGGTAAAAACAATTATGAACATGTGCGCGCATAGGTTGCCAAAGTGTCAAAATCATATGATTATTATAATCAGTGTATCATTAAAAGATTTTAAAAGGATTTGATGTGCAATTAATTGATTAAATGTTTCATAGTTATTACGTAGTAAATTAGAAAGAAGTATATACAATTTTAAAAGACTATTGTTTTTACCAGCGTGACTGGTTTGTATAATAAGTATGCACGATAAAATATAATTTTTCTCCAAGCTGATGGAACACGTTAAATCAAGCTTATTAATCAATCTCATACTAGCTTGACCCAATTTAACGCTCATACACTAGATCGAATCTCATTAGGCACATAACACAATCATGTCAAGTTTTAGCCCAAATTGAATTTACCAACTGATATAATAGAGCTCTCTGAAATATCAAGGATCCTGGGAGACCATCACAATATCCATGGACAGACGTGGGTGGGTATTTAATTTCGTATAAAATTTGGCATATGGTTAACCGGTACCAAACCATACACTCCCTATCCAATAGTCAAAATTGCTACAATGGTTTACTTAATTGATCATATCTTTTTCTACCAAACTTTGATCGACCTAATTCTTTCGCCAACATAAAGTAGACTCGAAGGTCTACACTTCTAAGGATGTAAACGGAACGAATTCGAACAGATAGTGACATCATCATATTTGTATCCTATAGTTTTCAGATAGATTCAGATAGTTTCCAAATAGATTCAGATAGTTTCCAAATAGTGATTTTTTGTATACAGATTCTCCTAAATGGATATGAACACGGATTAAATACGGATTTTTTTCGAATATCCATTGACATCCTTATACACTTCTCATGATATCCCCTTTAACCCAATGCATGGTCCCCGAAATTAAGCTGCAAAATGATGCATCTGCTGAAAAGGGTTTCTAAACCGAAGACTCCCAACTCCAAGTGAACATGCATTACTTTGGAAGTGTGTTGGTTGAGTTGGCAATAATAAACAACACCACAATCAAACCATATTGTTGAACAAGACTTTGGACATGCTTTTATCATGTTGTACGAATTTGGAATTGTATTTTGGATGATGTTGGTTGTTATGTCTTGGAGCTTATAATGGGTTTGGAATATATGCATTATTGTTGGATGTTATAGTTGTTTTAGAACATTTGATGCAAGTATTTAGATAATAGTTGTTCAATATATATTAGTATATTGTTGTTTGGAGTTTTTCGACATGACTCGCCCTTTTCAATACTTGGTGAGTTGGACGAGTTATGTTTTTTTTCTTATTTTTTAACATTGTTTTCTTTCTTCTTTGAGTGAGATGGGACTCGTGTTATGATTGCTTTATAGATGAGAAGAAAAAAAGGGGGTTAATATGGAAGACAACAAACAAAAGTTCTAGGCTTTTGTTTAGTTGTAGGACAAACTTATGGTCTATGAATAATATATGACCCAATAAAAAAAAAAACATCCAGACGTGGTGAGTTTCACATTACTCGGCCTAAATACTAAGTCAATAAAAGGTTGGACCAACACGGATCTAATCTGGTCATTTCTTAAGTCTAGGCGAGTCTTCAAGACTCTTGACCTAGTTTCATGTATTTTTACTCAATGCGACTGATATGCTTGAATCAAAACTTGGTTTTCCAACCATGCTTCAAATGTTATATATCAAACGTGAGGAACCAGAGACATAGTTTCTCTAGATGTTACATACCCTAACTATATAATATAGGAAAAATGGTTTCTTTTTTTTTTTTGGGGGGGGGGGGGGGGGAGGGGGTAGTGTGGCCCATGCGCCTGGATACAAGAGGGGCAAAATGACCGCTCCAACCCCACAAAATGTGAAATGATCACTGTTGTTGATACTTCCGTGCGAGCAAAGGGGCCACGCTCCCCTACAGGAAACACTTCCCCCTTAAAATATACGAAATAAAAAAAGAAGAAGAAGAACCACATTTAAAAGTTTAATACGAGGAAGATTTTATTAAAGAACTCCGGGGTGGGTCATGGACTCATCATCATGGGTATAGAGAATAGAGATGGGTAATTAAGAAGAAGGGGGATTTTTATCATATTTTGAGTGGTGGGGTATTAGGGGTAAATAGAAAAGTCAAAAGTTGAAGAAGACGTGGGTTCTGGCCTATGGGCACTTGGGATAATGGGACCACTTCTGACCCATAATTTATGTATATATTTATTTATTTATTATGTGTACGATGCAAACTTTTGTTAGCCTTGTCAATGACACGTCGAAAGTGGGTCTGCCACGTTGCCTAGAAGAGGAAGAAGAAGAAAAATAATAGTAAAGAAGAAAAAATGGAAAATGAAGATTGAAGAAGAAGAAGAGGAATATACTTAATGGATAGCTTGTAGTGCCTCCTATTAATTCCATTTTTGTGTTAATAATGTGGTTGGCTTGCACGTTTCATGCTCTTACTACACTCCTACTGTACTCCTACACAGCAGAGAGAGAGAGAGAGAAGAAGAGGAAGAAGAAGAAGGGAGGAGGCAAGAACAAGATTGAGAGCATATGTTGGTCGGGTACGAAATAGTGAGATAGGGACTTTGTAACTGCCATTACCTAATTAATCTCTTTAAGAAAGCTGAGAAGGAGGGGGGGGGGGGTATTCTAGCAGGCAAGCCCATGTGTGGCATGGCATATTACGACCCATCCTAATAGCTTTTCTATACTTCCTTTAATTGGTGGATACCTTATCTTTGATACCTTTCTCTCTCCTTTCCTGCTTATCAACTCTCCCTTCGTACAGACCCACCAACCAACCAACCAAACCCCAAAAGAAAATAATCTAATTACCTGATTCTGTCTTTTGGAATGATGAATTAGGTGAGTCACACAAAAGAGATCAGCAATATTGCTTGAGCAAAGGCAGATATAATTAAACGAAAAAGTTTCAGTAATAACCATATTAATTAGTAGTCAGATATTGAGGCTGATGATCATGAAGATTTAGAAGAAAAAAAAAAAAGAAATTTTTTTTTTCTTGTGGAGTAGCAGATGATGACTACAGCAAGTACGGCATGCCCAACCTTCCTTCTTCTTCTTTTTTCAATCGAATCGTCCTGGTGAGGGTGAGAGTGATCTCATGCATGCATTTTATCTAATCTTATCCAATTCTACCCTCCTAATCTAAATTCCAAACTGAAGTTGAAATATGGGACGTGGGGGTTTTGTTTTCTGCTTTGGAAGAGAGAGAGAGAGAGAGAGAGAGAGAGAGAAAAAAGAAGATATTGTTAAGGGGAGAAGGAGATTTGATGGAGACAAGAGGCAATGGTTGGTTCCTCCAAATGGTGCTTTAAGACTCTGAGCGTCATGTGATATGGCTGCCTGGTCAAATGGGTCGTACGCCGACAGCAAACGTGGCGATGATACACCATCCTCTCTCTCTCTCTCTCTTATTTACTACTTATTATTAACAACTGCTACGGATCAGGATGACCCACGCATTGATTCATTTGGTTTCCCTACCTAACACGACTCAATTTGTTTCAACTTCAAATACTTCAGAAACAAGAGAGAGAGAGACAAGGAAGAAGAAGGCACCTTCAATGGGATTTTAATTCTCTATTTCTCATTCCACACTCACGGGTGAGAGAGAGAGAGAGAGAGAGACTAGAAGAAAAAAAATCAAAGATGACGACACAGTATGTAAATAGATTTCTTAATTAACTATCAAAATCTTTATCCACAGTTGAGTAAAAGCCAGCGCATGAGATTCTGTAGTTGATGATGATGGGGTCTCATGGTTGCATTAAATCACGGTATTTTTTTTTTTTTAAATATATTGATGGGGGGAGGGGGGGGGGAGGGCGTTAAATCAGCGTTAAAGCAGCAAATCGTGAAGCTAGGGTTTCGCATGAGATGAGACTAGGAGAGTAGGGGTCACATTTATGACCATGCAACTGTTAACTGTGACGACTGTTTAGTTGATAATATTCCTCCTTCCTAACCCATGAGTTTGTTTCTTTAAAACCTACTCTCTCTCTCTCTCTCTCTGAGTCAGTCCCATGTGGTACTTAAAGTCATGAAGGACGCTAGCCACCACAACCCCCCCTCCTTTTTTGAGAGAAAATAACGTGGTAGGGCTGCTCGACAAGGAACATGACATTGACCGTTATCAGTTATCACAGTTATAGCCGTTAAAACAGCTCGCCTTTTTTCTTTTTTTTTCTTCCTATTTTTACAACCGAATTTAAAAAGTGGAGAAGATGGCCGGTGGACCAAAACAAGCTACAAAAATATCACCTTCCCCTTCTTACATATTATATTCATTTTTATTTAGTTAAAAACTTCAATATTTTCTCTTAATTTTTATTCAGAAACTAAATCCTGTATTAATGTAGGGCAAGGTACACTAATACCCATGTGTCTCTCTCTCTCTCTCCTCCAAATATGAACTGATCTTGATGCCCTTTCATGTAAGATACTGTTTTGACGCATCTCATTCAAAAAACCTTCTCCCATATTAATATGAATCCAGTTCAAATAAGTAAATGAAAACAGCTTCCCCCCATCGCCATTGTACCATCACCCTCTCACATGGGTTGTTTTTATTGTATTATTATTTTATTTTTTTTCCTTTCCTCAACACTGATTGATGTGGCAGGGGAGATATCCCCACACACTTGGCATTAGTTTTGTCATTCTATGAAGTTTTTTTTCTCTGTCTTATTTGTTCAGGTCGTTCTTATGTTCTTCTTCTGTCTTCTCTTGAGGGTCTTAGAATTGAAGGTTATCAATGAAATTTTGCAATTCAAAAGGCAATGTCTTTGTCCTGCCGAAAGGAGAAAGGATTCCTATTAATTTTGTGGTAAACCTACTCTTAATCTTAGAGTCCACACCAGCCAATATATGACTGATCTAGTCAATCCGTGTCGTCCAATTGACAAACCCCATGTGGCATGCCTCCTCCACCAAACATTATCAATCTTCTCGTGGATATTTATGAAGCTACCCAACTAAAAAAAAGCAGCTAAAAGCAGCAAAATTGTATTACCTAATCCATCTCCTGCTTAATTAACTATTTGAGGATGATGCAGCATTACCACGTGTATGTATCCTTAAGCCATCCTTCCCCTACTTAATTAATAATTTGACTGCGAAGCGCTTAAGCCATCCCCTAAATAATTAACAATTTGAGTGCGCATTGCCACGCGCATCCATCCTTAGTCATCAAAAAGTTAATCATAATTAAAAAGGCCTTTTCTATGACTAATAATTAGGTTTAAAAAAAAATAAAAAATAAAAAAAATCTTCACTAGTATAAAGCAAGAGAAACACTAGAATCAGTCACAAGTAATTAGCCATTGGGCATGGGGGTTTACTTGTAATTCCAAAAAGGAGAATGTAATTCATAGAAAAAGACTGTAACTTAACATTTGAAAAACTACCCATGAAGCATCTGACCTGAATTGATAATATTTCTCTTTCTAGGGCTTCCACGTTCATACATCAATTTCTGGTGGTTGAAATGGCTAACGGCCAAAACTTCTTTGGACGTCTCAATTAGAATGGGAATGTGTTTAGAGATCAGGTAGGTAATGAATAATTACACAACAATCTCTACAAATAATTGTATAATGACTCCTAACCTTAATAATATTCTTTATAAAACAATATAGTTGGACATTTCTTACACTTCCACCCTAAACTTATGTGAGTTCTCTTCTACTAAATTAATTGAAACATTTTTTGAAAAATATTTTCAAAATAAGTATATATAATTAATAATAATAAAGAAACACTTAACAAAGTACATTTTCACAAAGAAATTACATAAATTTAATAATCTAACTAGGAAGTATAAGTGAATATTTATTTCAAGCTGGACAACTTGATTCTATGTTAAATATCTACGGTCCTCCAGTTAGTAGCTATATATGTAACTAAACATGCTCAACATTGCCCCTGGCATATCACGGGTTGGCTTTGTTAACGCCACACAACTCCTCATGAACAAGATTGTGACATTCTCAGTGTGGTTTCGGTAAAATTGTAGAAACATTACAATCAGGAGAAAGTTTTCGTAGTGATGGTTTACCACCCATTCTAGGGTTCACAAACCACTAACTATAAGGTTTTACTATAATTCCCAAAGTACCCTCCCAATACCCTCTCGCACCCAACTCTAACAGCATCTACATTGTATGCCCTTTGTTTTGGAAACTGGCCAGTATGGGTCGTTTGAAATAAGATTGTTCACAATCTCTTGAAAGTCAGAAACCTCTCATTGTTCCCGTCTACTAAGACACACTTAAGCATTGGAGTTTGTTTGGTTGAAATCGCTTGTATGGTGCCACTATGAGTTTAAACTCATCCCATGAGATGTTATTACTATCACGGCCAATCTAGGCAGTCTCTATATTATCTCGAATACAGAACCTTTAGGTTGTATTTCCACGTCCATATTTATCTTTAATCCTCTGTAAATTACAACTCTCACTATTAAACAAAAAAGGCCAAATGTTTAACAACATGGTACATCAGAAGGGAACAAATTTTGTGGATGGAACCCAAGGTCCCCTACCTAAGTTAGCCGAGTAAAAAAATAGAGGTAGGGACCAAATTGTGTGTGTTTTGGGTCGAGCAAGACTTTGTGTCGGATCCTGACATATTGCCCATGTTATACCTTTTGTCATTTTAGTGAAGTGTCACAGAAATATTGTCAATTCTAGCCTGGACCATCCATGGTGCCCATCACAGCCAAGAACCCAGCCGCAGGCCCATCTTCAGGTCCGACTGGCCCAACTCATTGTCCGGATGTGTATAATTGTACTTGAGAGAAAGGTGACAAGATCATTAGAACACTTGTTCTCCATGTAACCAGACATCACTATACAAATGTATAACCGGCTTTTTGTACCCACTAGATTTGATGAGTACCAAATAAGACAAGATTATATACCATATTGTACCACAACGAAATTTTTAATTATGATTAATAATATAATTAACGTCACTCCTTACACACCAAGGACAGTCTCGGTATGACCAACCATGGTTACATAGAGCAAAACCCTAATTAGAAAGGTTGAATATACATCATTCAATTAAGCAAAATCACCATCTTGCATTTCAATATGTCTATATGTGGCATGCAAAGTATGGGAACCCTACCACACTCAAAACAATAACTAAAGACACGATTAGTTTGTTGATTTTCCACAAAATACACGATAACCACCTACCATTTTATTAGATTATTACTCTCCTTCCACCCGACGGAATGAAAAATATGCCACGCACATGTTGAATGTGACCCAAAATTTTGCGGATGTGTAGACCTAAGCCCCCTACTTACATGTCAAGTTTCAGACCAAATGACAGCTTGCCAAGCGGCAAAATAGAGTTTCGGAAAATCTAAAGAGTGCAGTAGGCACGAATGGACATACGTGGTTATGCATGCCAATAGACAAGGAGGTATATGATTGGATTTAATCTTACAGTTGACAATTGGCCTATCCAACAGTGGGAATTGTTTCATCATTTTGCAATGTGACAGAATTAGGTGGGCCACTAGGACAAGCTTATCTACATTGGGCCGTGAACTGACAATTTTTCCCAAATAATCTGTTAGATAACTACTCTTCCCTCCTTTTGACTCTTTTCTCCATGAAAACAGTACTCTCTGTCTCTCTTCCATATGCTATTCCTATGGTAGTTATCTAACGCTTGGTCACTTGCCTAAGAAACGTTTCTCTCCAAACTAACGTTCAGTCACCTATCAACCCTCTGTTCTCTTATCTATCACCCTACAAGGCTACAATATGTTCCTCCATGTGTCCTCCGGATTTAACTCACACCTTTCTTTCACCATACATTCAGAAACCTATGTTTCGCATCCTGACTCTAATACATATAAGTTCAGGAAGCTATGGTTCCTACTTTGATCATAATTTTTTAGTGGTATTCAGTAATGGATACATGAATATCCTACATTGGATCCCTAATCTCACCGGAAAAAGGAGAAGGAAGGCTGGAATGCCAACAGACATTCGATCAATTGGGGAGTGCGAGATATTTCTCAAAGCTGGACTTACGCTCGGGGTACTACCAAGTTCGAATAGCAGAAGGGGATGAAGCTAAGACGATATACTAAAGCCCATGACCACAAAGCTTAGTCAAAGATTTATCTTCACCTACTTCATCAAGCATAAGGGTTACATGGTCAGTTTGGGAGTTCCATCTATCCACAAAATTACATGTGAGCAAGGCACCCAAGAGTCCGCCTATCCACAAAATTACAGCCCCATCGACCTGCCAAATGGCAGAACCAAGGTCTGCCTGCAGAATCCTAGCCAGATTGGCCCGACTAGAAACACTGTCCCATTACTTTGTGCTTTCTGCTGCGTTTGGTTACCATCTCAGGAAGTCTTTCTCAAATTTTTGGTAGTGTGACTATCCTAAGGATGACTTCAGAAAGGTGCTTCCCACATAATTTGCCCAGGTGCCCATAAAAAAGGCAGGAATAGTTTTGTATATCTTGGGGTTCAATATTTTCGTGAAAGAAACCCCTCTTCACACCTGTTTTTCCAACTGCAACATGGTTTCAAGTTTTGGGATCAAATCAGGATTAAAATGCACGATCTAGCAATCTGATACCAGTCACATTTTATCTCCTTAAGAATAGTTTTGTATATCTTGGGGTTTAATGTCAAACCACATGATATATATAAAGGGGAAAGGGGAGAACAAATACCAAGAACTTCCTTCCTATTCCTCTTCACTTTCTTTCTTCAGACTGTCCAAACCTTAATTTCCATCCGAACTCAAATATACTTGGTAACGTGATGGATAACATATATAACATATCAAGGAGTATGTTACAGTATATTTTATGGCATTTATATCTTATCAACCAAAACTGGACCAAAGAATAGAAGTTGCACAATAAACTGTTAAACGCTAGCTGCATTTAATTACTCGAGAGAACAATGCAAAGCTTTCAATACATTTACATTGACAAAAAAATATGAGTCACATCCATGTCTAAACAGTATAAGAAAAAGCATAGGAAGGAACGAGACCACAGTATTGGTGGGTTACACATCAAAGATTTGGCCATGATAAAATCTGGTTGCGGACAACAAATACACGTGATATTATAGGTTTAATTACATAGAATGCAAAGCAGAAACACAACCTGAGCACATAAATAATGAATCCAATATGCAATATGGTTGTTTTCACTAAATCATCAAGTAGTACACGGGGGCAGTCTCTAGAAAAACATGTGCCACAGGCCTATTATGTACTTTTATCATCAAAGCATCCTTAATCCTTACCTGCCTTGTTCTGATAGCTATAATGTTGGCTTAGCCCTCTTGTATGTTGTGTCCTGATTGATAGGTTCAAGATGCCAATTGGATGGGCCACTGTCAGAATCCATCTTGGATATATGTAAGATCCTGTTATGGTAGTTATAAAGGGTTCTTCGATGACCAATGCTGATATATGTTATCCCTGCTGCTTCAATCTGCTCGTATAGATGTACCTTCCAGGAAAGAAAAAAAAAAACCAAAAAATGACAACTGCAACAAGCTGAAGATTGCAATTTGTCAGAAATGATAATGGACTGACACCAAAATAGTATGGTTTTTCTAGCATATAATTACCTCATCTTTCTCAAAAATGATTATGCAATTATTTCAAAACTATTCATTCAGACTTTTTTCTCAATTTTTATAACGTGTTGAAATTCATGTACTTCAAAGTTTTCATTTTCTCAAGGTTTTATTAAACAAACTAGAACACATAATCCACAACAGTTTTCTGAATTGATATATTTCAGGGATGTGAAATGCTAATATATCACTAAATATTAGGATGTGATAGATAAACGAGGGAGAAATGATAAAAGATTACCATAGATAGATCCAAGATATAAGGTAGAAGATGTAATTCTCAACAAGAACATCACAATTGCCTAATGTACATGATAATGAAGCACACAGGCTGTACATCTCTCTCCCAAATGCAAAAGAAGGGTTTTTGGTTTCCAGTACAGCTCTAATAGTTGCCACATGCCAGGTTGGATGAGGCCCAAACTTTGTGGACAGGTAGTGCCCAGGGTCCCTTGCTCATAGACCAAGTTTCAGCCCATACAAAGTTGGCAATCCGGCACAATAAAGGGTGTACCCAGTGCACCAGGCTCCCACCACTGCAGGGTCTGGGGAGGGTCATAATGTACGCAGCCTTAGCTCCGCTTCGTGGAGAGGCTGTTTCTGGACTTGAACCTGCAACCACTAGGTCGCAATGAAGCAACCTTAGCGCTGCTCCAAGGCAATGCGGCATAATAAAGCTTTGAAAGTCCATTAAGAAAATGAAACTATTGAAAACAAATGTAAGGCTGAAAATAAAAGGGAAAATACCAATACATGGAGGATATATGATTGATTTGGCTCTGAAATTAGACAGATGGGCAATGCAGGCTATTTATCCAATGGACAGAATCACTTCATCAACCTTCCATGTGGTGCAATATGGCAGACAACTTCCCATGCATGGTATCAAGTATCGATAAGGTGGATAAGTATCAAAATTGGCCATGTTGATACAATACAGAACCAATACATAAAAATTTATGTACAGAAACAATACGGTATTGATATAGACCGATACAGCATCAATATGGACTGATACACTTGATACACAAGCTGCCAAAACCCGAAAATCCCAGTTTTTGAAAGAAAGAAAAAATTTTCCTGCTCTGATTTTTTTACCAAAACCTCAGTGGATCCCATTCATACTTGGAAACGACATAGAAAATTTGCATTAAAGCTCATGAAGGTTGAGATCAAACATTAAAAGCTGCCGATTGAAATATGTTTAAAATTTTGGGTTTTTTTTTTTTTTTTTTTTCCAGTTTAAATCTTGTTTTTTCTTACTTGTTTCTGCCAAGTATCACACCTAAACTTAAAAAAATGAACTAGGTTTGGATCATAATGAATTATTTGTGATCTATTATTCAAGTAGTTAGATACTACTTCAGGTTGTTTTAAATGTTAAAGGTAGAGTGTAGTATGGTTAATGTGTACATAATTTATGTTTCTATGTACTAAATAGTATGTTTATACTGCATATTTCTTTCTTGGTTTTGAACCTTTAAGGGTTAATTTAAGCTAGTACCCTAATACACAAACAGAATTTTCTTCCTCAAATCTTCTAACTTAATTGCTTCTTATTACTTATTAATAGGTTTGATATTACATTTTCCAATGAAGAACGAAATCATATAGATGTCGTGAAGACAGAGAGAACCTGACATCAATTGGGTATCATTATTTATTGTTTATTTATGGTGCACAATGCTTAAAACACTTGTTTTGCATGTATCATTACTCTCTAGTATGTCTCCGAGACGTATCTTAAAACTATAATGTGATTCTGGGCTACCTCAGGTCCTCAGGTAAGAATTCCAGAACCAATCAAATCCAAAATCACAGACTAAGGGAAGTTTTACAGAATTTAAGAGAAAACCAACAAAACAGAATCAGAAACTCAGATGCAAGTTAAAAACTCTGGTCGAAGGCTTTATTTTAATGACAGAATCAGATATCAAACGCTTAGGGTAATCCAATGGTTGGAATCTGAGATCTGAAGAATCCAACAGTAACAGGAATTCCACATACAAAATTTCAGAACCAGAACATGGGGAAATCTTATAACTTATCAAGCACAACTCAAAAAGTGGAATTGGGAGAGCTTATCAGCACAGGGAAATAACTACAGAAAATTTCAGCCAATTCCAATGGTGGAATTGGAAGATCTTGAGATTTCCTACTGGAACAAGGAATCTCAAGTATAATGACAATCGATCGCCAGGAGTTGCTGATCTTGGAAGGGTTAACAAAATATGAAGAATAAGTAATGCATAAAACCTAATTAACCAACTAATAGACACTAGAAGTAAACCAACAACAACTAAGAATCAAAATAAGAAATCATACACAGAGTTATAATCTGACTTGTAATCTGAAGAAGAAGATAGAAGAGACAAAGAAGGATATGACAAAAGGAATCACCACCTATGGCTTGAACTGGAATTACCACCAGTCAGTTTGTTGAATCGCCACAAGTCCACAACAGAGGTTTACTGCATCACCACAGTACGTATTCTGAATCACCACGGAATAAACAAAGGCTGAAGCCAATTCACATTTACTCAAAAGCACGCACAAAGCTGGGGCCCCTTACAAACTTTTTGCGATAATGTCTTAGAGAACCATAAGAGAGAGAGAAAGAGAGAGAGAAAGAGAGATATGGATAAGAGAAAAAGGAGATCATGAGAACCAAAGGGAAGATAAAGCTGGACGATAGATAGATTGTTCTATCGTCTATATAAAAGCAAAACGGAATTACATATTTTTCAACATTTTTCACTATTTAGGACCTCTGCATATAAGGATTATTTGGTCATAATTTTAACCTCATCATAAAATAGAAGATCACAAAATATTACATGCTTCGAGAATTCGATAGACTCAAGCTTGTGTTTTGCACTTAATTTTTTCCTAGATGCATGGATACAAGCAATACACATAAGCAATAACATCAGTGTAATAGACTGGAAGAATAAATCAATTATGTAAAATCCTATACCTCATTGTCTTCATCTAAAGCACTGGTAGATTCATCCAATAAAACCAATTTTGGTTTTGAAAGTAGCAAACGTGCAAATGCAAGACGTTGCTGCTCACCAAGGGAGAGAACACTAGACCATTCATTTGTACTATCCAGGCCATTAAAACGAGACAGAATGTAACCCAAGCGGACATCCTCCAACACACGAATAAGATCATCTACATTGGGCTTAGGCATTTTAACCACATCCTTCAGGTTTGGTGCTTGCATCAAGAAAGGCAGCGAATCTGTAACATCAAATTTAAATTTAACAAATTTTAAAAGGTTGCTCATTAAGTACGGATGAAGTTCAGAAATAATGTGTATGACTAATAAGGGACATACCAATTTTACTGATGAAGAATGTAACTGAATTATAGTCCTAAAAATTATATGATCCAGATGCAATATGTAGATTAAGAGAGAGCGAGAGGACCTGCCTAAAGACATCAGACTACAGGAGGTGAAGACATGAATGAATTCCATATGCATAGTTCAGTCCTCACATTTCTACGCTTCCAAAGGCTAACCTACTATGCTACATTTACATGGATGGAGTTGCAAGCCATAACAAAAGTGGCCGATCAAGAAAATAGGACACAATTCTAGAGCAGATGCATGGTATCGAATGGATATGAAAACTACCAACTCACAGTAAAAGAAAGATCCTAGAGTACCAGAAATTTCTCACAGGTTGCGACCTGGCCATAAAATAAAAAAATCCACAGAGATCACCAAGGCATAGTTCAAAATTTCAGTCAAAATACTGAAATTTCGGCGATTTATCTCGGTTTCGACCTTGGTCAAAACAAAACAACAAGCGAGTTAACAGGTCTACAAGGTTTCGATCGAAATACCAAATGACCGAAAAGTATTAGCCATTTTACCGAAACCCTACAATGCCACGTATAAAATGCCAAATTTTGCACGAAGCTCGAAGTTTCAATTGCAAGAGAGGTTTCAACCAAAAGGGTGGGAAATTCATAGAAATCTGGTTATTTTATCAAATTGCTTCGATATTTGGTTCTATTAAGGCATTGTGGAATGTGGACTAATAAAATGCATCTACTTCAATCGTTCTCTGGATTTGAATAAAGTTATATACAATATTCGAATTTGAAGGTAAATCTTTTTTTCCTTGAAATTATTTTTTGCAAAAAAAGTACGATAAATATATATTGGTTGGCCTTCAATTTTTTAGTTAGATGTCATAGACTGATCTACAAATTCATGGAGTCAGATTTAATTTTATGTTTTAATTTTGTTATTTATTTGAAAAGTTGATTTTCATAAAACTAATTTTTGAAAATACAATGTCAACATAAATTGGTTGGCCCACAATTTTTATATGTTAAGACACCGTTGACCGATCTATGACTTCATGGAGATCTTATTTTCTGTCCCAGAACTAATTTTTTTATTTAAAAAATTTATTGTAAGAATACAAAAAATTAATAAAATAGAGAAAACTAATCTTTTTTTGTTTGGAAAATCAAGAAAGTTTTGTGAATTATTATTGATGTGTTTCCAACTAATAGTGATTATTAGTTTGTTGTTCCTTAATTAATTTTCTTTAATTAGGTCACTATCATTTGTTAAAAATATAAAAAATTGTTTTAAGGGTTTTCTTCACCGGCACTATGCCTAGTGAAGTACAACACTTCACTATTTGCCACATGGCAATACATGGGTTAGTCCATGTGATTGGGGACCAGGAAAGCATCTCATTGGTACACTTTTAGCTTAAAATGAGTAGAGGAAGTAGCTAAATTTACACAGACAAAAAAAAAACCATTTTGTATTGTATATTTATTTCCATTTGATGGCATTTTGGCAATTTTACTAAAAAATTGAATCAGAGTTTGAGCAAATTTCCTTGCTTACTTTGGACTAAAATTTGGCCATTGAGATGTATGTGGGGTTCTCTATCACATGGACTAACCCATAACTGCCAAGTAACAAATAGTGAAGCGTTATACTTCACTAGGCTAGTGCCGCTTAGAAGGAACCTAGTTTTAATTGGGAAAACAATATAAGACTTGGGGGAAAATTAAGAAATACCTTCTTGTCGGTTTAGAAGTGTTAATTGTTGTAGAAAAGTTCATAATGTCCGCATTTTCGATGCAACAGTGTAAGAGATTGCAGAATGGCTAATCAATCCCAGGGGAGGGGAGCCCAGCATGGAATCATGGTGTACGTATTAGCATACTATGAGCCCCTACGTTCACAAGAGCGACTCAGTTTGATCATGTCATGCAGGATGCCGACCACGGTGTATGTGCCCCTCATACAGGCTACTTGAGTGGTCCGTGTCACCAGTTCAAAGTCTTCGGACCAGATGAGGCAGAAGATAGCATGGAAGTAGACGTTACAAGCTTGTCTGGCACACTTGGAAGCCTGAGTCTAGAGAAGAGTAGTGGACAAGGTGGGTATGGGCAGTGGCATGAACCTTCATTTGCCGCAAAGAGCTCAAGTTCCGAGTATAGTGGGTATTGAGGTATGGTCAGTATAGCTCTTCTTCATTCCCCACCGAATATGAAGGTCAATCACATAGTGGAGAGCTCCTCATACCCAGCCCCCCCCCCCCCCCAAAAAAAAATAATAATAAATAAATAAAAATAAAACCATATCAGCACAGTCCACAAAGCATTTAGGATGGATCTACATATACACATTCATGTCCTTAAGATCTATATTATAGGTTGGGTTATCCTGCATATGTTGACGATGCCACCTATAGGGCTGTTGTGGTGGACTATGATCATTTTTCAGGCATAGTATGACATGGCCGGCATTGTCATCAAGTGATATTGAGTCCGAGACTCTGTTCCAATGGTCCCAGAGGCACCATAATGATTATGCGGCTACCCACAATAGCATGTTGTATTGATTTTATGGTTGTAAAGTATTGTACATTTGTACTTATTATCAACAATTACACTTTCTGGCAATGTATTGTCAATTTATAACGTTAAATGCTTTCCAATTATATAGTTCTTCATTCCTATTGCATATTTTAATTCTTTTATTGAATGTTTCATATACAGGACTAAATTATGTGTAGAATATGCCATATAAGGGAAAGGATACAATAGGCTACAACGTATACTAGCAACCTAGGGTCCGAAGCCAAACTACCACTTAGGGTTTTTTTTTTTTTAATTCATCCAATCTAATGATTCAAACATGAGTAAACGTGCTTAACTAGGCACTACAAGAAATTTCAGAGCAAATTTTCAACATTTGGCCACTGAAATGGTCATTTCAAGTTGACCTGCGAAATGAACCAATTTTCGACTCCATTCGTATATTTTGACAGTGCATTTCAGTTTCAACCAAAATTAGGAATCTTGCACCAAGGTAACATGGTCAACCTCATAACCTGTGGTGTACTAATGGCTATCCAAATGGTCATCGAGTTGCAAACTAGTGATTTATGGGTTTCTGAACAGTCCATAGCATGGCAAAGCTTGCAATGAACCTTAGGACTCCACAGTCAAAAAGCGGAGCATATTAAAGGCTACCATATAGTAATAATGAGGTACACCATGGAAAACAAAGCTTGCTGTCAGGTGAAGCACTCGCTGTCCCCAGACATTTTTTCATTCTTACCCCTCTCTGCAACCTAAATCACATAATGCTTCTTGCTTTAATATAAGTACACTATCTCAATTCTCAACTATGCTTCTTGCTTCTTGCATTTTCTGCATACCTCCCACATATTGAATTTCTACCTATGACTAGAAAGCTCTGAAAATATAATCCTTTTTAAAATTTGAAAGTGTAAGAATTGCATACTTTCTTCCTACATGATGTTATTGCACTGATATTTGCTACACAGGAGAAGGATAGGGGAGATATTGAGCCCATTTTAGTCCATGATCTCAGTAGCCACATGTAAGAAAATCTGACCAGCTAGACTGCATCATTATTGGATCGTCCAGGGACTTATTCCCAATGTAATGTTATATTTTAACATGCATAAATGAGCAAAGCGTGACATAGATTAAAATGCATACCTGTGAATTTGGTATTCTTTGAGGATGGAACTGAATCTACATTCCATGTAGGATAAAGTAACTGCTGACGAAGTGTACCCAAAACCATATACGGTTTCTGAGGAAGGAAAAATATGTCCCTGCCTTTTCCACAGCTGTAGTTCTCAAGATCTCCATCCATCTTCAATGCACTATTTACTTCAAGAGATGTCCTATCTGGAGAAAGGGGTGGTTCAGGACTGTCCGCATCTTTCATATAGAATGTGATCTTCCCTATCCCTGTACTCCACAGACCAGCCATGGCTCTTAACAAAGAAGTCTTACCGCTCCCACTAGGGCCTGTTATCTGTAAACAAATTATTAAATTATAGTGAGATTCTTCACATCAAAGAGCAGATGGAGCCAGCTCAAAGCAGAAATATACTAACCAGCAAGTGGTCCTTTGTATTAACCTTCAAGGATAAGTCCCTAATAAGAGTAGCTTTACTCTTTGGGGTTTGTAGGGTCAAATTCTCAATGTCAACCAACTTATAACACTTGTCCGTTAGCATAGATCCATTTGACTGGATAACCGGAGAACTTCGAACATCACTGTATACAATACTAATCTCCTGATTAGGGTCTGAGAGTTGAGAGCCGCCGAGCTCCAACACATCATTGAACTCACCTACAATGTGGAAAACGTGGAAATTAGAAATTTTAGTAACTTTTCTTTTTCATTGCTGTGAGGAATGGTGACATTTTGGTGGCTTGTAGATGTGGAAGAAGTGTTTAACTGTAAAGACTAGAGGGTTCTTAGGCAGTCTAAGGGTGTATTCCTCTTTTTAGGCGGGCTAGTGCATGATGTAAACTTAATTGTAAAGTCACATTTCTAGGTATAGCTGGAGGTGAATTTCTTCGTTCACCATTTTTATGTAAAGCATTTCGCATTTTCCATTGATGGAAGATACATCACAATTGAAAAAAGGGGTAGGTGTACAGACATTAGATATGCACAAAAAAAAGGGGGGAAAGAAGTTTGTAAACTATACCTAGTCGATCGATTACAGCTGAAAAGGCGCTGATAGCCTGAAATTGGTATACAATGAGTGAAAAATCCCCAAGGATATGATTAAAAGCAGATACTGACTGGTTGATGACTCCAAACTCAATTTTTCCTGAGAAATACATTGGAGCAACAACTGCAGCAGGAAGAATCTGAATTAGATATCGATAACCACTGGTGAAGAACTCCAGATTTCGAGAAGAAATCAACAATTCCTGTAAAATAAACAGCAGAAACGAATACAGGAAAAGCAGTCAGATGCAAAACATGGCCATATAAACAAGCTATGTAGGGTAGGGACACCTCATTCTTTTGGTTGCTGTTGACCAAAGAAAAGCGTACCAAGAGGACCCAGAAAATAGAAAACCAATAAAAACCACTGGATCTTTAATGTTCTGATACCATGTAACAATATCACTGTATTAAAGACCAGCAATAAGAGAAGAGAAGAAGAAGAAGAGGGATTGACAAAGAGAAGAAAGGAAGGGAAAGCTACCCACGGTTTGTGTTGTGAACCGAATGACCAAACCGTGGGCAGCATCTTATATTTCTATGATGTAAGGCAGTACACAATTTCGAGAAGAAATCAACAATTCCTGTAAAATAAACAGCAGAAACGAATACAGGAAAAGCAGTCAGATGCAAAACATGGCCATATAAACAAGCTATGTAGGGTAGGGACACCTCATTCTTTTGGTTGCTGTTGACCAAAGAAAAGAGTACCATGAGGACTCAGAAAATAGAAAACCAATAAAAACCACTGGATCTTTAATGTTCTGATACCATGTAACAATATCACTGTATTAAAGACCAGCAATAAGAGAAGAGAAGAAGAAGAAGAGAGATTGACAAAGAGAAGAAAGGAAGGGAAAGCTACCCACGGTTTGTGTTGTGAACAGAATGACCAAACCGTGGGCAGCATCTTATATTTCTATGATGTAAGGCAGTACACAACCAACACATGAAAAAAAAAAAAGTACAATACCACTAGTGTCCTCACTAACTAAGCTAAACAATAGAAATCGTGGGCCTGTGGATCTAATATAAAGACTAACACTTAACAGGTTCTAATGATTTTTTCTTTTTTTTGGGGGGTAGGGGGGAAGCATGGGATAATCTAACCAGTGGAATGAAAAACCAACAAAAAGAAGGAATGCATACGGCTAAATTTTCAGAAGCACTTCTGAAACGCTGCAGCAGAAGCTGCATTTCATTCCTCTCTCCTCCATAGAAAGCAACTGATTCAGCATTTTCTCTAACACGCACAAGTCCATAACGAAAATCTGCTTCTTTTTTCTCTTGGAAGAAATTTAAGGTTACTAGGCCCTGCAATCACAAAGGAAAACTTTTTTTCATTTAAGCAAATAGCATTTCAATTTGGGCAACTTCAATTGCAAGAAAAAGGAAAAAAAATTACCCTTCCAAGATATACACTAATAGCCGTTCCACCAAACGAATACACAATAAGTACAACAAAAAGTGGTGGGTAGATGCCATACAGAATGTTACTAAATGATATCAAGTCTACTGCAGCGTTAAAAAATGCCAATGAAAATGAAAGAGCTGTTCCAGTAAAAGAACTTAGGTCATCAACAATCCGCTGATCTGGATTATCAATTATTGACTGGGATTGAATCTTGTAGAATGTCCTATTCTTAAGATACCGTTCCATATAATATTTTGTCATCCAAGACCTCCATCTCAAAGCAAGTGTATCCCTTGCATAATCTCTCAATACAAAGAACTGCAAAAAAAAACACATGCTTAATCCCTTAATATTAAGAACTGCAAACCCAAAATAAAACAGATAAATTCATAGAAGTAACAAGATCAAAGAGGAAATGATAGAAAACATATGTTTCCAAGGAAATTAAAACAGAGTTGAATAACATTAAAACGAGAGAAATCTCTTGAGATATATAGTACAATATCAAGTAAGAATTAAATCACCTAAATTTAAAAAAAATCCTAAGGGTGAATATATCTTAGTCAACCACCAAGAGAAGCTTGTCTAGTTGGCCCAAAATATCTGCAAAGTGGCATGTCAAATGGGGTCCAAATTTAGTGGACAAGAAGTGTTACACCCGTGCCCAAAAAACCCGGGCTAATTTGAACTTTGGTTGCAAGTCCTGAACCCGAACCCTAACCCGAATCCAATTGTAGGTCAGGAACCCGAAATCATAGCCCCCAATACATTGTAAAATATTAACTAGATGATCGATCAAGAAAAAGGGACCCCAGTTGTGAGATTCCACTTGCTGGTAATCAGATGGATACTTCCCCCATGCAATTGCAAGATGCACGACCAGATGTACGGATCATGGTAAGTACCACTAGCTGGCAAACCATAACCATAGATTTAATATGTTGAACTTGAGAATCATGATGGGTGAGTGTTTGTTCGCGAAGACACCGACACTCAGGATGTTTCGACACATGGACAGCAAGGAAACCACACACTGGTCGACTACTCTCATCGACCAGAGCTGCTGTCATAACAAATCTATGTCCTGAGAGTACGGGGACTAGTGTCTCGAGTCGGGGATCTTGCCGCCGCGTCCCAATTACCTCGTAGAAATATTCCCTGACAGTTATTGGGTACGCGAGACCCGCGTATCATCCCACATACAAAAAATCGGAATAATAATCTGTTTTTGGACTTTTAGCCTTAACCAAACAAGTCCCTAGACCCACTACTATATAAACCAAAGCTAAGGCTAAACCTATCTACACTATTACAATCGTTGGGAGGAGGAGAGGAAAATAAGAAGGAAGAGAAGGAAGGGTTTAGGTTTTCACTCAATTGCTTAGTTTGGTAAGGATCATCATTTTCTCCACCCTCTGGCCATCTCAGTTCACTTTCTATATTAAACCATTTCTAAAATCTGATTTTCTTTTCCAATTGCTTAGCTTGGTAGGAGAAATTAAGTTGTAACCCATCCCTTGCTTACAATTTCAAGGTAAATTCTGATCTTAATTGAAACCCTATCATCTAATTCTGTTCCTAAGCTTGGAATTCAGGTTAAAACCATGAATTATCCAATACTATCTATGTCTAAATGTAAATTAGTTTTGGAAATCAAGAAATTGAACTTAAACCCTTCATGCATGCTTAATGCAACCTTAATTTCTTAGACTTAAATCTAATTTTGAACCAATTCTAACCATCCTTCACTGTCTATGCTTGAGTTGAAGCATTAGATGTTGATTTCCAGCCATGCATGGCTGATTTCTTAAATTGGAATCCAAACCTTATGCATGCACCCAAACCCACATTAGTTCTTCAAATTACCCATTTCCCTAACCCAATTTGAGTTATAGAAACTCAATTCTATGTGTAGTCATCAACCCTAAGACCAATTAAGCAAATCCATATCAAAACCCCCCCTAAAACGAATTTTTATCCTCTGCTGTTCACTGCCCGAACAGCACAGTGCTGTCCCCTCACATGGGGCGCAAAATGACGACAGCAGGTACTGTTCGGGCAGCGGACGCAGAGGAAAACGATCCCCCCCCTAAAACCCCTATTTTCGACCTTGATTTTGCTAGTGGCAAAATCTCTGGTCAATATCTGTGGTCGACTACTCCTATCGACCAGAGAATGCGACCACAGTCAAAATTATAAGCCTAGCTACTGTATCACTCTGGTCGACTGAACCCATCAACCAGAGTTGTTGTCAAATCTGTAATGAGTCTTAAACCTAATCTAACCTAACCCTATGGCTACCCTAGGACCCCATCTAACCTCATACAAGTGTTGTCAGGCGTGTATGGCTTACCAATCATAGGTTAGCACCATTTGAACGACGTGGCCTATCGGCAATCATTCTGAAGATCGATTCAACTACACGAACGCAAGAACATCAAGGTGAGTGGGGATAGACAATCGACTTCTTTTTGGGAATGCTTATTTCATTTAGTTGTTTTGTTAGATATCATGCATATGTATGAGATTCATTCTTATATATTGTTTGAAACTGATCTATTGACTCATTCTTGTTTATGGCATATGGATTATGGAACTATGGATGGTTAATGATGTGATGGTGAGATGTGTTTGAATGTGAATCTTTGTCATGCTAGTTTAGATGTCGTAGTCATCTTGGAAACGAGAGGTATGATGTGTCGTAGTATGGGATGCGGAAACATTGTACACCTAGTACTATGCCATTTAATCTGCATAAGGATAGGAATGTCACTCCCTGGTGCTACAACCCTTACCAACAGGGGTATAGGTGTTGGGTGATCATAGCTCCCTTTCGTCTGAGGAGTGAGTTGTAATCCGGAATGGGACCCAGGCTTTGATTATCAGGGTCTACCCACGGGTTGGTATACAATGCCACTACCGGTGCAGGTTCCCAGGGTAATGGCTGGGGATTCGGTGCTTTAAGGAGCGGGAGAATACGTGAATGTTTCTCCTGTTATTATCGTAGCACAAACTTAGAGACTTAGGCATTGTTGTTAGGTGGAATTAAGATTAAAATTGAATCTCATGCATATAGAATCTTGTTTGCGAATGCTTGCATGGTTTATCTTCACTCGCTGGGCTCAGCGGAGCTCACCCCTCGAGAAAACCCCTTTTTAGATGTTTTGCAGGTAAAGCCATACTAGTGCTGGGAAATGATGTTGAACCAGGAGGCACTATTGATGATGATTTTACAAAATTGGAATCTGCGAAACTAAGTTACTTTGTTTATGTGTTTACTGTGCTCCTTGCATTTATCGTATGGTTAAATCCACTGTAAATATATAATTGTACAATTTAGCTTTCCGTCTTGTTAGTTTACTTTTGGGGATGTAATTCAAGATGTGGGAAAAGAAAACCTTAATGACTGTGAATATAAACTTATTTTAAATTAATAGGAACTTTCCGCTATACTCTGAATGGCTTTATTTAATTTTCTTTATGTTAATTGTGGGGCTTGTGATGTGTAACTACTGCATCTGGATCCTGGAGGTATTTGAATACTTCGGGTATTCGGGTCAACTGCCGAATCCTCCCAGGGGGTGGGTTCGGGGTGTAACAGGAAGACCCCAAGGTCCCTCTGCCCACGTGTCAAGTTTCAGCCCAAATGGAGTAAGCCAAACGGCAAAATAAAGATTTGAATATCAAGGACTACGAGAGGGTGCATGCGAGTACATTGAACTACTGAAAAGACATGGGTTCATAGACATACACGATAGAGTATTTGATTGAAGTTGAGTGTGAAAATTGACATGTGGCCAATCCAAACCTTCCCCTATCCATCCAACAAACGAAATTGCCACATCATCCTGCCAAGTGCCTAAACTAAGTAGGTACCCAAGAGAATGTTCTCTGGTTGGAGGCCATCAAGATGGCATATTTGCAATTCAAAATTAGGAAGAAACGAATTTAGAGATTGAAAAAGTATGTAGGTGGAGAGAGGGGGGAAAAGGGGGAGGCACCTATTTGTTGGAGAAACATTCAATTTTTCCATAGATGGAAAAGGCTCAGATGACGATGATGATGCCAATGATGGTATAAGTGTGAATCTTTATAGGTGTTGATGGTTCATTCTCCTTTGAGGTGGTCTAGCCCCATATGTCATCCTAAAGTCATGCAGAATAATGTAAAGATTCCATGGGATACTACAATTAACATTAAAAATGAGATGTACTTAATCGCCATGAAATTAAAGTCGTCTCTAAGTCTCTTCCATAAATGACATCAAAGCCAAATGTTTGAAGGTACCCAAAAAAATTATCTTAAGGATATTAATAAATTTGGTAATAAATAAGTAAAAATCTTGAAAATTAAAGGATCAAATTTGTTGATACAACTTAATAAGATGCTTTCCTACAGGACTTATTATGTGAAGTTTAAAAGGCATTTGCCACTTTCTGAATTGCATGATCTGAAGGAGAAAAAATTGGTTTCATCAAAAGACGGATAGTTCCTAAAAAAGGGGAAACAAAAAAACCTTAGATTTCCTCTTTCCGGATTATTAATCTTTTTATTCCAAAAAATTCTGCTTACTTTATGTTTATACATAAACATAATAGATGGATCGCCAATTCAGCATTAAATAAAAAAGTGCCTTCTACAGTTTTGTCCAGGAAATGGTTCAAGTAATCGATCTTAGTATTCTATATCTAAAAGATTGCCATTTTAAAATCATTGACGTGCAAAGATAGTGGTAGAAAGAATACCATGCTGCGCACAGGCTTCAACAGTTTAGTTTTAACTATGTTAATGTTATTGGTAGGTGACTGACCACAATAGCCCAAATAAACAGAATGATAGATTCCATCTCAATATGCTCTCCATATGGCTTTTAGAGCAATACCTAAGAAAGTGCAGCAATGTGCTCACCGGAATTCCTCCAGCAAAACCCCCCAGGTAATACAGAAGTTGTTTTGTAAACTGTTCCTGGTCTTTGTCTTGCACAAACAAAAAGGACATCAAAGTTTAATCAGTCAAAACACATGTTATACCTGCTACTATTTCTACATGTACAAGTCATTTCATGCATTGTGGAAGAACTATATCAAACTCAGAAAGAGAATATGATAGTAATTAAACTTACTAGCCAGCGCATTATAGAAATCTCGGCCGAGAAAATTGAAGCCAACACTGATTCCTGTAGTAGCCAAAGTGAGAGCAAATACGGCTGCAAGCCGTAGCCTGGCTTGGACTTTGTCATCTGAGGACCAATATGGAGCAGCAACTTTCCAGAATCTCCTCCAAAGTGTTTGAAGATCAGGGACCTTTCGTTGTGAATCCTATAGCATGGTGGGAGGGGGGGGGGGGGACAAAAACCAAAACGAAAATGAAAAATGTTCAAGGGAGTGCTTAAGCTCCTTCTCATTCCATCCCAATCAATCAGATCTAGATAAGTAAATACCAAATTATCAAAAAAGTGAAAAGATGTAAAAGAATTCCAGCGGCATTTTAAAAAAAATAACAACAGTAACAATGGCTGAGAGAGAGAGAGAGACCATATCTTTCTGTGGTTCGGAGAATGGAGAATCATCGGAAGTTGAAGTAGTTGTATTGGTTATTCTCTGAGACAGTAACAAGGATCTCCTTCTGCGAATCTTTTCCTTGATAGCCATACCAAGAAACAAAGTGGAGAAGATTTTACTCGGATTAAGAAGAGAAGCTGAGGTGAATTGAGGGGAAGGAGAGGGAGCTAAGAAGACCAAGAGTCGTGGTGGATGGTACTGGTAATTGCTTGAGCAACAGAAAGGGTGTGCAGGCGTGAGAAACATTTTCTTCACTTTATATTCTTCTTTTTTTAGTTTTTTTTTTTTCCCCCCCCTCTTTTTTCTCTCCCTTAAACTCCCTGTATCCTTTCTCTCTTCTTTTTTATCCTGCGTGTCGTGTTCTTAGCTCAAGGAGGGGGAAGGGGGACGTCAAAAGATACGACCGAGTTCTCTGCGTTCACTTCATGTTCGCTCCTCACTCCTCGCTCCTCGCTCCTCGCTCCTCGGTTTTGGGACTTGGGACATGGAAATGCAGTAGCAGCGATATCGTGACTTATATATGTATGTATATTTGTTGTGGGTTTGTATGTTTATCCATCCATCTATTATATGTGGTGTTCAGTGGTGACGCGCGTTAGCTTTTTGGAAGTTGTAGTGGGAACACTGTTTCAAAAAATTGGAGTCGGTTTAGTGGAATCGGTCGGGATTGATCTTGATTCCGCCCATTCTAAAGTGACCAATTCTAGGGTTTTTCGGATTGAATCACTGGATTATCAATCCTGGAATTTTCGATGAATTTGAAATCGGCAGCAACCAATTCGATCCGATTCTAGGTGGAAAGCATGGATTCAAAACATAGAATCAAGATCCTGATTGATTGGACCTGGATCGGCCTTGGGCATTTAAATGCTTTATTCTGTATAGGATCCGACAAGCCAGATCGTCAGACTCAAGATCCACCGATTCCAATAGTGTGAAGTGAATAGATTTTAAACAACGGCGCACATCCCCTTTTAGGGAAAAATAACTCTGTATGGTAATGTAGCCTAAACCAGCTCCGATGAGTCTCTCTCTCTCCTCCTCATATGAAAAGATAATTCTACCCCTTTGCTTTAATTAAGGAGAGATAGACACATGAGAGTGCTGACGTAGGCCACACTCTCGGACAGAAAACTCCTTCCTTCGATGTTATTATGTTCAATTTCACATTGTCACTCTGCTGCCCCGCTTATGCCCATAGCCTACCTAGTCACTAGGTCCCATGTTTGTTTTTTGTTTTTTTTTTTCATTCCATGAGCTGAAAAAACATTTTTTTTGGGTAGAACAGTCGAAAAACATGGTCAGCTCGTTTGATAGTAAGAGGGACAATCCGTACAGTTGGGTTCAAAATACTATTGACAAACCCGAGTACATCACGCCGTCTCTCTCTCTCTCTCTCTCTAACAAAGTAATATGGCTTCCCACCCCCTTCTCTCTATAATGCAGATAACTTAGCATTTGACTAGCTTGATAAGTAGCCAAGAAAATGCAGCAACAAAAAAAACCCTACTGCAAGCATCATGCACTCGCGAAAAAGTAAAACCTTGAAGTACCACGAAACTGGTTAAGTGTAAGGGTTAAACTTCTTTTTTTTTAGGGTAAATTACAAGACAACCCCTGAAGTTTGCCTTAAATACAATGTAACCCCCTGTGTTTCTAAAATATACACTCCAACCCCCTGAGTTTAGGGTATTTGTTACACTCAACCTCACTCCGTTAGAGTATTCCCGTTAGTTGTTGACGTGTTGGCCATTGATGCCTTAAAATGACAAATATACCCTTAATGAGGTGTACCATTTTGCCCATAGGACAGCCCAAACTTCACACCCCCTTCTCCTGCTACTCCAATTAGGGTTTAGGGTTCTGGCAATCTACCTTAGGCCATCTTCAAGTCCATCACCGATGACTTGCCTCAAGTTCTTGTTGTGGCGATTTGCTGAAACCATCACCGACGACCTACGACGATAAGGGAGGTAATTTTTTTCAATGGATTTGGTAGTCAGAGATCCGAAAATTACCTCCCATTCCTTTCTTAGTTAAAATCATGGTGGACTCTCTTCTGCTCCATCTTCTCTCAGAACCCATTTAAATGAAGCTTCGATGAAGGTTCTCACCAGGGTTTCTTTTCTTCTGTTTCTTCAAAGAAATCGGAAACTAGCAAAACCCCAAAACCCGGCCTCTTTTTCCAAATTCTTTTCTGATCCAAAGCTTTCCTTTCCTTCTTCCCTGTGGATTCAATGGAGGAAGTGTGAATCAATATTGATCCACTCCCTAATTCAGTGCCACTGTCCCCGGAATTATGTGGCTTTCGGAAGAAAAAAAAATTCTGAGTGGATCAAATATTTCTTAGAAGTGATATTTTCTCTAATTCATATTTTTGCATATGGATTGAAGGAGTTTGGAAATACTCAGACGCGAAGAGGTCAAGAACTAGAGAAATTGAATTTGGGGGTGACCATGGTAATGTTATCTTTTCCGTCTAGAATAGCTCAGTCTACAAATAACCATCATGAATATGTGCTGAGAATTTTGAGATATCAAACCCTAACCTATTCACAATACAAAGATAACAAAGAGAGTACGCCATGGCTGACGGCCCCCTTCTTTGGTCTCAATGGTCATCCCAATCCCCCCCCCCCCAACTCTGCGACCTGCACAACCAACAGCCCCATATTACTCCTCTCTGCCTTGTAACTTGTATATATCTCTGCTTTCCATATTCTCACAACCCAACCCTCGTGAAACAGGGTGCCTTAGACTCACTAAAACAGAACTGAAGCTAAAATAAAGGGGTCAAACGTGCAAGAGGGTGGCTTTCTCCAGGGAGAAATGGCCACAAATTTCCCATTCATATGGGGTTACAAGAGGAGGGCAGAGGATGGTGGACACAATAGTGGGGTGGTCGGAGGTTGCAACGGTGGTGGGGCAGTGGTTGAAGAAGAAGAAGAAAGAAGAAGAGGAAGAAATAGTGGTGGGTCCCACTTTTTCTGTTAGAAAAATAAAAAATTAGAATATGGTTAATTGAAGGGCAACATTGCCATTTAAATTTTATACTTAACACCGTCCACTTAAAGGTGTCGGGTGTATATTTTGGAAATACAGGGGGTCGCACTGTATTTAGGGCAAACCTCAGCGGGTCACCATGTAATTTACCCTTTTTTTTAACCTGGCACTGGTTCCAGATGCAAGTTCTCAAGACCCGATGCAGGATATACACATTTTGTAGGATCATTGAGAAACTGATATGGTAGGAAATTCTAGAGGCAAGGAAAGGATCTCGCTCACCAATTATGAAGGAATATGATGAGACTTCAGTTTCATGAACAGCTCCGTTTGTTTCCTTGTGAATAAAGGCAGAAAAGGAAAATCAATCCTGTAAAACAGAATTCCCACTATTTGTTTTAACATAAAAATACAAACCCAAAAAAAATGAATAAATAGGAAAATTTTACAAAGAAATAAACATAACCAAAAAGGGAGGAATGCATATTTCAGAGAGCACCTTATATATTCTACACCCTTTCCTATGGCACCCATTCCCGTGATCAATATAGAACATGCAGTGCAGCCCACCGCCGCAGCAGCTATTGGGATACCATCGAAGTCCCTTGAGAGGCAACCTATACTCATAACAATCAAGCCACCATTAACCGTAGATTCTCCATGATGACAGCAGTGTACCCCCTCCCCCAATTCCAACACAAGGCCTTCAGAAGGCTGGTATTGAAATTGAAGTATCCATGAGAAGCTTAGCTCTTCACGCAAATTTTAGAAATGAAATCTGTATATGTTATAAAATGTAAACAACATGAATTAAGCTGCAACTAAAACTCTCTTTAAGAAACACACACACACAAAATCCAAGGGGAAAATTCTATTGTACACATGTATCTTCTCAAAAGGTACAAGCAAAATACATTTTGTTTTTCCAAACAAAACCCCCCTCCCAAAAAAAAAATCTTAAAACTTTTAAAGTGGAAAAAAAATCCTATTTTGAGCTTCAAACTTAGTTCCTGATTCTTAAGGTGGTTCAAATCCATATAACGGTGTTGAAGACATGACAAGCCTTGTAGTTGAGTCTATTATGCTCCAAGTTTAAAAAAAAAAAGAGAGAAATCCTCAGGTTCTTTATTGAGTTTGATAAATCGCTGACATAAAATTCTGCTTCTGGTTTGACTCATTTCTACTTGGCTTTTGGTTATAGTTGCCCCAATTAGTGAGTTACTCAGTAAGAATCATCAATCTTATTATTTCCTATTGAAGAATCTCAGTTTGTGCAATTGAATCAGGAGCCGTTGTGAGATACAAGTGCTTCGAGAAATTTAGGACTTTGCAGAGCAGTCTGATTGTAGATTCTTGAAACCCTAACTAGACTTATCTGATTGCACTGGAACTTCAAGGATTAAGCATTTTAATTCTTCTCTCAAACCCCCTCATGATTTTCTGTTCAATTGATTTTTGAACACCCCCCCCCCCATTGTTTTTGGGGGAGGGGGGAGAAATTGCAAGAGTCTAATACAGTCATATTGATGTAGGAAAATCACTGACAATAGCTTATTCTAGTCAAAATAGATATTGGAATGAGTTATACATAAGCATGCTAAGCAGGAAAATGAGTTCCGTTTTTGGGATTTTAATCTAGTTTCTATATCTTTTAGTTTCTCTTTTCCATTTACTGTAGTCCTAGGCTAGCTGGAGTCAATTTTAAGCTTCTATTACAATTTAGTTTCCTATAGCTGGTAGGATAGTTTAAGCCTATTTTTAGTTTCTTTTTCTTGGTTTGGAGTCCTATGTGAACTAGGACTTTGAGTATGGGCTAAAGGTTCCACTTTTAGGTTGGATTGAATTGTGTTATACAGGTTTCTACTCCTTCCCTTGGAGGCATACAGATTTCGTGAACAAAATATTCAAATATCTTCTCTGCTAATGGGGTGGATTCATGGTGTTCCTGGATGGATTTCTAGAAGTTGTGACGTGGATTCTTCAACCCTAAGGTGGATTCCATAGGTTCTATTAGGGTGGATTCCACAGCCTTTTCTAGGTGGATTCCCAACTCTTTTTAGTTCAGTTCTAACCTCAAAAGCTATCAACAGGTCAGAAAACTTCATTTCAGTTTCTCATACCTTGCTTTTAGTTCATTACACTATGTTTTTCCTGCTACAAATATTCTTCAGAAAATTTACTTTTTCCCTACTATCTAATCTGATTCCTGTTCAAAGATTTCATTTCAGTTTTACACTTATCATTTCTGGTTTCTTCTTCAATGTTTAACCTCCTCCTGATAACTCTGCTACACCCCATGTCCCTGATATCAGAAATCTTTCCAGAACCATTTTTAGGATTTTCAAATTACAAATTTCTACAAAAGTGCCATTACCCAGTGCTGGTCCTGCTTATGCGGGGTCCTGGGAAGGGTGAGTTTGGAGATGGTCCTAACATTCGGCATTTTTTTGGGCGAAGCCGCTCTCAAGACTCGAACCAGGGCATTTTGCCTTGGCAGCCCAAAACTTTTACCATCGCTCCAAGCAATGGCACCCTAAACTATAAATATCTACTACAAATACCTATTTTCATACTAGTTCCACCCTTGTAATCTGTCCATAATCCCAGAGAATCCACTGCATTAAATTCAAATCAGAGTATGGGTTTTGATGTCTGCGTTACATATTGTAGACCTACCTAGACTCATTGACTTGGCTCAAATTTCCTTTGCTTGAACCCTCTATAGAAGTATTAGGATACCCTAAAATTTCTGCGTCAACAGATTATAATTCTCCACTTTCGGATTGGCTGGTTTTTGCAGGTCAGTGTTATTATAGGATTACCAAGTCCGAACGACTGATGATTTCAAGGGGCAAATCTTCTTAGTTTTCAGCATAATATGACTAGTTTTGTTCATTTCAAAGTCTAACATACTCTACAAAGTTTCAAGAGATTCAATCACATATTGAAGTGTCTAGATCACTTGAACTGAAACCTACTCAGTTTTGTCAGTTATGGTTTGTTGAATCTTGGACATTGTTTTTTTCTTGTTTATCTAACACCACCACCAGCATATTGGGCCCATTACCCCTACCATTAGGGTTCCTTGACCTAATGCTACAGCAGTCAGAGTCTCCCTGAACAGATAATACCTTACAGCTACATTTCACAGAATGTTTCTTACAACAAGAAGTCTAGTTTTGCAGTTTTTCTCATTGATATGATTATGAAGTTGACAGACAAATTAAATGCCAATAAAACAAATGCAATTAGAGAATAAATTGGTCTGTCAAAACAGGAAGTTTGGAATAAGGGAGATGATACCTTTGACTAAAGGGGATGGAAAAGAGTATCCTTGAGAAAGCAAGGATGGATAAAAGGGTGCCTACCCAGAGGCATACTTGCAGAACTCTTCCCCTTCTCCTTGGGCCCAAGAAAGTGATGAAGAAAAGAGTCACCTCCAAAATAGACTCACCATCCAAAGCAAACACCTAAAAGGTATTATTGTTGTTAGATTTTCTTTAAAAAAAATTATATGGATACAAGGTTCATCACTCTTATTGAATAAATGGGCTTCCAAAACATGGGTAAGGGCTGTTCAATCGGTTGGGTGATTCTAGGAGACATTACTCAAAAATAGGCTGCACAGATATCTCAAATGGTGGCAGTCCCTGGGTGAATGGAAAGCACCTTCATGCCTAAATGAAAGCCAAGGATGCAATTAAAGTTGTACCAATTCTGATGAGATCAAGTACATGAACCATATCAACTGGGAGAGATTGACCGAAAAAACAAAATCCTCAAACAAGTACCAAAAAATTGGCTTGACTCTATGCCAGGAAATTGACCATCGAAGCTTTTCTTTTAGGAAAATGATTGTGAAGTACAGCAGAGCCTGCAGAACAGATTCGGATTATAAATATACAAAGATGCCAAGTCGTTCCTCCAACAACCGAGATCTGCTGAGTGTGTCAAATGGGGAAAATTATGTGGCCATTAAAGGGGTAAATGATGAGGGTTTCCACCCATTCTGACCATGATTTGAACTGGGTAAGGGCTTATGTTCAAGCGCACAGCAATGGTTATGATTTCCAGCCAATCTAGCAATTTTCTGAGAGAAATCAGAGAGGGATGCAGAGAATTTAGGGACAAAGGAGGTAAAAGATGCATTTTATTAAGAACTTTTTGAGTCATGTGACCCGAACCGATAGATAACTCAGCCTAATGTCATTCTGCAAGCACAGACCTTTGGAGCAGTAGAGTCAAGCATTGGATCGCAAGTACAATTTTCCCAAATGGGAGGCACCAAAGTGCAATTTACCTTAGTTAAAATATAGACACCAGTCCGGACCTTCCTCGCCCTGGTTATCATGCACAAGGTGGAATAAAATAGGACATTATAAACAGAATCAGAGCACCGTCTATGAAGCAGATGGCTGCTTTTGGTGTGTTTGTTTCATCAAAGCCTACTAATCGAATTGATCAATAAGACGGATACAAAATTCAAACATGCTTCACAAAACTAAATGCTAAGCAAGAAGAAAAAAAGAACCTCAGGATGAGAATAGTTGAGATGAGGTTATTGAGATAGATGAGTTTAAAGACGATAATAAAGTGAGTGTATTTCTGGGAACTTAGTGTAGCAACAATAGGAGACTAGATGACGAAGTCAACTAAGAAAGTTCTGTATTGTGCAAAAAGAAAGTTAAAGACTAAAAAAGGGCAAAGGACCCCAAAAGATATTACATCAAGATAGAGAGAACCTGCTGGGTTATTAATAAGAAAGAATATCACCCATGATTGAGAGGAATGGGAATGTGGGATATGTCGCTGCTCTGTTGAACTTGAATTGACTTAATTTGATGTTTAATCTTAGTCATCAGTTGGAATGCATGCTCTAGATAGTTTATTTTTTTAGCAATGCCTCCTCAGAAAGGTGGTTATTAAACCATTAAATGGTGCACATAAGTTTGTCACTTCAAAAAAGAAAAATAAGTTTGCTGCTGTCGCATATTTAAGGCAGAAAAAGTAGCAACTTATGAAATATAGACCTTACACCCATCATTTAATCCCTTACACATTATGATTATTTATGCACCAGTCTTGCTTGCAAGATTAATTATTTTGCATTGTCTTGAAGATCGGGTATGGCCTCATGGGATAGGCTCAAGGTTCTACATTTTGGTGAAACTTCGCCGAAATATGCCAGTTTCAACAAAGTCAGAACGAAATGGTAGTCGACTTAACAAGAATACTAGATTTCGCCGACATATCACCAATTTCGCTTGAATTTCTCTCCCATTTTGCCTACATGGGAAGAGGAAGATGAATAACATATTTCTATGTTTGCAAATTTTATGGTTCTGTACTCCTAATGCATATTTCTATTGTTTTGATTGAATGTTATCTTATATGCCTAAATTATGTGCAGAATGGGTTATATAAAGAAAATGATACAGTAGGCTATGCTATAAACATTGGGTCCGAAGTCAAAATACAACCTTTTTTTGGGCATCTAATGATTCAAACATGTATATTTATGCTTAAATAGGCACTCCCTGAAGTTTCAGGGAAGAATTCCACTGCATTTCTGTACATTTCAGCAAAATTACCAGATTTCACCTCTATTTCGGTTTTGGTTTTGGCAGGGGGCAAAGTAGCGTTCCTTGCTGAAATTTTGAACCTTGGATAGGGAGCTTAGGCTAAGCAGTCCTAGTACATGCAAGTATGTGACTATGATTAGATTGTAAGTATCTCATACAACACTTAATGGCATAAGAACATACCGGCAGGCTGTTGAGAAGAGCCATAGCTAGAGAGACATTGAATGTGCAGGCAAATATCTTCTCTAGCATGTGTGGAAGATATGCGCCCAAGATGAATCCCCAACGAAATTGGTACGCAGTTAACTGAACTGAATGTCCCATGGAGAACACATCTCCAACAAAAACAAAAGTCCCACCACAATTACTTGCTAAAGATTCAGGACCTCCATAATCTGCTGAAGAATTTCCTCCATGCTGCAAGCATTCGGGAGAATAAGGGCTTGAATATGTTATCTCAACCCATGTCATACCTGACATCTGATTGGGCATCAAGCAAGATTCATTCTGTCAATGTGATCAAAAGCATCTTCAGTTGCCTTGTTAATCACAGCAACTATAATATAACGGATACCATGGACTGAAGTTGTAAGCATAAAAGAATTCCGAAAAGAATTAAACTTTAGACACTGAATCAGTGATCCTTACAACACTCAAAAGGAAAATGTCTTGCATTGCTGTTAATTTATTCAGCAAGAATGCACTTCATAATTCAACATCTGACAACTTCTAAACATTCAAGTTTTTACCTGAGAACACTCACAACTGCTTGTTCCCATCTCAATTGCTGGCCATCCATCCCCGCATTTTTCAAGTTTCACAACATCCTTCGCAGTCAAGCAGTGCCTACTCTCCCGTACATGATGGAGACTATTTTCAGTGTTTCCATCATCTAAAAGGCTTGAATTAAAGCAGGGAACAGTAACAAATGCAGTAAGTTCAATGGGACAATCAAGTTGGTCATCATTTAGTCGAATATTCTTTCTGTCTTCCAACAAAGAACTAGGGACACAATATCCCTTTCTGCAACCAAGCGCTGGCAAGCTTCTAGAATCTTTGGAGTAATTTGAGTTTAGAAATGAATGCTTGTGGATTAAAGAAATCCTTTTCATCCATTCTTCAGGGTCATGGATACGCAAGCCATCCAATGACACAATAAGATCACCGGGTGATAGAAAACCAGACAAAGGTGATGTGGAGGACAAGCCCAAAACCTGATTCAGGGTAACTATCATCAGTGAGATAAGAAAGTGCCAATAGATGCTCTCAAGTTAAAAGCGGAATTGGGAAGAAAAATTAACCCCATCAAATATCCAAAATATGTAGAAGTAAAGTACCATGGGACTTTTGCCATGTATATAAAGAGGAAACAAGATCAAAGGTAGGAGGAACAATGCCAATCCACAAACTGCACAACACTGGAGAGAAGATGACTGATTAGCACCTAATTCAAACAAACCACAGAGAAAAACATGCATGGATATTTTCATGTCCTAGTGCAACTAGCTTATGAGTGTGAAGACAATTCTGCAACCCAAGGTTTTCTTTAGACATGTACATCCAATGAGAGTCCGTGGTGAATAAATAAATATAAACTCACCACTGCATTATGCCAAATACCAGCACAATATATGCGAAGTGCAGCAAAGGGAGGCAAACTCTGAAGCCATTCATAGTTGAAAGCAATCAGAGCTCCAGGAAACAGAACTGCAAGAAACATGGCAATGTATTCGATCTTCACGCCCTCACTGCTTTCCATTAGAATGGTACCTACAATACTAGCAATGAGAATCTGCATCCAAATATTTAGAACCTGAAGCTGTGATCCATCAATTTGTCTATCAGTTTTTTAGTATGAAATTTGACTATAGCTTGGTCCTCCAGTCAGAAGAGCATCACTTCCCTCCCAAAGATCAGGACATTCAAACTCCAAATGAATTACTCATAATACATATGTCATATGCATAGAGAGATTTAATAGCGCCATGGCACCAAGGGAGTAACTCACGACTCCTGAACATAAAAAATCAATATCCATAATAGTCATTGTACTAAGGGAGCCAAGGGTAACACAAAGGCACCATTACATCTAGGTGACACCTAGGTGAGACCAAGGCGCCCAAGGTGAGGACCATATTCCAGGTATGCTTTCCATATTCAAATGTAAGTTGCCTTTATCTTGGAGGATTGGTGATGCCTTGACACATGAGGCAACCTGGTTGTCTTGGGCATCAAGGCCCACCTTGTCCCCTGGGAACTTTGCAGTGCCTTGATAACTATCTCATCAATTTGGAAAAAGAGAATGTTAAGAGAGAGAATTCTTTGCATTTTATGCATAGTATTTTCTCTATTTATGTTGGTATTGGATGTTTCTGCCCAGAATTCATATATTGTGGATTTAAAGAAATTAGTATGACTGCTCAAAAAATAACCAACGGGACGTGTGACCATTTGAGGCCATGAAAAATAAGTACCAGATTGAAATTAACATATCATTTGTCAGGTGAAATTTGTATAAAAACCTCACTTACCAGTTAGAGAATCTTTAAGATGTACAATTACAGAATATTAGTAAAACATACTACTGGTTAGTATTAGTTTGTCCTATCAAATGGTCCAGCAGCCACGAATCATTATACACCTACACAACTCGAGCCTCGAGGGATCAGCTACTATATGTAGAGAGTCTAGAGACTGATTCACACTAAAAAATTACATATTACATACATATATATATAACAAAGCCCTAGGTTATGGGGACTAGTATATATGTCACACGAAAGTAATGCCTTTCTCAGATCACAAACACAGATTCTTTATATACTGCGGTAGAATGGTTTCGGACGACAGCAGAGCAGGCAACATAATCTAATGAAATACACCATCCAAAGTAAGATTACCACTCCAGATCAGGAAAGTAAACTTTGCAGCCCAACCTCTAGAGGAAAGATGAGCGGTGAAATTTTACAATAAAGGGGGAAATTCAAAGCTCAAACTGGGGATTCATGGAAGTTTAAGTTTTATCTTTCTTGTCACATCTACAAAGTAGCATGCAGTTATGGACAGTGTTATTGGATAAGCAATACAAAGCTCAATCCAGATTGCCAAAAAAAATTCCAACAAGAAACAGACCTTGCAGCAGCTATTGCATGACCAAATTCATGAACAGCGACAGATATCAAAGTCGAGATTATCAAATACACTGCATCCATGAGTGACATGCCAAAACCAGAAACCTGCAGAGGAAAAGACAAATTCAAAGATCATAATTCAGAAAAGGGAGATGACTCAAAAACATGGAATAGAGATTTAATAATAAATAGAACACCAACCAAAGGGGATAATCCAAATAGAAGCCCATCCCAGAAATTCTTAAGCTCAATGTTTCCACGGTAGAGATTCAAAGTTCTAGCCAATTCCCATAGTAGAATCTGGCAACCATGAAAGCAGAAATCTTACAACCAGTATCTGATGAGGAAAAGAAAGGGGGGGTGGATTCGACTAAAATTCAGGTTTATGGTACGCGAAGAAGTGAAATGAAATAGGGTAGACTTTAATGCTTACCAGAGAAACTCCCAGTAATGCCATCAGGCTAAAACCAATCCCCATCGAAAACCAGCCTCGTAAGTACCTGTGGTTCACCAAACAGATACAAATTTTTACCTTTTAAATATAGTTTTCAGTGTGTAGAAGGACGACACAGCACAGTTTACTGAGCTAATTGGCCATAGCCTCGGAAGAAGTTAGAGAAGAGGAGAACGCCACCTTGCATATTTACGACCAAAATAAAAGAGAGGCTCGTTCAAGGCGGTGATCTTCAAGTCGCAGTACCTATTTATTCACAAAAAAAAAAAAAAAAAAGGAAGGCGAGTGGGAGTAGCTAATGCATAAGTGAAAAAATTAATAAACAACTTCTTTTTTGTGGGCTTTGTTGCTTCACAATTAGCGTCTTGCTTTGGTAAAGATGCATTACTAACCTAAGAGACACACACACAAAGGGGTAGAGGAAGAGGGGGGAGAGAGAGAAAGAGAGGGATACCAGAAAGAGATGGTGTTGCGGAGACGATGTGTTGGGCGCAAGGGTAAAAGAGTGTGTACCCTCATCGACCTTCTCCCACGCCTTTCTCCTCCCGCCGTCATCATCTCCATTAAACTTCAGCTGTTCGTTGCAGCTTGCAACCCTCTGTGTTCTAGAGTGAGCATATGCGAGTGCGTGTGTGTATTGATCCTATTTGCATATATATCCGTTGGTCACCGCAGGTCCGCAGGACCGCAACTGCAATTTTTAAAGGGGTATATGAGTATATGACTATGTCTTTGTGTTTGTGTCCGTGCGTGAGTGCGTGTGACTAATGAATAAAGCGGGTGGCTCAGCGTTTCAATCCTTGCTTACTTGATGTGCTATTGTTTCAAAAATCGGAATTGAATCAAACATGATCGATCATAATTTTGACATACTTGAGCGGCAAATTGGGTTTTCAGATCTGAAGGACCGGCTCTAGGGTATTTGAAACCGATCATGGACAATTCCAATACAATCCAGATTGAAATCAACAACGACCTATTCAACCTCCAAATCTGAGTTTAAAATCTGCTCTTGTAGGGAGACCAATGATAGCATATGCACGCTCTATAGTTATACAAGCTCAGTTTTCGAATGGTACCTCTTATAAATTTGCTATGTGGTGCACTACCCAGCAACTAGACACAGAAGCGGGTGATATGACCATCCGGTACAATGGGCACAGCGATTGGGAAATGCACCACACATGCCCAGGTAACATTCTGTTTTCCATTTTTTGATGTTTTATAAATTGAAGAAATGATCTTCCCCAACCCCTTCTCCCCATTTATGGTCGTATATGATATATATGTAATAATAAGTTATCATAAAAATATGTTTCACGTGGCTCGTACACTAGACAAAGGACACACGAAAGTACTTCCCTAACAGTCTAACACCCCTCCATGAAATCAAAAATAATATCTATGTTGATTCCTCTTCAGGCGCTCTCATTAGCCACTGTGCTAGTGCAGTTGCTACATTACCAATAGCAATCTCTTGGCCTATATAATTATAGGGAGAGAATTGGACACGCCACTGGCTTTCCAGCTGTGCCAAATGAGAGGATGGGATGGGGAGACGATAGGGTAGGAATAGGGTAGTTTCCTTAGGGGTGGGATAGAGAGGGCAGGCTCAGGCTGGGCACAGCACCACCGTGCCGAGCCTTTACCCATACCTATGTGTAGACAATTTATTAATTTTTTTGTTTTTATTGCTTCTTAAGTTTTAGCCCAAATTCACCCCCAAAAAAAAAAAAAACGAGTTTTAGCCCAATCCATGCTGAGAGAATCGGCCACATCCGTCAGATTCCAGGATCTTTAACCTCGACTCCAACATCCCATAGGCCTTGCCGCCTTACCAAGTAGTTGCCGTCAGGTATTTCGACGAGTCAATTAAATAATTCCCATAAAATATTGAAGTTAACGTACACGAAATTCATTACCTCGGCTGTGTTTGTTATGCATTTTCAAATAAATTCTGGGTCTAGAATACATTTGAAACTCGGAGTCTATTCTGAAAATGCATAACATACACAAACTCAGCCTTCGAATTTACTTGAATTAAGTTATTCATTAGATCAAACTGGTTAGGATAAAAATTTTACCCAAAAAAAAAGTTAGGATTAAAGTGATTTTTCCCATTCTTTTCTTTTCTTTCTTTCTGTTTTTTTTTTTTTTGGGGGGGGGTGTTGGGGAGGAATAAAGCTGAATGAGGCCGACCAACAGAGTTTCATCAAAAAAAAAAAACAGACTGTGATCCTATCTTCAAGGTCATAAAAACAAAATAAAATGACATTAGCCCATATAGAAGTAGAGCTCACACACAATAGCACACCGTACTGCCAGAAAATAGAAATAAAGTAAAACCATCTCATTTTACAACTAGTGCAGGGCAAAGCCACCACCAATCAGAATCAGAAAAATTTAGTAGAGGAAGACCATGGTCCACATCCAACTCCGTTTCTAACAAAACTAAAGGAAACGACATATCACTCCCTCTCAACAATTGGGGAAAAAAGATAACTTACTCCTGTTGCTCCTGAATAGTTTGGGACTCTTTCTCTTCCCCTCCACCTCCAGCACCTGCAGAGGTTCCTCGCTCTGTCGCCATAGCAATGGCCTCCCCTGGGGGCGGGTGATCAAACCTACATGTGACACCGTACTTGCATGTACCAGTCTTCATGTAAAAAGGGCAAATTATTGCACCCTGCCACATTTAGAAAATAAATTATACTATTCCGATTAAACTAACAATGAAATAAAAAGCAGTCATTCCATAGGCAGCAGACATCTTGCCAAAGTAAAACATAGCCATTAACATTAACACAGTCGCAGCAAGAGTGACCTGACAAAATCTTAAAACTAGACAAGTTCTCTGACTTCAGAGGCTGGCATATCCACCTCAATATTGATTGTTTCCATAATAATGCTTAACCCAGGAACCAAACTCAAATATCATACCCTCCTTCACCCAAGCACAAGACATAAATATGTACAGAAGTTATATGGATAGGAGCCTCATAAGCTAAGGAACCTATTTTAGTGGTTCCCACTTTGGCAAAAAGGTCGTACCCAGTGCAGAAGGCTCCCGCATTTAGCAGGGTCTGGGGAGGGTCAAATGTACACAGCCTTCCAAGTGGTTCCCACTTTTGCACATCATCCAATTCTGAAGCAAGTGGCAACAGACCATGATAATGTGGGGTTGGCATGGAATTTCCCAATCAAGAACAATCCAGATATAAGCAATGCTAATTGGAAGTGCAAGCCGGTTGTTTCATCCTAAAAGTATGAATTGTAAAGCAGGGTTGTATAATCCTCAAAAGCTCATACAAGCCTCTCCTTTCACAGTCATCAATAACCATGCTTACCTAGAGGCAAACAAGAATTTTCACTTTCCAAGTCTTCTGATAAAAGCACAATATTCTACATATTGTGGTCCATAGCTAAAAATACTTCAATTGAATTAAGAGTTGACAACAGTAACACACACCCCCAAAACCAGGGGAAAAAAAAGTTCATGTTCAGTTGACTAGATATCTATACTTTCCAAGCTCATGTCTAATGGAGAGCACTAAGATTTAAGAATCAGGAATTAGCACGGTATCAGCCTCATCATCAATTCTGATTCTATAGTATCGAATCGGTCGATTCTGTCGGATCGAATCAGTCAATTCTATCAGATTGAATCGGTTGGAATCAGCTGCAACCCTAGAAAATGGAATCATGAAGAAGCAAAGATTTCCACATCTTTGATTTTTTGGAGTTTGTTATTCTTGTAGATCTAGGCTACAAGAGTCAAGTTACATTGATTTTCTGCTATTTTACTGATTAAAGGAAGGAGGGGGAGGGGAGGCCAAAAAGGAAGATCTAAATGCATTCATGGCCGATTCCAAAAAGGGTTTTGAGAATTGGGCATAATCGAAATCGGGATCGATCGATTCCGAATCAAAGCGGCTGTGATTCCAACCGGATTTTTTAAACCTTTGAGAGCACATGTGGGAACCTTGCTACAAGGTACCCAGACAGGTACACAAGAACAGACCAGTATTTCTCAGCCATGATTACAACAGTAAAGAGCAAAAGAGATGAGAAAAAAGCAACACAATATTTAGACAACACTTCTACCCCTGGTTTCCTTCATATCAAAACAGATTTTTGAAGGATACTGATGCCATGTCAAAAACCTCTTTAACTCGGGCATTCATCCATTTCTAAGCACATTTTTTAAGCCCTGAGAATAGGCATTTTACCTGGACATTTTGTTTGATGAGAGATTCTTATGATGGGGAACCATAATAGCAAAAACATAAATCCGTGTATTCATCTTCGCACATTTTTAAGGGAAATAAAACTGGACAGATAACAACAATAAGAATAACAAATAACATAAAGCGATGATGATTTTATGGGATAATAAAGCAGATTCCACAAGCAAGGAACCACTATACCACATGGAAAAGCCACAAGATTGTGAAGACCCAAAAATATTAGTCCAACTCCAATTACAAACAACTATTCATTTGTTCTCTATACAGGATTGATGAACAGTTTATACAAAAGTATGAAACTATTACAAGCATACCTCTCTCCTTGGTAGGCCAGCTAGAGTTAGCTTTACATTTTGTTGAAGGACCTGCTTTGCCATTGATGCTGTGGGTGCTGATCGATCAATGGGGTGATGGAACTTGCATCTTTCTCCAAACTTGCATTCTCCAGTTTTCATATAGAACTGTACAAGGAAACTTAAAAGGAATTTAAAAATACAAAACGTCTATTGTAAAACGAAATTGCTTCGTTCTTGAATAATGGCACCACCTTATTCTGATGTAGGTAATTCAGTAAAATAAATTAAAGGATGAAAATGCTCAGAATTTATTAGAGATTTTAGCTGTCATTTGAGATACAGGTGACTGAAGCCGGACAAGTTTCTATTGGAAAAATAACCAGAGGACTGACAAAGTTGCATACTCTCTTTCAAAACCTAGAACGCCACTCCTAATACCAAATCAATACTTGAACCTTTGAGGCCTTGCCTGTGGAGTAGCAATACAGGTAAACAGCTACAAAGGACACTGGAAAAGAAAATCTCAATGACTGTTTCTCTGTCTGGTTGCAAGTATGAGGAAAGGAAGGGAAGGGAAGGGAAATGAAATTTGTTTAAGAGAAAAAAAATGAAACTTTTGTCATCATGATTGTGCAACCTACTTAAAACTCTTACAATATTTGGTAATTATACTTGTCCAATGTGATCTTTGTTTTCCTTTTCCAATCCAAGGAATTTGATTGCAAAGTAAAATTCAATAACCAGAATTTTAATGTTTTGGAGTGAGTTACACAATCATTACTGGTAATGGATACAAAGTTCCTTTTTTAATTTGTGCTAACATCATTTCCCTTCCAACCAGACACAGCTACTAAGATGCTCTCAAAGATGCATTGTGTTCCAAGAAAAATAACCAAATGTTAGCAAGCTTCAGGAGAGATTTTATATTCTGCATAAAATCCAAGGCATGATTCGAACCCAATCCAATCATGACGGTCACTACTAGAAATTAATTACAGAGTCAGAAGGAGAGCTTAAACCAAAGATTTAATCAGAGCATCACTCTGGACCTACCTTGGTGATACCAATTAATTGATGATGCATCATGATGCATCAGCAAATCCAATAAGTAAAGGGTCCAGAATCTGGCATAAATATGGTATAAGCCCTTCTGGGTTTTTTCCTCTGATAAGTTATACAGAGTTTTCTTAGTCACTAGTTGGACCATTTGGGAGAAAAGAAACCCTACAGTATTCAGAAGTTCAATGCAATCCTCTCAATAGATAATTCATGACATCAAGTTCAGGACTGCAAGATGGGCCAGGACTTGAGGCCTCTAGGTGGGTGGGTCTCTATTGACCACTTGCAGCACTAGGATTTGATGAACCCGGGTTTGGCTCGTGATGGTGACATGTTTAGCAACAATGAGGGAACATCATGTTTGTTTCTACGGGTCCTAATGGAAGAATTCACTCAAGGACATCTTTTTTAAGGATATCCAGTAAACTGACTGGTTGTGCCTCCTGTCCTTTGTTTTTGTGGTGGTTGGGAATTGGGATGCTACTTTTCAGGGTGGAAAAAAAGACTCCCCCCCCCAACTGTCTCTAATAAAAGAATATATTTAAAAAACACTGGTTTAAATACTTAAAATGCAGGAATGGTCCAACAATTGCTCCTATGTTAAAATCTATGGGGATGGGATTTTTAATCCTTTGTTAAATTTGAAATGGATTGAGTTATAAGGCCTAAAAAAGTGGAGGTCTGAAGGGGTGACGAAAACAAATGTTTTAAGTAGTGGCAGGGCCTATTACAGATTAGTTTAGGTTATCTGAAAGTAGTTATTATAGAGATCTTGCGAGGCCATTCCTAAGCTGTTAGAGTTGTGAGAACTCTTCTCTCATATCCCTCTTTTCTCCTCTCTCCTCTTTTTCTACTAAAGTTACTGTTCAAGTTACTATTCACAGGTACATGGATACTGTTCACAGGCCCAAAACAATCCCTATCTCTTCTCTTTTTTCTTCTCTCATTCTATCTTTCTTTTCCCATCGCAGGCTAATGAAACCAACAAACCAGCAAACAATTTCAACCCTGTTTTAACAAGAAAATAGTACAGATCTGGGCCTGTGGAGCAGTCAATCTGATCTTTGATTATTAAAATGAAATCTAAGTTAGCTGGCTGCCTCAATCAAGCAGATGAAGATTGCCATTTGTAAGGGCTGGATATAGACCATTGTCAAAGGTGATTCTGCAACAGTGATTTTATGGTTAAATCTCATTGCCAATGGCCCTAACATACATTCATTTGATAAAGAAAGCTAGGTATCGCAAAGAGCAAGGAAATTTTTCCTCCTGTTGAAGAACGAGATTAGCCAATTCGATTGATGATGAATTGGCTAGGATTGTGTGCCCAATGATTCTTTGTACTTGGGTTCTCATACAATGGAGTAGTCCTTTGTATGGTCCGTGAGGCATATACCTCATCTTATTGATGCACACTAGCTATTGTATTATTTCTCCTTGTCCATCTGCAAAGAATATATGCTCTGCATCCTACTCATGATTGATGCTATGTAAGACATCATGTCACCTAGGAACATGGGTAAATATGAATGTCACAACTTAATGATGTTTCGTTTTTTCACAAGGTCATGTTTTCTAATATGTGGTAATCTAGGATGTACAGAAGTGGGTCCATGTGATAGAGGACCCATGCCTCTTTCACTGCTCAAATTTCAGCCCGGAACAAGCATAGAAAGTGATCAAATGTGAATTTAAGGTTTCAAAAAATTACTAGAATGCCTTTTCACAATAATGCCATTTCTATGATTTTCTGTCACATTAGACACTTTTAAGGCACTTGCCCTGTTTGATTTGGGCTGAAAACATTGACCAATATTATGGGCATTGAGTTCTCTATAACATGGACCAAGCTGTGATGGATTTCTCTTGTCACGTATGGCAGTGACATCTATCCTGAACCAAGAAAGGTTTAACAGACCAATCATCCATGACATAGCAGGCATCCAATTAAAAAAAAAAAGGAAATATAAATACGCACATCACATTCAATCTGTCCAGGCCGTTGAGGGTAGATAGTTGAGCCCATTCCAAGCTGCAAAAGAAAAGCACATGAAATAAATTAAATGTTCAAATCTCAATCCAACAAAATAATATTTCACCCTACATGTCGACAAAAAGTATGACTGATAATACCAAGAAAGTCTCATACTTTCATCATCAACCTATCTTTTATTTTATATGCAATAGTATGCAGATATTTGACCTCTAACTGCGAAGAATGGCCAGACAATACACTGACAGGAAGCATACATATCCTCTTTAACTTTTTTTCCCATGTCTAGTAATGTGGAAAAGTGAAACTGCCTCAGGAAATATGTAATGTAAGGCTGGATCACGAAGGACCTAGCCCCAGGCAGGATCTTCTTGAACAAAGTCTAATGCTGGTTTGGTCTTCAGGGCAACAATGGATGAACTAGTAGCAGATATTCCTTAATCGATCGCAGAATTTGTAGCAGATCACACAATGAAAAACAAATAAAAAGAAAAATAGAAGATAGGATAGAAGCAAGATAGTTTGGTTTGAGCCTCTCACTCTCTCCCAGGTCTCTCACCCACGGCCTCTCACCGTACCTGTCTCTCACAGCGACCTGGCTAACAACCACTCTGTTTTTTTTCCCTCATTGTTGGCTGATCAATACAGGCTCTTGCCTTTATTTATAACTAAAGCATGATTACAAATAGTAACTCCCTTTTGGCTATTGGGAGGATTACAAAATAGAAACCAAACGAAAATGGAAACTAAATCTAACTAAAAGGAAACAAAAGACTGAAAAATAGAAACTTTTAAATAAAAGCTAAGCCTACTTTCTAAATCTGAAATTAGAAACTAGTACTAACTAACTTGCTAAAACTGAATATAGAAACTATCTAATCTCCTATTACAACCAAACTGGAAACTAAAAATAGAAACAAGATAAACTGAAATAGCTAAACAAAAATAAGAACAAAGCTGTAGTCCATGCAAGCTGTCTATATGTAACCCCCCCTCCAAATCACTTTTCATGTGAACAGTACCACATGAACAATAACTCGGGTACTGTTCATGTAAACAGTAATTTTTTTAAAATTTATGTCTTGGTCCCTTCTCTTCCTTGCTGCTTCTATCTGGAGTGGGGCTGCCTTATGTGATGCTCCAAAACCTGCCACATCATCAGACCAGGCTGCATCTCACAACAGTTGAATCCCACAACTACACTGGGCTGGTTTTGGGGCAATGGGGCATGTTCCTGACTTCCTGTGGCTACACATGGACCTGTGATCAACATCAGTATGATTATAGACACAGCTGATCACACAATCAATCGATACATACCACTTCTGTAAATAAGTAATTCTTTTTCACACTTTTAAGGGAAAAATTTTTATTTAAAAAAGAGAGGTGTCCATTAAATTGCAACAAAAAAGAACAAATGCTTATAAATTATCTTTATCTTGGGAGTTGGGACTAGATTATAAATAACTAATTATTTTAAGCTATTAAATTATTAATAGGTTTACAGGGGAAAACTACCTTACATGGGCTCATTTAGGAAGGGCTTCCTAAGCGTCCCAATCTCATCGTGCCACATGGACAAATGATGTGGTAATTACATTTGTTGGATAGTGAATACAAGGTCTGGATTAACCACAAGTGAAATTCCAGAGACGAATTCAATCAAAGACCCTCCTATGTATTGGCATCATAGTTGTCATGGCGTCGCCATGGCGTCCTAGCGCTAGAGAGGGTTGCATGGCGACCTACGCCATGGCGACCATCTTTGATTTCTTCTTCATGTCTCTCTTTCCCTCTTCGATTTCTTCTTCTTGTCTTCGATTTCTTCTTCCCTCTTCGATTTCTTCTTTCCCTCTTCGATTTCTTCTTCGATTTCTTCTTCCTGTCTTCTTTCCCTCTTCGATTTCTTCTTCCTGTCTTCTTTCCCTCTTCGATTTCTTCTTCGATTTCTGAATTTTCTTCTTAAAACTTGAGAAACAATAGAGAAAAAATAAAACATGGCTTGAGTATACATCTATTAACACATTAAAAATAGAGAAAATAAAAAATAAAACATGATCGACATGCTCGCCATGGCGTTGCCATGGCGGGCGACATGTCGATTTATCGACGTGACACCCCTCCACCGACTTAGATCGCCGTGACGCCGTGACGCCGTGACAACTATGATTGGCATGCATCCCGTGCATGCCTATGGTACTCCAACCACTACTGTCTACACTCCCATACTCTTGGATTTTTCACAGTTTTATCTTTCCACATGGAGAACTCCTTTCAGGCTAAAATTTGACATGTCAACAGGGAACTTTGAAGCTTAGTTGTCCATAAAATTTGAGCCCCCATCTAATATGCCACATGATAGATTTTCAAGGCCATCTAGGAAAGGCTTCCTAAGATCATTTAAGAAAACTACCCCCGGTGTAAAATAAGAACTTCAATACAAAATTATTATATATTATTCAAAAGACTAACTACTTCTTCAGACATAACGTACAAATAATTTCAATATGACAATCTGACACCAAATTTTTTTTATCAAAAAGATTTGCAAATTAAACGTATTTTGGACAAATATTTTCGTTGAGCAGTAACAACAGGAACACAAAATTGTATGAATAGCTTTAAGTAACTCTATTGGACATGCAAACAAACTACTTCAAATTAAGAAAAAGTTAAGTTCATGTAATAGGAAACAGAACAAGACATCCAAATATGCCAATTAGAATGACTGAACTAAACACTGACTAATACCACAATTAACACCATAATTTTGGCAATTACTGGTTAATTAATGTTCTGAAGGTTGCTTTGTATTGAGAAAAGTAACATTATTATGCTATAATTCCAATCCAAGACCACAAACAGCAATAATTAAAATTGCATCAGTATTTGACATCAGTATGTGCAACTCTACATTACTCATAGTGGCTTATGTTGTTTCTTAAAATATCAGCAAATGCATCCTACAGTTTTCTTAGTTCCACAGAATTTTTAGATATAAAATTAATTGTTAGTATTTCAGTTTCCTTGTGAGTTGTGACAGACTTATAATCAGCAATGTCATATTGTGCAGTAAAAAGAGAGAAAGTCAGAGAGGAAAAATCGGTAAGGAATAAGAATAGTCCAATGATTAATTGTAAGAAACATACTATATAGTTCTTTCCTACAGAATGCTGAATTGGTTGGGATTCAGTGACCAAAGTTGCTGGCTCACACATCATAAGTTCAAGATAGTGCTTCTTCATATCATAACATAACCAAAATATTACATTAAATCCAAACATGTCTAGTATAATCATTAATGGAGATTTTAATACCGCTGTCTGTGTCAGCCTGGGGTCAATATTTGGAAGAAGAGATGCAGCAGGACTAATGACTCCAATATTCAAGTTAGCTGCCGGGGAGGTTATAATTGCATGGCCAAGTGCTGCAGCAACTGGTGGATTAATAACTGCACAAAAATCTCAGCAATGAAATTTCAAAAGACAATATTTTTAAAACTTAATCTTATCTCAGGCAAAATTATGCCTACTGGGTAATTCCTCCCTCCTCTTATGTTCTAGTGACTAAACATATATCACCGAATCCACCTTCCTGCTCTGCAGGTCAGTTTGGATGAATATCCCTTCTCTAATCATGCAGCAATAATTTAGATAGGAAGTGAAGAATACCGTTTCTGTCAGGATGATTATAGCGGCAAGTGCCACCATACTTGCAACTGAAAAATTAAAATAAAAAGAAAATTAATGTTTTCAAGTATCCAATAAAATAAAGTTACAAGGTAAATAACTGAACTCAACTCTGCCTTATCCCAACTAAATAGGGTAGGCTACATGGATCGTCTTTTGCCAACACCTGGGTCAGAGTGCAGCAGGTAGCTTCCAGGTAAACACCCTAGCATAATGTCAAAAATGTAAAACTCTAGGATCCAAGCTAAAAGTTTGTAATAATGTTTTTAAAATGCAGGCTGATGAGTGCCGACCTGCCAACCAAACCCTCCTCTTTTATCTAGATTTGGGACCGGCAGCCAAAAAACAACAGTAGAGTTCTAAAAGGTAAATGACTAGAGAAAAATTAAACTGACTTCAATAAAGAAAGATTTGAGATTCACCTGCCAGTCTTGAGGTAAAATGGGCAATCCACTTCTCCCTGTCAAAGAAACACCATTTAATAAGAGAGCTAGACATTAGAAAGCTTTATGATTACAAGCAAGTATAAGAAAAAGATAATAATTAACCCAAAGAAGAAAAATGATTCAGAAGCAAACTTTGACATCCCTAGGGTATATAAAAAATACTTTAAGCCCAAAGAAACAAACATCTGAATTTGGAATTGTAGACTAGTCAACATAAGGATGAATTAAGCACAAATTATATACATCAAAAGATAATAACCAAACCCATGTGTGCTTGAGAATATGAAAGAAATAACAAACAAAAATAGAAAAGATCCACAAAGCAGGAATTTTTTTTTCCACATGTCTCTTTTTCTAGCTCCAACCGGTATGGTGTGTTTCACAAAGAGAGTTAGGCACCAATCAATGGAGCCATAATAAGTCATCAACCCTATCATCTTTTCTGTTTCCAGTTATTTATTTTTTGGCAATTCAGGAAAGGAACCCACTCATAGAAAACAATAAAACTACGAAGATACCCAATAAGCTAAAATCCAAAATAGGTAAAATAATTCCTGATAGTTAAAATAACAACTATGCTAAAATGCTCAAGAATTCTTTGACAACTTTAACAATTCCAAACCCCCCCCCCCCAAAAAAATACCGGTCTAATTGGAAGCCCCTTGGAATTATGTAGCAAAGCTGGTGTGAATGGAACAAATGGCTTCACAGCGTTGGCATCTCCAGGTGTTGTTCCACCATCCTTGACCACTAATTCAGTTTCAGTCTGCTCATTACCATATTCTTGTCCAGCTGATGGCATTTTAATATTCTTGGGGTGATGAAACTTGCAGGTTGCACCAAACTTACATTTTCCGGTCTTCGTGTAGAACTGTTTCAAATACACATGCAAACAAGGTTAATGTGATAAAAGAATGGAAAAGATGAAGTTCACTGTTAAGAATAAGGATGATAGTCTTACGGCACATAGTGGTTCAGATGGCCTCTCAGGTAATATTGAAGCATCAACATTTTCAGAAGAAACCTGCACTGACAGAGCAAATCATCAGGAGAAGGGACCTCCAAAAACAGTTTCCTAATGGCATAGAACTAGTCCACAAATTCATGTCCAACACCACTACACCTACCGAAGAATCTATTTTATCTTTTGGATGATTAAATTTGCACCTAAAACCAAACTTGCATTTCTGAGTCTTCAGAAAATACTGCAACACAATAGCAACGCAAATTAATTTTAAAAAATGAAAAAAATGTAAGTTATAAAAGCAAGAAAACAGATTAATCAAAGTAAACCAATGCTTACAGGACAATCTGGCTCCCCAGGTCTCTCAGGGAGAGATTCAGTAACAGCAACAAGTGGCACCTAAAGACAAAGAAATCAATGGAGTAAAACAAATGCTACCAGACATGATACATAGACCAATGGAGTATGGACGCCAATAATTAGAGCTCTCACCCCCCCCCCCCCCAAAAAAAACAGGGACAACAACAAGAAAAAATCGAATAAATGATAATAAGGTCCAAGGAGTTTCAGCAATAAAAATGATAAATATAAAGCAAAAGTGAGTGCCAAAATGTTGCTAACTGGAAAAAAATAAAACATTGAAGGGGGCAAGGAAAAAAGGAAGAGAGCCCCACTGCACCAAATTAGTGTGCCAAATGTGAATATTACGGAAGAAAATAAGAAGGTGAAAAAGGAGCAGAGATGAAAATTATTCTAAAAGGAAAAAATAACAAAAAAAAAATACTCGAGATTTTATGGTTCTGAGCAGATTGCCATTTAATATCAACACTGAAGCAGTTTCAGATGTACAGTAGCAACTAGCCAGCAGGTAATGATTAGTGATATCTATCCTGCAAGAACTTCATTAGTGACAACTCCAGACACAGAGGGCAGAGAACTAGAACACTACAGAGAGCCCACAGGACAGAAGAAGACATATTTGATGGCACTAGTTACTGCTTCAAAATTTACCATTAGCCATCAGTTTGACGGGAGTAAAAGTTTCAATATATTGAGAATGATGCCCCAGTCCCCAACCCGCTTGCTGCCTGTCCCACAGACAGTAGGAAACCCTTGAGAGTTGAGACTACAATATAGTCGCATCTGTCCCCTATGTAATTCTTATATATTACAACAGTGTGCTCCTGTAAAGATGAATAGTGTCCTCATGAGAAATTTTGGTCGAAAATGCTACCATATCATGTAAGAACCCAAGCATAGTTCGAAATTGCAGTCAAAATACCCAAATTTCGACAATTTATCTCTGTTTCCACCCTGGTCAAAATAAAACCACATCGACTTTGACAGATTTACAAGGTTTCAGTCAATTTCGGCGCAATAACCGAAATAGTCAAAATTTCGCTCAAAATTGTAGGAATTTCATGCAGAATGGTCGAAATGTATGAAATTTCCTCTTTGGAATCCCAATCTAAATTAGGTACTTGCGGACCTGCAGTGCACCAATCAAGTTCTACCTTCATTCCTTGAATTTTTAAGTCTTGACGAATCTTGATCTCTCCTCCCTCCCTAGAAAGAAGAGAAGATATTGATGGCCATTTATCAATAATGATAAGATTTTGCAATTTATGTTCACCAGTTGACCGAGATTTGCACTGGCGTGGGGCTCCCACAGCAGTAGGACACAGACACATATATGATGATGATGATGATGATGATGATGATGATGATGATCAATAAATTCTTCTTTAACCTTATTTAGGTAAGTAATACCATCATGCATAATACAATGATAAAAGAAAAGTAGTAAAGTGCGAGATGCAGACATGCATAGCTTAGGGCTTGTTTCAAATATGACCTCGAATAGAGCTGATTGGAGGGCAAGGACCCATGTAGCTGACCCCATTTAGTTGGGATAAGGCTGAGTTGTTGCTTGTTTGTAGTAAAGTGCAAGATGCAACAGGCATTCATCAACGATCATGGGACCTAGGAAAGGTATGGTATATGCTCTTACTATGATACAGTGACAATGGCCTCCAAAGACACTAAGTTGTGCTCCTACTAAGTTGCTGTCCTCTTTTTACTGCAACATGAACAAGACAGATCTGCTGGTGGATTTGGCCTCAGTCTAAGGAGGAAAATCGGCAAACATGGTCTGTTAGATCCAAGGCTTAAGTAGATGAGCAGCTGACCCCATGCTTCGGAAATTACTTTGTACTCGAACATAAAATCCTAATTTGGTGATAGGTGCTAGGCTGTTATTAGCTTATATCAAAACAAGTTAGAATACTGCCATCAGAATAGCATGTTTGCCATACAGCTCACCACCCACTGAACCACAGGGAACAACATGTCAAACACTCATCATCACTTTCAAGTTTCAACATCCTTCTTTTCTTGGAGGGGCCTTTGGCCCTTTATTATGGTAACGATTTCGCTATAATACTCGAGAGTTACATCTGGTGACACCAAGCCCAGTAACCTCACTGTGCCTTCAGCTATTTGAAGAAAACTTACTCATCACTTAACTTTCTTTGGTCATGCCCAACCAGATGATGGTGGAGGGCCCGGTTAGGAGAAGAGAGGAAGCTGGGGAAAATCAGAGTTACAGGGTGGAGAGAGAAGAAATCGGATAAGAAGAAGGGGGGGACAAGAATGCATATGCACACAGCCCTCAAGCTACTCAAACCATAAACTCAATTCATTCTTCAAATCTGTCTCCAAAGATGGGGAATTACATCATATATAAAGAGAAATAAAAGACTCCTAAAATAATGACCAACTTTCTAACTAGGAAACTAAGAAGAATTGGGGTTTTGTAAGGGAGTGAGCCTGATCAATGAGTGTTTGTGAGTCTTTATGTACTCGGATTGGGGTAAGGCGGGTATGTCCCCCCCTTGTTTCTTCTTTCATTGATTCTATTTGATTTCTAATAAAATTCTAGGGGCCAGTCCGGGTCGCAGAGAATATTCAGGTTTTTTAAAAAATAATAAAAAATAAAAAACCCCAGAAGAATTGGGAACCAAATATCCTACGTAGCTACCTTCTAAAATAAAGAGAATAAAATAAAGGGAAATTTACACATACCATCCCTGAGGTTTGACGAAAGGATATTTTCACCCCCCAGTTTTGGAAAATTCTGCGTACCCCCTTGAGGCTTGCAAACGTTAACAAATAAGCCCATTCCGTCAATTCATGACTAACACTATTAAAAATTAGACTTGAATTGACGGAATTGCCCTTCTAAGACCCCCTCCCCAAAAAAAAAACCCGGAAATGGCGACATTGCAGAAATTCAAGCTTCTGGCAACACAGTGTGCAATCGCCGGAAGTTCAACATGAAGCCCAAGTAATAGCCCCGTCATCCATCTCCGCCGCCGTAAAACCCTACGAATGCTGCTCAGTCGCAGCAGCGGTAATGGATACCGATTGTTTCGTGGGGGGGAATCGCCGGATTGGCAAGGAGTCGTCCCCGATTCGAATCCGCTGGAGAAGAGCAAGGGATTGCTGAGTCACACCATTAAGGATTTGTTCATCTCTTCCCCTCTGCCAAAAGGAATACAAGAAGACAATCTCAGCAAAGTCACGGAGAAGATCAGAGGCGTCGACTTGGAAGCGTTTCCCTCATCGATCATCAATCGTGAGGATAGTTCCGCGGCTCGGCGCTTCACTTTTGGATCGTATCGGTTCCGGTTATTGAAGAGAGCTTGGCGATCCGTACTGATTGCTATCGGTTCCGCCTTGTTGTTCAAAGCTTCTCAGCTTCAATCACTCGCTCTCTCCAACAACGTCATCTCTAGTTCGTTGCCGGAGTATGTCGATGGGCTCAATAGCCTCGAATTTCTTATGCCTGAGGCTCGTCGGCTCTGTTCTTGGCCTCTATCTCTGCCTTTATGTGTTTCTCCAACTCTATCAACTATAAGACAGAATCAACAATGAAAAAGCAAGGCCATCCAAATCAATCTAAAGCAATGAAAAGTTGCATATCTAATTAGGGTAAATAAAATATTCAAACTACTGCAATAAAATGTATAACTTGGGCAAAGGATACAGGGAGCAAACTCGGCTCCATGACCAAGGCGAAGTAACTTGGGCAGTTTTCTTTTCAACCCAAAAATCTTCAGAACTCAAATTGGTGTTAAGGTATGTTAAGCTATTCAGAGACGTTGCAGAACGATCAGAATCAAACAACCAAGACCTTACTTTTCCTAAAGCATTAGGTTCTAATCGGGTTTCTCGGACTGCAAACACATTCTCCGAGTTGTCCAGTTGTAGACGGGGAGAATCGAGTTGGGAATTTGAAGAAACTGCATGGACCTTAGGGAGAGAAGAATCAACCGAATCAAACAAAACGGTTACAAAGATTACTACAAATTGCAAAAGCAACAGCCTTTGTTACTCATTAGCTCTGCTTCTTCTTTTGCAGCCCTTGAAGCTGTTCTCTCTGCAAGTAACCTTCCTCTCAAACACTCTGCAGTCCTCAAACCATCATCACCTTCAACACTTTTTTCCCTGAGAAGAAAACCCACAACAGAGCCGAAAAGAAGTTGTAACCGTTCAATCGGATAGAGAGAAATAGAGAAACAAAGATTGCACAGAGAGAGAGGAGGGATGGGGCCTGGCCGCCTTGGGGGTTCAGTTCAATCGTTGCTTTATTTCTTCTTGAAAAAGATAGGAAGTTGTGGTCTGTAGGATGTGCAAATGAAGATAGCTAGAAGAAAAGGTTCAGGGAACCTCTAAACTGATGCACCTATTGATGGTGCAGAGTGGTGAGTTAGAGGTGGAAGTGGCGGTTTTGGTCTTTCTTTGCCATGGATTGACAACTAATGCTTTATTTAGAGTTCAGACCGACATAGTGGTGTTCCCATACCTGCAACTCATCTTCCCCAATCGATTTTGGGAAAGATGAGTTGCAGGTTTTTTTTTTTTTTGGGTTTCTTCTTATAAGGGCAATTCCGTTAGTTCAAGTCTAATTTTTAACAGTGTTAGTAATGCAGGTTCATCATAGATATTGGCTTATTTCTTTAGAAATAGGCCTAGGGTTGGGTTATATACATGTTGGGCCTTTGTGCCCCAAGGGTTTTCTATGTATTAGGCCACTTTAATGAGCCTAAACTAAGGGTACATAGGTTGCATACGGGATTAGCTCAATACTTAGTTTATTTTTATGTTTTCTAATTGAACCGGTTCAAATTGGTTGCATCCAATTGGTTCAATTTAAGTGATCATGTGACTTGGTTAAGTGATCATGTCTGGATTAGGACTCTATAAAGTCCAGCCATGTTTTGAGTCTATTTCCTTTAGTATTTTAGTTTCCTAGTCAATTTAAATTACCTAATAGCTTAGGGATAGGATTAGGCCATTCCTTTTTAATGTCTAAGTCTATTTTTGAGTCTTCTATATAAGTTTGTAAGGGAGGCCAGCATTGTACACGAATTTGATTAATGAAAAAAGCTTTTGCTTGTTGGCTGCCATTGTTGCTGCTCCTGTGCTCCTTGTGAGTGTGCATCCTTGTGGTTCTATCAAGGTAGAAAGGGACTGGTGGAATCCGGTTGACTCCTTACGCCGTGACGGCTGGGAGGATCTTCTTCAAATTCAAAGGTGGCTTTATCCTTCACAACTGTCGAAGCTTGCTGCCAGTGGAATCTCCAGTAAGTTTGACGCCAAAATTCTTCTTCTAATCCTCTAATCCTTTCCCCCAATTGATCCCCTTTATTTTTTGTTTGAATCCCATAAACCCTAACTCCATTAAATCCCAAAACCTGCAACTCAATTCTGTCCAGAATTGCAGAATTTCAAAACTCCTCCGAACCCTAACATTTTTATACCATATTGACCCCTTAGACCTGCCCATTAATACCCTATAAACCCCTTTCCCAATATCCAACCCAAACCGTAGGAATTGACCTAAATCCTAGTGCTGTCCATTCGAACCAGTAGCCCCTTTTGTTATTTGATCCGGTTGTTTGGCTCCTAGTAGGTCTCCTACCTATCTAGGACTACATTAGTTAGTCATGAACTGACGGAATGGGCTTATTTGTTACCATTTGCAAACCTCAGGGGGGTACGCAGAATTTTCCAAAACTGGGGGGTGAAAATGTCCTTTCGTCAAACCTCAGGGGTGGTATGTGTAAATTTCCCTAAAATAAACTAAAAGACATTGTTTCCCCAATAACATAAATTCCTAAAATCCTAGGAGATCCAAAATCTCAAACTGGACCCAGTTCATATTCATCTGGACACCCAACTGGGTTTGGGTCGGTCCAATGTAGTGTATCTGCATCAGATGAACAAAATATAACACTCCAAATAAGTGCGGCTGAAAGCCCGAAACTCAACAGATTAAGCCAGAACAGCGATGCATTAGTTGACAACAACTCTTCATAAGGAAGGGGTTCAGGGAACTGCAGCATGAGACAACAAGAAGGGGCAGACACCCTCAGTCCTGGGGGGAGGGGCTGGGGGAGGACCGTACAGTTTAGACAGAAGTCTTGTACCTTTCATCATTTACCTATATGATAGTCATGTCTTTCACTTTATTCTCAGATGCGAATATCCAAGGGTGTAGATCGTAACAGGGGCAGGAGAGTCAATAGTAGGATGGGTTAGTAAAGCGATAGAACTAAGGCTAGTTGGATGCATTTGAACTTTGAATGTGCTCTATTAGGCTGTTGGTGGGATGCGAGTCAGGACTCAAGACCCATTTCTTTCCCAACCTTCTTTTGTTCTTTTTCGTAAGCCTTCAGCCTCCTTTGTGGTCTATATAATCCTTTTATAATAATTCATACTTCACAAGATTTTGATACTTTTTCAGTTCCAGTCAAATTAATAATAATAATAATAATTGAAAGAAAACATGGGGAATATACAATATGTTATAATAAATCAGCTATGGACAATGTGTCGATAAGTCGGGTCCCCCTCACTCCTAAAACGATACGGAAGACATCAAAAGAATAGGTATAGGCTTTATGCCTCAACACATCAGAAAGAAGGTGAAGCTAATCTTCTTATTGTTCACAGACATGTCCTAAGTATCAAACAATGGAGTGCATGTCAGACTCAGACCCGTTCCCAAACCCATATCGAGTCAAGTTAACACGGGTACTCCGTACTCCAGCAGTCATGAAGCTTCCAGGTAACAGAGAATATATAGAGGATAAAGTGAGTTGGATAAAAAGCATAGGTTGATCAAACACACAAAACTACTAATAGTACTTAACATTGACACCAAGTCTTCTAGAAATATAGAACAAAATACCAAAGCATAAACATAGTTAAACCATACAAGACATAAATAGTTGTATTACAAATAAAATTCAGCGGGAAAACAAGGTAAAGTCACACTTAACTTTTTTTTTTTGGGAAAAGGTAAAGTGACACTAAATAAATCTTACACAGTCCATATATGAGTACTTTAAGTTTTGTAGAACTAAGGGGATATCATTAGTTATATAAATACATAAAATCAAATAAATCTTATACTCTTAGAAACAAGATAAGACAGCTACAAACAATAAGTGATCACCTCTTTCCAATCCGGAATCCCACCCTCAGGGACCCAAAGAGGATGGTCAAACTTGCAGCTATCTCCAAATTTACAGGTTCCTGTGAGCATATAGTGGGCACAATCCTTCTCTCCTGGTCTCTGTGGATAAATGGGAAAATTGCTTGCACTTTCGTATCTAGGACGCTTGACAAAAGAGTTTGTAGAAAATAAACCTTCACTTTGCCCAATAGTGTTATGGTTTCCCAGAACAGTCTGATGGTAGAGAGCTATATGTAGATAATAGAGAACAATAAAATAAGACAGCGGCAACAAACAGACATGATATCTACATAAGTATGTCTTCAAAATAATTTCAAATTAATAAGCCTAAACATAGAGTGCTAAGGAGACAAAATACAAAAGATTTATAATAGACGTTATAACTATATATGGCAGAGGTGCAGATAACATCTTTTGGAATTAAATATTAACAATTACATCAATTTTAAGCAGTTGACAAGCACATGACAGAAAAACATATATAGATAAATAAAAATACCAAATGCTCAGTTAATAGGTAGTAAAGTAAGTCGACCCGAATACAGATGTGGACAAGTCTACAAGGCAAAAATTACAATATTTAGAACCCAACTGAAACTTAGTGCCTAACTAGTTAAATCAAATAAGCATTAAGACAAGTCAGTAGGGTAACCACATATCAAACTGAATTTTGAGTATTACAAATAGATAATTCACAGATATTCCCAATCTACAACTTTGCTTGTGACTTACACATATTTTAATTTAATTGACCTTCCAACACAAATTCGAATAACTCGATAACTGCTTTGGAATATTGTGCACATATACCCTGATGCTTGCTCAGAGGAAACTGACATGGTGCAAGCTCATAAATGAAGAATCACATCCGTCGGGGAAAAAAATGCCAGAACATGTAATAAAAGAAATACCAACCACAAAACAGCATCTAACGAGTTTGGGGGAGAAATACCAGTATAAGAAAGAGTGAAAATCATGATGCAGGCTGGGCTTGACAAACCAAACGACCGTAAATGCATCAGTCTGATGACTATCTCTTAGAAAATTAAAAAAACAAAATTGTAGAAATTGTCTGCCATGCTGCGCTCGTCCTACTACCAATATTTGCATTGCTCCGATGACCGTCTTTTAACCCTCTTCCAACGTGGAGCTCCATACTTACCATTTCTTTAGTGGATATACCATAGACAGCCAACAAGCCGACATCTGATGAACCACTTGAAGATGAAGAAATAGCAGCATATGCTTTTCAGTCTCCCAAAGATATGGTTGATTTTGTTGAGGAATGTGAAGAGAGCATTGCTGGAGGATGGAATATGGTATTGCTAGGTAGGGTTATCACCCAGAAGCAGCCACACCTTGAAGCCATTAGAATGTCTTTGCAAGCAGCTTGGAATCCGAGGTCGGACATGGAACTGGAGCCTATGGCTGGTGGTGTTTAAATGGTCCTTGGCCAGTAGTGGGACATTGGGTAGTTCTTCGCTGTTGGAGACCAGAGATTGAATGCTCTGCTAGGTCTTTATATTTTATCAAGACCTGGATACAAATTCACGACAAACCTCCAGCTAACCGAACAGTACCAGTTGGTATGAAACTAGCAGCTAGAGTAGGAAAACCAACCGGAGGAATGGTCTGTAATGAGAAAGGATCCGGCCAGCGTTTCTTACGAGTTCAGATCTGGTTAGATATGTGCAAGCCCCTTTGTAAAGAAACTTCCATGAAGAATGGGAGAGGGATCGTCTATCCTGTATTTTTTTCAATCTGAAAAGCTGGATATATTCTGCTATTTCTGTGGGTTATTGGGGCGTATCAACTCTCAATGTCTAGGGTGTTTTGAATGGAAGGATAAACACTGCCGTGAGCATGGTTGCAGAGGAATGCTTCAGTGCCCTAAAAGAAGTAAGGGAGTTCTCGAGCTATCTTCGGGTAGACCGTATACCAAGCCAAAATCCTCACCAAGAACAGCGGTCTTCTCAGTCCCCACCGAGGGAATTTTACTCCCCACGGAGCCATGATAGTCCTATTGATTTCCCATCTCAGCCAACCCATTTACAAATTCAATGACCCCCCAAGTTCGAACAGTCGGTTGTCCATCCTCATGCTTGCCCTCTCTATACCTTTTCATGAGTCTTCTAACATGGATCTTCCTGTCATAAAGTCGAATTGGTTCTCCGAAATAGTAGTTTCCTTTTTCAGGTGGGTTTCAATAACCCTCCCATAACTTCATCGTATGACTCAATAGGTTCTTTATTCAAAAATACGTTACGAAATGAGCTGAGGGCTGGCACCTACCGAACATCCCTGAAGGATGGAAGAACATGATGAAGAAGATGGCGAAGGTATGAAGGAAAATCTGATAAGAGAACAAGGAGATATCTCAAAAGGGGGAGGCAAGGGAGTAGATTACATGTTGAAGAGGAGACAACCCTCTCTTGGACTTGAGACTATGTGCGTCGCATGCTCGATCTCGCAATCTTGGATAATTGTTTTGATGAACTTATTGAGCACTTGGCACCAACTCATCCAGCACAACAACCCGGCCATTATTGCTACTCAAGATATTGGGGCCCACTGTGGAATGCCTTTAAATGATATTGCAGCTCTGAATATCACCTTTATTTTGTAAATTGGGACCACAATGCTTCTCCATTCATTTGGAATTTTCTTTGTGCTTGTTATCTTGTTAAACAGCTTGGTTAGCCAGGCTTAACCCCAGATTCCTAAGCTCTTCCACACTTCTAGTGGCACTCCATCTGGGCTTGGTGAGCTCAGACACCATACTATTGCATATATATCTACGACATGTGGTGTCTAGATGAGCAATGCAGCCCTCCAGGGAAGTAAAATCACTAATGGTGTTTTTATTTATTTCCTTTCAGTGTAATCAGTCCAATCTCCATTAGAACTTGAATTTAAAGTAGTTTACTTTCAATTTCTAAATTAGTTTTTTTCATCCTAGTAATAATTTGACAGTCCAAGACTTTGATTAGAATTTCTCCTCCAAAAAAATAGAATTTTGAGTTTTCCAAGTATCTACAGGTAAAACCTTCAAACAAAGAATCTGAGATCATTTTCAACAAATTGGTGTGAGAATTACTCTCAGCTGCATGGATTCATTCCGATTTTTAGGATGAATTTCCGCTACTACACTAGCAGTGAATTTTATTTGATGGGTCTCCTCTTGTTCTGTCCTTCTGCTTAACATAGTTCGAGAACTCGCGAGATCTCGCCGAGTTTCTCGGTTTTTGGAAAAGCCGAGACGAGACTGCCTACGAGTCTCAAAAGGGCAATATCTCGGCGAGATCGAGATCTCGGATCTCGGTTTTGACCCATTATTTTAACCCACCTACCACTTAAATACCTTACCTAATTGGACAAAACTCGACATATCTCGGGGAGATCTCAGATCTCGAGTCCAGATCTCGGGTTGACCCAAAGTTGAGGCTTCGAGTTGAAAGAAAAAAAAATGCACCAACTCGGCGAGATCTCGACTCGTCTCGGTTTTTTCAAGAGTCGAGTTGGTACCGAGACCCAAGTTTTAGTACCTTGCTGCTTAAGATTTCAGATCTGCAGAGTCAAATTGGTTAATTGTTTCAGTTCTCAATAACTTTTTTTTTCTCTGATATTGATACACCTTCCAACTGATTTGTTAAGGAACAGATTCCAATTTCCATTCATATTCTATCCAGCACTCAGTTGGTTCTTTCATTATTATTTACTGGCATTCGGATCACCCCTTTCACAGCCATACTAGCATTCTATAGATTAATTTTTTATTCTGCAAGCCAGCCCTACTACCCACTCCACATATATGACCAAAGATTTCTATCTCGTATCAACAGCTATCTTCATTGACCTACAAAACTACCATGCTGAAATACCATTAGTTTCCATTAGGGTTTTACATGTTTCTTGAAGCTCCTCCTTTATTTCACATCAAGACCCAAAAAATAAATAAATAAAAACAAACAATCAAACACACACACACACACCACATATCTTTCCATGTTATTCTCTATTCTTTTTCCTTGTTGGATTGGGATTCCAATTCCTATATATGAATATCAATGTGGGAGTTCTCCTATATCACAATCTAATAAACCAGCTAAATGTTGTCCAAAAATCCCAAAAACAAGTTTAATCCTGATAGTCATTATCCTGAGAGTGATTTCTTTAATCAGTAGACAGGAGCATACTCTGAATAGGGATCATGGGAAAGTACTTGATCATTTCTACCAACTTAAAGCCCCCATTTAAATTCCTAAAATTATTATCCCCTACTCCCCTGTCTTACATAAATACAAACTCTGCTTGAAGGAGTTTGCAATTTTGAATTAAACTACTCACCCGAAATTTAAGTTTCCTAAAATACCCACTGATTTGAACACAAATGCTGGAATATTCCTCAATATAGCACATATAAACTCCATTATGAGCATCAGATTCCTCCAATCACCTTATGCTTTTCTTAACCGAAGCCCATGACATCACTCATCATGTAAATAACTAAAGGGAAGATGTCTCTGTCCATGAGCATGGGGGTAGAGATGTCATTTCATGAGGGGGAGGAGAGAGATGGACACAGGGGAGCACTAGCATAGGCCACGCTCCCGGGCAGAGAACACTTACTCATAACTAAAGTGCATGTTATTTACATCTTTGCCTTGTGAGCATCATGAGAAAGACCATACAAAGCCCACCACATCAGCCACCATTTAATTACGCTGCAAGTTCTTGATGTCTTTCTCTTTATCATGAGTAATGGTAATAGGATGACTAGCATAAACAAAGCCACGGATGCTAAATTGAGTTGCAATAAGGCATCCTCAGCTGCAACCACCATTCTTGATATCTGCTCTTTATATTGACTACGACATCTGAAACATGCTCAAAAATAGCAGTTCAAGAATCAAGTCCACTGGATTCAGAGAGGATTGCTACAAAAAACTTGTTGCCATCCCAACAGCGGATCTCTAAAGTACCTCTTTTTTTCCCCTTTAACCCCCCTCCCCTTTTTTTAGGGGGGGAGGGGGGGGGGAAGCAACAGAACAATGGCCTCATGTATTCATAACAACCGGAAGTACTCATGTATGCATCCCCATCATACTATTACTTCATTCCTCATAATCCCAAGTGTGCCACAAAAGCTAAGTTCCCTCGACTTTCTTCCTTCACAAATTATGAATCTCTCCACAATAAAATTCCTAACATATCGACTGCTTACACTTTTAGCTCAGCATTACACAAGATCCCCCAAGAAGTAAATGCAGCATAACACGAAAAAAAAAAAACTTTTTTTTAAACATTAAGCAAAATAATAATTATTATTACCAAAACACAAGGTTGAAGCGCGAAGAGTGAAAAGCGATCCCATGGTAGAACAATTATTTAATTAATCAGAAAAATAAATAATTTAAATTGTCAACTGAGAGAATTTGGTATAAATCCGGAAAACCCTAACCTTCACTTGGCCGCTTCATTCCGGCGACAACCGGGTCAACAGAAGCACCGAAATCAATACCAGACCACGACGACCTCGATAACAAATGTGGCGCTGTCGCTGCCATTGTTGCGCCGATTCCGCCAGAAATTCTGCCCGACGAGTAACCTCCTGTTGGACCAACTCCGCCAACATCGCTACCTGAGAATCTTAAACCATCGTTCTGGTTCAAGAACATTGATGGCTCCCGATTAAGAACAGAATACTTTGAAGAATCAGTTGCCGCTAGAGTTTCTGAACTAAGATATCTTGAAGAACCGATCAAAGACAAATCGGAGAGATATGGATCTGTAACAGAACCCGAAGTAAGCCTGGATGTGTACAGACCGGCTCCTCCGTAGCTAGGGTTGTAGCCGTATATCTGGTTCGCCATAGAAAGAAACCCTAGATATGCAACACCTGAGAAGGGCCCCGGGAACTTCAGTGGTGGAAATGAGATATGTAGGTTTGGAAGTTGCATATGAGTTCATAAACAAGGGAAAGGGATTTTGCTTCTTGTCACTCTTACTAGTGACTTGATTCATGTCACAAACATCCAAAATTGTCAACCATGAACTGCTCGTGTAGTATCTATTTGTAACCAAACAAGTGACTCTTTTTTTGTTTTTTTTTTGTTTTTGTTTGGGGGGGGGGAAGAAAGGAGCTGTATATATATTAATTTTAAGGTAAATAAAATTTACAATCTAATGAATCCCCTACCAAACGCATTTTCCTGCTATGATAACAGTAAGAGCCTCATGTAGGTTATCTGTACATAGAGTGATCTCCTGGGGAGTCTGTACAAACCCAGCTAGAAAAGTCTACGCATCTATTAGTCTCCCGAACATGGTGACAGAAAGTGCATCTGCCGAAGCCCTGAGATAAATCCAAAATGGCTCGGCGTTTTCTAGGATCATTTAGACCTCTGATGTTCCAGGCTCTGAGCTTGATCATTGACAACCTTTAGATTGGAGTTATGCATAGAGGAACCCCTCCCCAGGCTACGATCTCGAACACGCGTCGCCGGCCCAGAGTCATCATCGTCTTCGTCGTTTGCATCCACTAAGGCACAACCCTGTAGGGCTGCAAATTAATTCCCATTATTTCCATGGGATCCCGATCCATCGTCTAACGATCTTACGATTGCACAAACAGACGTGTTATGAGGAGTTTGTTTCTCACTTCTGTGGGTCCCATCTCTAATACCTGGGAAATGCGAAGGTGAGTCAATAGTTACTAGTTTAGGAGCGTGGGTGGGGCAATAATAGAGACGGGTGGGAGTGAAGCAACAATGGTGGGTGAAGTAGTGGGAGTGGAAGTGGGAAGAGACGTGGGTGGATTGGTAATGGAGAGAGATGTGGAGGTATGAGTAGTGGAGGGGGATGGAGTAACTGTCTTCATCGTGACTTACGGAGCTGGCGGCTAGATAGATGGCTTGGATTGTACACGAAGACCCTCTTTTGTTGGGGTAGATAGAACACACCCTAGAGACATGGGAGGAACCCCGGGTACGTGGTCACGTTCACCTTCCTTGCTGGTAGTAACTACTTTGCCACCAGTGCCAGTGGTCGTCCGGTGGCCCGTCGGAGATGAGTTGTAACTACCACCTACAACTTCTGCAACTTCAACGGTGGGACAGGAGGGAAATGGCAAGGCCTTGTTCGACGGCACAATAGACTCCAACTGAGGTTGATTGGCAAAGTCCCTCGGCAGTGGACGCTTCCCTTTATTCCGACGACGCTGCGTATCTTGCCACTCGATACCCTCCATTGGAGACTCAGAAGATTGGCCAATTGCTTCTGGCTTACATTGCATCGGACATGACTTGTCATTGTGACAAAAAACACGACAAGAACTACACAATGGGGGATGCCCAGTCATGCTCGATGGGTTGTTCAATCATTGAACCATCATCGAGTAATATTAGAATGCTTATTAGAAGCCCATCCTTCACCTTGATCATGACACATAAATCTCACGAATGATAGCCTCTCTCGTTGCGATGTCCGACGATCCATGCAGAGAGGAGTTCCTAATATACTCGCAATCTTCCCCAAGCATCATGAACCCTAGAAGTGCAAGTTAAGACCGTATAACTAGACCCATAGAGGCAGTTGTGATTCCTCTTTTTTCGACAAGGAGACTTCAGGTGACCAAGGTCTTAGGATTAAAGGTTGTGCCCCCAAAGTCCAAGGCCCTTCATCAAGTATTTTTCGGCTGAGCTCTACTGTCTGAAAGTCAAAAACGAAGATGCCGCGCTCGAGATCATACAATTCCACTGCCCCAACGTGAGTCCATTTCTCCTTAACATATCGTTTCATGGTGGAGAAGGAGGGCCTTGTGCCAAAAACATAGCCAACCAAGGCCGTTTCCCAACGATCCTTCTCATCCGTCAGGTCCTCATTACAGGAGCGCACCACTTTCTTGCCATCTACAACCTCAGGTTCAAAGAAAGGAATGACATCCTCACCATTACGAGCATGACTCTCTGGGAAAAGACTTGCCCAAGAACAGTTTTGCTCAGACCAGTGAGAGTTTCCATCAACACTATGGTTAGGTGGCGTAGTTGTGCCTCCTTATTCCACCGGTGTTTGGCCGTCGGTGGCCATAAGCAAAAACCAGATTTCCCGAAATAAAGTGAGACTCATTATTTATAATTTGGTAGGCTAGTAGCTTCCTAATGCCCCCATTAGTGTTCCGCCTCCTTGTTCCACCGGTGTTTGGCCATTGGTGGCCATAAGCAAAAACCAGATTTCCCAAAATAAAGTGAGACTCATTATTTATGTTATACCCGCACCCCGGGAGTATAATTAATTATTAATTCTTCCCCGTGACGTGTAGTTATCACTGCCACGTATGCCGGTGAGTTGTTCTCACTGGTGGTCTTTAGTACGAGTTTGCCTATGGAAACTAGTCGGGATCACGGAGGTTGCACCTTGATATGTCAGGGGTAAGTAGTTGACCAAATTTGTTGTGTGCTTACTGCCCTCTCAAAGCCCTTGAAGTGTGGTCCAAAGGCCCTGACCTCTTATGGTGGGAACCACCTTCCTCCTCGCATCGGAGGCAAGGTTACTGGCTGCCTCCGACCCTGCATCCAATGCTGCTGACAAGGACCCTTGTGGGTGAGACCCTGTGGCTAAGGTACTATTGGTGCCCTGCCATGTTTGACCCTACCCAAATAGACTCTAGGTTACAATTATGAGGCCTTATTCAAATAGGCCAATAAATGTGATTTTCTATATGAGAGAGAGTAGTACTATTCCTTATTCTCTTTTTCTTTCCTAACCTAATCGTGAAAGGAGAGGAGAGCTTTGAAGAGAGGAGGCAGCAAGGAGGAGAAGAAGGAGAAGGAGGGGAAAAAGAAGAAGGAAACGACTGCTGGGTTTGGAGCTTTAAAGAGGGCACATCTTGTGTATCTCAGACCAGGTAAGCCAAGTGCCCCTTTTCCCCCCCTTTTTTCTCTCTTTCCCCCTTGCTCGTTTGAGCTTGGGTGGTTCTTTGGTTGCAGCCCCAAGATGGGGATTTCTTTTTTTGGAAACCCAAAGGGTTAGCTCGAGCCATGTGTAGTTTCCCTTGTAGGATGCTGTCTTATTTTCTTTACATCCCTTGAGATCTCCAACTAAGTCTTTTGACCTAAGGTTCCAACCACCAAAGGAAACCCCAAATCTGGATTTTTGAGCTTTTGATCCTTTAACCCCCCCTTAAATCTTTGGATGTTGGGTGTTTCTAACACCCAAATAGACTCCAAGACACCCCCTCCCTAGTCCCTTGAGGCTTAGAGAACCAAATGGGACAACCCTGGGCTTTTAAAGACCTTGAAATCACACCTGGGTTGCATCGGAGGCAAGACTGCGTGAGTCCGATGTTGCCTCCGATGTGGCCTGAGCCTGCAGGGAAGGTCGGACTCAAGGTCGGAGGCAAGACTGCGTGAGTCCGATGTTTGCCTCCGATGTGGCCTGAGCCTGCAGGGAAGGTCGGACTCAAGGTCGGAGGCAAGACTGCGTGAGTCCGATGTTTGCCTCCGATGTGGCCTGAGCCTGCAGGAAGGTCGGACTCAAGGTCGGAGGCAAGCCTGCTGAGTCCGACGTTGCCTCCGATGTGGCCAGAGCCTGCAGTGAAGGTTGGAGGTAGATCTCTGCTGAGTCCGACGTTGCCTCCGACGCAATTTTTAAGGCTTATAACTTATGTAAACTGTGGGGTTTCTCTATAAGGCCTCCCATACACTCTCTCACACTCTTATTCACTTCTATAGGGGCCAACATATGTGCAATGGAGTGATTTTGAGCGAGAATCGTTGCGCTTATACAAATTCTATTTGAAGTAATTGGTGAGTGGGTTTGGGTGACTGTTTGAGCTTGTTTACTATTGCTTATTCATGCATTTATGAATTATATTGTGACATTATCATTCAAGCATGATTGCATATTTGCATTTATTCTTATTCGATGATGATGATGATTGATTAGGATGATATGGATTTGTGTTGGGTTCCGGTGCCGGGAAACGCGCACCGGAACCCCGGAACATGGAATTGTATATTGCATCTCATTCTTGCTGTATGAGCCGTGTTGTCTTGGTACCGGGTGTTAGATGGAATGGGACGTTGACACACTCGGATGTACCTCTCAACACGATAGGATTCATGTAGTATATCCGTGGTTAGGCTCGGTTCCTATGCTACGACCCTTACCCAGGGGTTTAGGTGTTGGGTAGCTAGAGCACCCCCGCTGTGGAGAGTTAGAGAGGCCAGGCCGGGGTAGTAATGGTTATCGGGTCCGCCTGCGGGTGGTGATGACTACGACCGGTGCGGGCTCCATAGTAATAATTGAAGTTGCATTGTGGTGAGAATGGAAGGATCCATAATGTCTTCCCGAGTTATTGCAGTAGCATATACCCATTGACTTAGCATTGTATGTTAGGTGGTAAACGAATTAATAATGGCATGCACCATGGACTATTTGTGAATGTGTGATTGTGCATCCCCTTTTCTCTCTCACTAGCTCGGTAGAGCTAACCCCCGTGTACACATTCTTTTTAGATTTTGATGCAGATGATTACTGTGGAGCTAGAGACCGTGACTGAGGATCATGGCGATGGTTACCCATGATGATTGTGCCTACGGGTTGTATTGATACTTGGGACTTGTTCCCTTCTTTTGTTTTTTTTGGGGCCACGTGCCTTATATAAATATTTATTGTTATACTTGTTTTGGGGTAGTTATACTATGGTCACTCGGGATATCCATCCAAACTATTTACGTATCACTTAGCCATATGAACATGAGGTAACTACTGTAAACGCTTCCGCTTATTTTATGATCGTTGGAAATGGAATATTCCTTACCTTTTGTACTCTGAATTTTATGGTATGTTCATATTAGACTAAGACTTAATTATTTCTTTTACGCTTCCGCAAACTCTGACCTATCTTGGAATGTAATATTCCTTTGTCTTTCGCACTCTGATATTATTGTATTGTAATATTGGTTTATGACTGTGAGTTGGCCACTGCATCAAGATCCTGGCGGTGAGGTGGGATGACGCGTGTCACCCCAATCATACCCTGATATTGTATTTTATCCCTTGTCGGGATAGGGGTGTGACAATTTATAACTTGGTAGGCTAGTAGCTTCCTAATGCCCCCATTAGTGTTCCAAATCTTCATTAGATTTATGATTTTGAAAATGGCTTAGAACGTATTTTAAAATTCATGTAAATGACTTCTTTGTTTTTTTGGTAGAATGTAAATGGCTTTGGAATGCATAAAAAATAGACCGAGCTTAATACCCGTAAGAGCTAGAACTATCTCCAGTTTAGGGTCAGACTTGAACCGGACCTAATTCCTTGTGCCAGCCCAATTCAGGGTCAGACTTGGTCACCTTCAATTTTAGAAGTTTGATTTTCAGTTTCAAACCCTAAACCATTTGGTGTGTTTTTATCAGAAGGGCATTTTGGTCATTAGATTCCCTGAAACTAACGTCTAAGGTCCCAAATTAACGGACTGGACCAAAGTGCTACAATGTATTGAAAGTAGAGGGAGTTTGCAATTAGAAAAGTTGTAAGGGGGCATTTGGACAAATAGGCATTTTCAGGGGGGCATTTGTAAAAAACCCAAAAAGAAATAACAAAAAAATAAAATAAAATAGACAAAACAAAACCAGGGGGGAGAAAAAATATTTTAGTCCTAGCTGTTATGTAATTCTTCTTTTCGTCTTTTTCATCTGAGAGTTTCTGTTCGTGGCTTGTTTCTCACAGCGAGAGAAGGAGGTCTTGGGGTCCCGTTAATTTCGACGGAAGTCATTAGAGATGATACTGTTGCAGTCGCCATCGAGATTTCTCCTTCAGACGTTATCGAATCGAGTACAAAAGTAAGTCCTTAATTGTGACCAGTTTCGGTTAAAAGTTTGTCTGTTCCTCAGTCCAACCTCGTGTTTCAATTATCATTATCTTTCCCAACATCAGTTCGTTATCCTTGAAATTTCTCTAGGTATCTGTTTCTTTCTGTAAATTGACTGGGTTCCTTTCGCCTTGTTCTTATCAATTTGGGTCTATGTACAAAGAATTTAAAGTGAAAATTTGCAGCTATTTACTTATTGTTCAATTTTTGTGGCTTAAATGATTATGGTATTTACCAGTTTGTTAGTTTTACTATTGAAAGAGTCAACTTAGTAATAACATTTGCCCAGTCGGTTGTACAGTTGTTCAATGGCAATGTGATTTTACAAGTGCCTGAAAATCCAATGGGAAAGAAAAATATAAGTGGAACGACTATTTCTATCAATTTTTTTTGGGGGGTGAATACAAATTCATTAACAAAAGGAAAGGAGATACAAGGGGCCTCTTAAGCGGGGTGGAATAAAAAACAATAGAGAACAACAATGCTAACACATCAAGGAGCAAAACCCAATACTCATGGAGCAGAGGAAGAGGGCTGCAAAATGGAGGGAGGTAATCCCTAGGACACAACATTATGCATGCTCCTTGGGGAATCAATACAAAGTTAGGTGATAGAAGATAACTTGCTTTTGATGTTAGTGATTGAGAGACAAAAATCTACAATGGAAATATTTACAATTACAAGGTAAAGAAAGGAATCACACAAATGTATTTTTTCTGGCGTTAGTGATCGTCCACCTATTTTACCTATTAATGGGCCATCATCCATGTAAAAGCTCAAGGTAATCCCTTTGTTATCTTACAGACCATGCACAATTTCAATAGATAGGAAACTTTTAGCAACTGCCAAGAGTTACCTATTTGAACTGAACAATTGATGTGGTGGAATTTATGTCATTTTGTTTAGTGACAAAATATTGGGGGTAGTTATGGGAGGTCTGCATTTTTCTAGTAGGAGGGTCCTATGTGGAGGGATAGGTTTCTGTATGATGATTCTCCGTTCAACTGTTAATGAGGACTAACAGGTGACAATGACTCAATATCTAGCTGATTTAGATTTGGGGAAACCAAAATAAATGGGTAGTATTGTCTCTTGTGGTTGGTGCCCTTTGGTTTCTATTGCCAGTTGTTGCTTGCATTGAATCCTGGGTTACATATTTATTTTTGGATGACAAAACCCTAGATGAGGGATTCAGCAACCTCACTAGCTGACCTACGATTTTATTTCATAGCATAAAATATAAAAAGGACATACGCAGTGCACGAGGCTCCCGCCACTGCAGAGTTTGGGGAGGGTCATAATGTACGCAGCCTTACCCCTGTTTTTACAGAGAGGCTGTTTCCGGATTCGAACCAGTGACCACTTGATCACAATGGAGCAACCTCATCGTTGCACCAAGGCAACGGTAAAAATGAATGGATTATGCTCTCTTATTGAACTGAACTAAGCATTGCAGTGAAAGGATCGTACACTCCAAGAAGAGAAGAGTAAGTGATAGGAATCAGCAGGATATACTCTTCACTAATTATAAGAATGGGTTGTATATTTCTGTTACATCTGCACTATTTTTATTGTTCTTTTTTTCCAGTGGATACCAGAAAATGACATATTGTAGTTTCCAACTTTAAACCGTTCTTTTCATTGTCACGAGCTAGCACTGCAGGCTGATTTTTCTTGATGTTGACTCTACAGTCTAGAGAAGGGCGTTGAACTGGATTGCCACTCGGTTGAATTTGATGACGTTCGCTATCATATTCAGGTGATTTTCCAGCTCTTTTATCCTTATTCATTTATGAGAAAAGTATTTTGTGTAAATATGAGGATACACAAATTCCTTATTAAATTTATGAGTTAATTCTCTCTTTCTCTCTCACTTGCTTGCTTGGCTTATTGTTCAAAGATTCCTTCAGATATCAATTATCATTTTAGTTACACTTACAGAGTCCTATATTGCAGGTGTCTATGAGGTATCCTCAATTTTTGCTGCTATCCGTGTCTCTACCCACCCCTCCTCCAGAAACTGGTTTCTTTGGTGGGCTTCCTTTTGGAGCCATAGAAGCTATAAAAGCAGCATATGGTGTGCTCGTGCAGATTCTTGACCCTCCCAGAGATGGATTTAATTTGACAATGAAATTCAATTTGTCGAAGCTTCCACCAGATGAAGGTCATTCAAGTTTCTTTCTCAAGGTCATTAAGGTTTATTGCAACGGCATGTAGAAGCCCATAGGATCAATCAGTTAGGCCACCATTTTTCATCATTCATCTTCCTTTTCTTGCCCCATGACCTTTTTTCTAGTTGTGGTTGAAAAAGGCTCTACTGCTTTGAGGATTTATTTACCTATATTTGATGGTTCATTTAGTTACCAATTGCCATATTTTGCTTGGATGTTCGAGTGACCACCCTTTAGAATATTGTTTTGTGTTTTGGTAATATATTTTTAAGTCATTTCTTCCCGCCCCCTGTTTCGGTTTATATTTGACTGTTCAGTGTAGTTCAAGATTTCGTCGAAATTTCAGATTTTTTCACGGAATATTTCGGTTTTGACACCAAGTGTGCTGGTTCCCCTTTTCTTCCTTACCATGGCAAGTCTTTGCGAAATAACTTTGATGAGAAGAAAAAGTTTGGATTTTTCATGAAATATTTCGATTTCGACAGATGTCGAAATGAAATGCTATGTGATGCAAGGAAATGTCCAGATTTCGATTGAAATTTCAGCCTTTCTTCAAGATTTTGGTCTAATGTTTCAGTCGAAACATTACATTGCTTTAGAAATAATAGCATGATTTCGACGGATTTTGTTTGTTTCATCAATTTCAACAGAAAACCCTTCGAAACCTCATGTTTTGTGATTTCTTTACCAAATTACCCCCGTAAAAGTTTGAAACAATTTCTTGAATGGTAGAGGAACACATTGGAAGCAACATATTGCTGTGTTGTTGGAAGATTTGTGCAGGTTTCAAAGTTGGTGGTATATCACTTTTTCTAAAAATTATTTTTTTCAAAAAATCAGTTAACTATTTGGTGTTTGGCCTTTAATTTTTATATATTACATACTAGCCCAATCTATGACTTCATGGAGTTAGAATTTATTTTCTGTTATAATATATTTTTTTTAAATTTTTCGGCAAAAATCGTGGAAAAAAAAAAACAGGGTTAATACTTGGTGTTTGTAAGTCAGTTTTATATATGTTAGACACCATTGGCTGATCTACGGCCTCATGGAATTTTTTTTCTTCCCTGTCCGAATTAATTATTTTAAATTTATAGATTTCAAAAATTATTTTGAAAAAATTACATAAAAGTAAAAATTAGGGAAAAAGTTTAAAATTTATGAAAGCATTATTGCTGTATTTACAATTGAAGATGATGATTAATGTATTTTTCATGATTATTTTTAGAAAAATTATAAAAGTTATTTATAATTAAAAAAAAAAAGAGTTAAAAGAAAAAATTAGGAAACAACTATATTATTGTTTTAGGTGTCTTAAATGAGGTAGAATAGGTAATAATGTCTACGTTTTTTTGAATGAACAATGTAAGAACTAAGAATATTGCACAATGACTGATAGCGGAAGTGGAGACATAGCATGGAAGCATGGAGTACCTATAGGGAATGACAAGAAAAAGTCACAATGCAATTATTTTGGCAAGATAATAAATTTTGAGGGGGGCATTATACTGAAGTGTCATCTTGCTGGTGGCTACAGGGATGTGGCCAAATGCTCCAGGGTCCCTAGTGAGGTATGCCCTCATGAAGGGAGGAAGAGAGAGGAAGTTGGAAAAGCAGGGCAAGAGAGTATTTTGATGAGGCAGTGCTAGAGAGACACCCACCAACAAGGGCTGACTTTGATGATTTTGATAGTGGTTACATACCTACTAATGTAGAGATGAGGCAGAGAGGAGACAGATACAACAGGCTTAGGCAGCAAGCCGAGTCCCACATTAGATGGAGCGGGTTAGGGCTGCAAAGATGGGAAAAGGAGCTGGTTCATCTGGCTCTAGAGCAGTTGTACCAAAGGCAGGGTAGAGGGGAAGAAGCAGGGGGAGTTGCGTTTCTCGAGGTTACAATATGAGGGCATCCCCACCACCACCACTAGATGATGATGATGATCCCATTCAGGTCCTTCCACAAGATCCAGCCATTTTTAGGACTCAGGATACCATATAGAGAAAGCTAAAGCATGTTTGGTCTAATTGGAAAGGTAAAGTGGGTGATGCCATCCCAAAGTTTTTGTTCTATCATAGCATTTGAACAAATGCCGCTGAGGGACTTACTATCAGGGCATGCTTGACACTGTGGGGAAGGCTGGCCTAGGAGTGAAGGGGCACTGCATATGAATTGATGAATGTTTATTTGCCCCAACAAAAGGAGGAGTTGGAGGAGTACATTGACACATTGAAGGGGACATGTGAGAGATATGGAGTGATTGTGATGTGTGATGGTTGGAGTAGACCCAGTAGACAGTCCATTATCAACTTCATGGTCTATTGTTATGGTTGGACTACCTTCTTGAAGTCTGTGGATGCATCAAAGGAGGAGAAGGATGCAAATTATATATATATATAGTTACTAAAACATGTACAGAAGGTGGGTGTACTGAATATTGTTAGTGACAGACAACAAGAGAAACTTTAAGAAGGTTGGTGAGAGATTGATGCAGAACAATAGGTACCACCTCTTTCAGACACCATGTACAACCCAATGCATTGAATTGACCTCATGCTAAAGGACATGGGGAAGAGATCAATGGTAGTGGGTGTGGTCGAGAGGGCAAGGCAAGTGACGGCAATTGTCTACAACCATGGATATGCTTTACAACTGCTAATGAAGAAGTATGGTGGAGGTTGGGTGCATAGTTGTCACAGCGTCTCGGCGACCCAAGGTGTTGGAGAGGGTCCAAATTCAAGGCGACACCAAGTAGGCGACCAAGGCGTCCAAGGTGCCCGCCTAGGCGACCAAGTCAGCCAAGACGCCTGGACGCCTAGTTGATGCCTTGACAACTATGATTGGGTGTGGCCTAACATTACTTGATTTGCTACCAACTACATTGTATTGCAGAGCTTTGCAGCAAAGATGGTTAGTCTGAGGTCCATGTTTGGTTCAGAGGATTGGTTTAGTTGGAGGGAATTAGGTTTGCCATAGGGTAGAGTAACACAAGCAACCATATCTTGTGACCAGTTCTAGCAAGACCTGAAGAAGAAGCTACTTTGCTACACCTATATGGAGCCATTGAGATTATCAAGTAACGCGTGCGAGCAGTGCTAGCACCTGGTGGGAGGCATATTTTATGATTGTTGATGATCAATAGTTGAAGTACTTGATGCATCCACTACATAGCTCTATGTAATGGATGCAACAAGTGCTTCTCCCATTAGTCCTCAATAAATTTCAGGTACGCCTTCCCACCTCGACGTATTGCAACTCTCACGTGATTCTTCATTAGCTCCATGTTAGTATACATGTGTAGCAAAGTAGGCTTCTTCTCTGAGTCTACAATACTCAGTACTCTTACCACTGGCTCCAATATAAGAAGGACCTTCTTCAAGTACTTCTAGAATTGGTTACTAGAGATATTTGCCTGTGCTGCCTTACCCCCTGGCAAAACCGACTCCCTTCAACTAAATTACTTCTCACTAGCAAACATGGACCTCAGGCCTACCATCTTCGTCTGAAAGCTCTTCAATGCAATGTAGTTGGTGGCAAGTCGAGTAATGCCAGGCCTCACTAAATCTCCTTTGCACATCTCCCTCAATAAATGTGAAGAAATCATGGTTATAGACAAATGTGGTAACTTGTCTTGCCCGTTCGATCACACCCGCTATCAGGGATCTCTTCCCCATGTCCTTAAGCATGAGGTCAATGCAATGAGCTGCACATAGTGTCTAAAAGAGGTGGATCTTGTTGCTGTGCTTGTTCATCAGTCTCTCTCCTGCCTTCGTATAGTTACTCCTGTTGTCTGTCACCACTTGGACAACATTCTGTGGTCTTACCTACTCCACAACATCCTTGAACTTGTATATATACATTACATCCTTTTTCTCCTTGGATGCATTGACAAACTTTAGGAAGACAGTCTTACCGTCACAATAGGCCATGAAGTTGATGATGGACTGTCTAGTGGGTCCAGTCCAACCATCACTCATCACAGTCACTCCATGGTTGTCCCATGTCCCCTTTAATGTGTTATTGTACTCATCCAGCTCCTTTTGTTGGGGCAAATAGACATTCATCAATTCCCTTGGGGTGGGCTCCTTTACATTAGCTTGGATGCTATGATAGAATAAGAACTTTGAAATAACATCACCAAGTTTCGCTTTCTTATTACCCCAGGCTTGCTTTATAGTCTCTGTCTGGTATCCTGGGCCTTGTACAATCAGAGGACCTGTTGAAGCACCTCAATGGGATCATCTAGTACTCATGGGGGAGGGGAGGTTCCCTCACACTCTGTGATCTTCTGAAAGGCAAATCCTCTGCCTCTGCTTCATCCTCCTCTCCCCTACGGGCCCTGCCTGTGATCTAGCTGCTCTAGAGCTAGAGGCACCAGCTCCTTTCCCCATCTCTGCAGCTCTAACCCTCTCCATCTGATTTGAGATTCAACCCTCTACCCTAGTTTGCTGGAATTGTCTTCACTCTACCTCTGTCTTGAATCCTTAGACCTGTAATCACTGTCAGGGTCATCAGAGGCAGCCTGTGTGTGTTTCACTAACAACGCTTCATCAAATTCATCTCTTGCCTTTTACATTTCGGCCTGCTTCAGTCTTCCTCCCTTTAAGTGCTTAGCCATAGCCTGCTGCACCTCATAAGGAACTTGGGTGCATTTGGCCACATCCCTATATCCACTAGCCAAATGCCACTTCAGTCTAGTGGCCCCTCCAGAATTTAGCACCTCCTAACAACACCTATACCGTGGCTTTTTCTTATCATTTTCATTAGGATCTTCATGCCTCTCCATTCTATATCTCTACCTCCACCCTCAACCTTTGTGCAACAATCTTCTTACTTTTTACACTGTAACATAAAAAAATGCATGCATTATAATCTATTCTACATCATTTCAAACTCCTAAAACAATTATATAGCTATTTCCTATTTTCCCCAAACTTTATATTTTTTATAAAATTTAAGAAAATAATATTACCAGAATTTATCAAAAATAATAATGGAATGAGACATGAATAATTTTTTTTAGTTTGAAATACAGCAACAATACTTCCATCAATTTAAAAAAAATTTCAAACAAGACAGAAAATTTTCCCTATTTTTTCTGAATTTTTTGTAATTTTTTAAAAATAATTTTAAAGTTTCAGAAATTAAAATAATTAATTTTTGGATAAATATAGAAATAAATAATCATAATAATAAAAGATTCCATGAGGCTAGATCGGCTAACGATGTCCAACATATATAAAAATGACCTCCAAACACTAAATAAAATCCGACTGCAAGAAGTCATAGATCGGGCTACAATGTTTAACATATAAAAAAAGTGAATGCCAACAACCACTACTTCCAAGCGTGTATGGAAGAGATTTGGCCAAAAGAGCAAGAAAATAAAAATTTTGACGTTATTCTATCAAAACCAGGCAAGACGGATTCTGACCCATTTCGTTCAAAACTATGGTTTTATAACATAGTGTTTCAGTGTTTGTAACATCTCGGCCGAAACTTCGGCGAAACGAAATATACTATTGAAATTTCGGTGAATCGCCAAAATTTCAGTCGCCGAAATTGTGAGATAACCTAGAAGGGGGGGGGGAATAGGTTATCACTAGTGAAATATTCGTCTTTTTCAATTTTCTTTGATTAAAACAAGATAGAAAAAGATAAATGCTCAAAAAGAAGAACACACAAGATTTATAGTGATTCGGCTAACCCAGCCTACATCCACTCCTCTCAACCTTGAGAGAATTTCACTAGCTTCTGCCTTTCAGTTCAATAGGCGGGAAGAATACCTCTACAATCTTTTTCACAGGATAAGAGGATCTTAACTCTTTTTACCGGGATAAGAGGATCCCACGTATTAATCTAAGTACAGTCAAGATTAATACTCTAATGCTTTCTTAACTCAAAAGCATGAACAATAAATACAATAAAGAAAATGTAAGAATTACCTAGGCAAGGAGTGTGACATGTATTCCTTGTAAGTGATGAATGATATGCAATGATGCTTAATGCTTTGACCTTCTTTAGAACTTCTCTTTAGAATGAAAGCTTGTAAAGGTCTTGAGTGTTGAAGTCAGTCTTGGATGATCTTGATGGAGACTACTAGACTTCAATAAATTGAGCTTTAGAATGACTTTTCACCTCTCACAAAAGTAGTATTTTGGACTGTAGTGGATAAGTGAAAAACTCTCACATGTTCTCTATTTATAGGCTCATTTAAGGCTCTAAAAACATGTGCAAAATGTGCTTTAACGGATCTATTTTTGGTCCATCCGGTCAACCTGAAGAATGATCCGGTCGACCGGATCATAGCCGTTGGAGGACAAAAAAATCATCCGGTCGCAGTTCGGTCGATCGGACCATCGTCCTACTTGATCCAGTCGACCAGACCAAGTCACGGGAACGTTCCCGTGATGCTGCTGCGAGCATCCGGACGAACTGGGTCCTGAGATCCGATCGACCGGATCACAGTCCCGTTCCCCTGTTAGGCTTGATTCCGACAGTTTTGACTGTGGGGTTTTGCGGGGTTTTGCTCCAACCTTTTTTCCAACCTATTCTAGGGTCATGAGGGTTTCTATAACAACTTCCTACAGTCTCTACATAATGCATATGATGTTTCATTTATATGTATGCAATTACAAATATACAAGTGTGTATTTATGTGCACACGAACATCTTCTTGGAGGTCTTCTTGAGGGTCTTCAAGCAATCTTCTCTTCACGAACTTTTGCTTGAGATTAAAGGTGTGTTTTTCTAGTCTTTGTTCCTTCCAAGCTTTGTCTTGAATTTCTCTATTCTTCGCTTGTGCTTCTTTCATATGTTCTTTGAGCTCATGTTACCATATTTCTTTATGTCTTGGCTTGATCTTTTTCAGTCTTCAATCCTGTTAACATAATATCTTCTAATACACAATGACTTGTATCAAAGTGTTTATTATCATCAAAACAATCATGGAGGGAGGGAAGTGTTTTCCCAACAGAAATTTCAGTCGAAACTTTGTATAATTTGTACATCACATGTGGTCTTGTTTCAGTACCTCTCGAAACCAAAAAAAATACCGAGAATTCACCGAAATCTCGCGAAACCTTGTACTTTGGTATTTGATGCTTCTTCATTAGTGCAGCAGTACTGATCTCTTGATAGAACTGCACAAAGTTGAAGAAGTAGCTTGCACATTTGGGGCTTTAGTTTGGTGATTCTCCCACCAAAACAGTTTCCCTTATTCAAATTTAAGGAAAGTAATTACATCTAAGGCGCTGGTTCCAGACCTTGTAAACCTTCTACAGTTACTAAACTTTGATTATCTCAGTAAAATGTAGGATATAATTTGCTGGGTTAAGTTGGCCAAAGAAAATTGAGTGGCTCAGATTTGGACTCGCAAAAAGTAGACCAAAACCATGTCCAGATATAGACCCAAATCCGAAATTACAACAATGTTCTCATCTTCCACGGTAAAAGAATTTAAATAGAAAAGAAGCATGTACCAAAGTCAACAACTAAGATCCTTTTTATTTACTTATCATTTTAGACTGATGTGATTAATATTAACTGGTCTCCTAAGTGAAGCCAAGTGGGGCCTATGGCAAGTATGCCTATTTGGTTATCTTTCGCTTTGGTTTCCAAGCTGAGTCATTGATCTAGGACTGCAAAAGAAAACAAAAGTGAAAAAATAACAGATGAAGCAGTAGAGAAACAACTAACAGCATTTACAACAGCAAGAGAGATGAAAAGCACTAGTGATTTGGCTGTGGCTCTTATCTCTTCTGTTGATCATACTTGAGTCTGCCACTGGAATCGCTTCTGAAATTGGGGATTCACTCTCTCTTGCATGCGCTTACGCTTGCTTGTCTTATATTCTCCAATAGATTAAGAAACAAAAGTTTAGGGTGCAGGTGAGTTAGCTAGCTCACTTGGTCATATCAAGTGGAGGAAAAATGTATCTTGGGGTATTTATGCCAATACATGGGGTGGATAAAATAGTACGGAAACACCATTTGATACCTTTTTTCTCCTCATTAGCATCATCAGGTGAGTCATCTGCGGGGGATGCAATCATTTTCCATTAAGAAACCTACAAGGCTATAACTGAATCAAGCACGGTATTAGTTGAGAAGAACCAAGCCAGAGTAGAAACCAAGCTAGAGTAGAACTTAGGTGCGTGTATATGCATCAGTTCTTTGATTCTTTCAAGATTTTGGTTGCTCCAACCTTGATATATTTTAAAGAAATCTTTTTAGTCCTATTATGATCGGCTAATATGGTTGAGTTTCATATTGAATTATGTTGTAAATTGTTCCATGTAGAGCAACACCATGCTATTCTGGTGAAGATTGCATCTGTGAGAGAAGTGGTACTCGGGGCTCCTTTAAGATTGATTCTAAAGCATCTTGCTTCAAAGACAGTTGCTCCACATGTAGATCGACTTGTTGCTATTGTTCATAGGCCAATGGAGTCATTCTTCCTTGTCCCCCAGGTTTGTAATATCTTCTTGTTTGTATTCTTGTATTCCTCAATCAATTACCCCTTTACAATTTGAAGCTTTTTATGCTTGTACTAAATTATTTTATTTGCATCATGCATAATGAATTGACCAGCTGTATCTTTGTCTGGTTACAGCCCCCCACTCCTCTCGGTTCTCAAAAGCGAGATTTCCGCCTTCATGTTTCTCTCTTTTTAAGGGTTAATCTCCCCCACACATTGCTGTCTTTTTTTATTAATTTGTTTATATTTCTATTGATTTCCAATATTACCCCCCGTTAGTTGTTTTTAAATCTTGAGTGATGAGGAGTCTTGTTCCAAGTTGGGTCTCCTATTTGTTTTGATTTCCTAATTTTCCCTTTCCTTTATTTCTAATTCAGCCTTCATCCTTATTTTGTGTTATTTTCAAGTTTGTCTCCAAACAATAATTCCTAATTACCCCATATGGTCCCTTTTCTCCTTTGATCTGCCAAAGAGCCCCTTGAACATTATGGTTAATTCTCAAATTGCCACTACGTCATTATAATTGAGTTTTACCTCCTTTGGGTGTGCCAATAATTGAGTTTTAAACCTGGGATTGCAGTAAATTACACTTTTGCCATTCCTTCATTATAATTGAGTTTCTATTGCCGTTTGTAGGCCCATAGCACCCAATTTAGGTTTTGGACCCCTAGATCACATTAGTTTGGGGTTGCAATTTTTTGAAGATTGGTACTTGTATGGAGTGATATTTGTTGTTATTATTGGAGATTATTTGCTCAGATTTGTTTAAATTTGGCCTATTTGGGATCTTATTTGCAGCTGATCTTGATTATGGGATTTATGTGATGCCCATCCTTTGTGATTCTTGTTATCCATATGATGGTGGATTTTTCTTTATTGTATCCTCTGAATTATTTGATCTTGATTATGGGATTTATGTGATGCTCATCCTTTGTGATTCTTGTTATCCATATGATGGTGGTTTTTTCTTTATTGTATCGGGAGGATTGGAGTTATTATCTACTTGAGTTATCAGCAAAGCGTCATCTACTTATTTGAAGACTATTATTATCTGTTCGTCTCCTCAAAAACAATTTTTATCTTATGAAGAAATATTTGTGGTATTCATCAACAACATTCCTTTCTAGTTCTCAGCAATCTTATGTTGAGATATTTGGTCTCCAACAACCTGATGCTGCTACTTGGTTCCCAGCAATCTTATGCTGCTACTTGTTGTTTTCTGTAACCTTATGCTGTTACTTGGTTCATAGTGATCTATACTCTTCATTTATCAATGGTCTGCAGTAACCTATACTGATTTTTATCAGTGTTCCGCAGTGACCTATACTGCACTTTTACATGGTTCGCAGCTACTTATGCTGCAATTTTATCTGTGACCTCTATTTGGGGCTCATAAGTGTTTGATCTTTACTAATCAGATCTCTAATCATGTGATCTTTACTTTATCATCTTAGATCTCCTTGATAGGACCTTATGCTGCTATTTGCCTTGTTTTCAAAAGATACAAAGAGGTAGAATCCTCCTCCCAGAGAATGAATAAGAGCTGGTGAATGCAAATCCCATTTCTCTGTGACCATTCTTCTGTCGCCTCAGAAATGGGATCAAGATCAACAAATCTACTAATTGAACATTTCTGGAGATGGAAGTAAGATTTACGAGCATCGACCCCCTTTCTGAATTGACCTTGATAACCCTGTTAGATCTCAACCAATCACTAAAGCACTTGTCCCCTTCAAACTGAATATTTCTCCTATTTCCTAGTTTTGTTGTTATGGTACATAGTCAAGTTTTCCTGAGTTGCATACATTGTACAATTGAAAATGAGATGGTACTTCTTTGCAGAGATGTGTAATTTTGATGCTTCAGGGAGCCTTCTTTTTTCCTTTTATTTTATTTATCAACACTGCATCTTAACAGAAGGGTTACTCTTGAAAATTAGGTTAAATGACACTGTTTTATTGCAGGCAGAAAAAGTGACTCTAGTTTTTCCTATGAGATTCAAGGATTCCATAGATACTGTACTGGCAACTTCCTTCTTGCAGGTAAAATTGCTCCTCCACTTGTTCCTCCTCTCTCTCATTTTCCTCAAAATCAGCTTCAAAACCCAGACAAGAGAATAGGCACTGGTGGTTGAGCCCATGTCCAACAATAATGTCATTTGTTTGTTGTGAATAAATTATAAATGTTAAAATGATAAAATTGAAAGAACTTGCATCCAAAGTTTGGTGCTAGAAAAATTCTTTTGGATCGTGGAGCTGCTAAATATTCCAAAATGAATAGGTTAGATTCAACTTGTGCTTGGTTAGTTTCATTTTGGTAATTTAAGTTTGGCTGAAGATATGACAATTATCGTACAGGAATTTGTGGAGGCAAGGCGCACTGCCGGACTCAACAATGCCCCTCCTTGTTTATGGTCTCCTTCTCCTCCTCTAGAGCTGAAGGGAGCTCCTGCCCAAGCATTATCTGCAAATGCAGGATTTGTTACTTTCGGTAATGTTTGGAGCAGAATCAGACTCTATTTTCCTTTTTTCTTTCTCATTGGACTGTAATCTGTTTTCCTGCTCTTCAGTTATATTCCCACGCCACGTGGAAAGCAAAAAGCTGGACAGAACTGTTTGGAGTTTATCAACATTTCACGCATATGTTAGTTACCATGTGAAAGTGAGTTTTCTTTTCACCACCTAAACAGCATAACAAATGGCATCTTTATCTTCTTAGCTTATGACTTATCATGGTTCAAAGCTAATATTCTGCGACATACATTTGGGATAGGGTTGAACACTAGAGTGCAAGGGAGCCTTCTGGTTCGAACTGGTTTTGTTTGGTCACAGATTGTTTTTATATAGGGATACACTTTTGTCTATTGTGAGTTTTGTTGATTTTTGGGGAGTCTTTTTGTTTTTTTTTTTGTAAAGAATCAGGTATACTTGTACATTTTACAATTATGAACTAATGATAAAATTTTGCTGTTGCTGATTTAAAAAAAAAAAGTTCAGTTCACAGTAATTTCTCTATTAATTCCCTATTGCATTTCCCCTAGGATGCTTGTATAGGACAGGGTTCTTCCCTATAATGGCCTTCCCAGATTTTCTTTCCCCCTCATTTGCTTAGGACAAGATCATTCCCTTAGCATTTGAATCCTCACGCATAAGATAGGAATGATTCCCTATAGCACTATTCCAGAAACCTTTCCCACAGAGTCGCCCGCGTAGGATAGGATTTTTCCCAATGATTGCTCCCTGGATCCTCCTTCATTTGCTTAGGACAGGAATATTCCCTTAGCGTTTGAACCCTGTGTATAAGCCATAAAGATAGGAATGATTCCCTGTAACACATTTCCCAAAAGTCAACTTTCCTTGGATTGTCTGCGCAGGACAGGATTTTCCCTACAACGGCCCTCCTAATCATTTTCCTTCTTCATTTGCCTAGAACAGGCATATTCCCTTAGCATTTGAACCCTGTGCATAAAGATGGGCACATTTCCCAAAAGTCACTTCCCTAGGATTTGCCTGCATAAGACAAGATTTTTCCCTACATTGACCCTCCTAGATCATTTCCCTCTTGCACATGCTTAGGACATGAATATTCCTTTAGCATTTGAACCCCGTGCATAATACAAGATAGGAATGATTCCCTATAGAAAATTTTTCCCAATTGCTTCCCCGAGAGTGCCTGCTGCATAGGATAGGATTTTTCCTATAGCAGCCCCCTCTCTAGATTATCCCTTTTCCTTTATTTGCTTAGGACAGGGTCATTCCCTTGGCATCTGAACTCGGTGTGTAGAATAAGATTTTTCCCTACGACACTTCCCTTGATCATCCCCTTGGAGTGCCCACATAGGACAAGATTATTTCCCTATAGTAGCCTCCCTAATTATCTGATTCCCCTTCTTTGCTTAGGACAGGACAAATTCCCTTAGCATCTGAACCCTGTGCATAGGACATGACTTCCCCTACAACACTCCATTAAGTACACCGGGCTGACAAAATTGAGTTATTTCTTTGACTTCCGTCCACTGTATGCACTCACTCAAAGAGGGGCATTCTGCAAACTCTGAATTTTGTCATCTCAGAACATCTCCCTCTTCCTTCCAGTGATTGGAGCCCAAAACAACTCACAAGGATTTTTATTTTGGCAAAAAAATGACCATTTTGCCCCTGGAGTGACTTGAGTGCCCAAACATTGTCTAGATGGGCTGAAACTTTCTGGATAACATATTTTCATATCCTAAAATTTGGTCCAAATCAGATAACCTAATTTTGTGGGCTCCGCTTACTTCGGACATAATTTTCACTGTGTTCTCGGTCAAATTTGTGGTCAATCTTTGCATCATTGGATAGTACTCTCAAATTGCTTTCCGATGATATATGGATCGTCAAAATCTGACTGCCGGATCTCCCAAAATCAGTCATAGAAGTTTTTCCCAAAAAGGTGATCGATGCGGGCCCATTTCTGGAGCCCCTAATAGGCTGCCACATAGCAACTTCTCCAAGGGAGGCTGGGTGGCAGCGCCCAACCTCAATTGGAGAAGCTAGAACCTCTAATGGAGGCTCTGGCTTCACTCTCCTTCCATTTTCCTATCAATAGGGCATTTAGGTCCTTATTTCAATCACACCTTCACCCTTTAACCTTCAGAGCTTTCAAATTTTCAAGCTCTAACCCCTCTCATGGGCAGTCCCTCGATAGTCCCTCGATGTCTTGAACCCCTGGAGAAGGTCTAAAATTCAGGGGGAATCTCGTAAAAAACCAGTGAGACCAGAAATTCCCCGAAAAATCCCAAAATCTCAAAATCCCAAAAAATACATAAGGGACTGTTGGAACTGGAATTTCGCAAGGATTGCACCAGTGTATGTCGGAATTCTGAAAATCTCTCTTGGTAAGCCCGTTTTGGGCCTTAAAAAGGTATTTTTCTCTCCTCCCTTTTTTACATGCATTTACTCAGTTTTTTTTTTTTTTTTTTTTTTTTTGGGTTTCTTTTGCATAGATTAAGAATAAGTAGTTATTTTTGCCTAATTATGGACCCGAGTTAGGTTTTTTTTACCTTAACCTAGGCTTTTCCCTACATGATGAAATATGCCATGAAGTTTACCTTATACACTGTTGCCATGTTATATTAGTGATATATTTTTTCATGTCTTCCAAACCCTCGTGTTGCACAGAATTGTAATCGTTGGCCAGAGTAATGACATGATTGGAAAATTTCCAACTAACAATTTCAACGAAATCTTCCAATTTCTTATTTTACTATGTTCGACTCTATGTATTTCTCTAACCATAGAGTACATTGAATGTACAAAAATGGCTAGAAAAGAGTTTATGTTATTCGTATTAACAACACGCCGTTGCGATGCTGGCTTCTTTCCAAAACATGCATGCAGTACGTCGTTAGGTTGCCAAATTTCTGGTAAGAATCCCATAGACATCTGGACAATGTCGTCAGGACCAACCTTTTCAAAACCATTGGACCCCTGTGGTGGTCAAAACCCTGAAAATCTTTTGAGTAATGTATTGGGTGTGAAACAACCTAGAGAGGGGGGGGGTGAATGGGTCGTATCTAGTGGATTATGTCCTTTTTGAAAATTAATTGCACAATTAAAAATAAAAAATTAAAGCAATAAACAACCCACAAAAGACACAAGATTTATAGGGGTTCGACTCCTATAGTCGTCTACGTCCACTCCTCCCAACACTTGAGAGAATTCCACTAGATGTTTCCTTTCAATATAGTAGGTGGGAAACAACACCTTTAAACAAAATCTTGTTAGAGGACAATAGAATCCTTTACACTCTTTTAAGGATAAGAGAATCCATAATCTTTTAAAGATAAGAGGATCCGTGCAACTCTTTTAAGGGTAAGAGGATCCGTGCAGTTCTTTTAAGGATAAAAGGATCCATATAGCCACCTAAGTACAGTCTAGGATGATGCACCCTTAGTTTGATCAAGAGTTCACCCAACTCTTAGATCAACACTAAGAACTAAATTCAAATCAATAAAGAAATGATTGAGGAACGATGTTACCTATATGAAAAAAAACTTCCCTTTGCAAAATGATGTGAAGATGTATGTATGCAACCAACAAGGATCTTTCTCAAAGGCTTCTTCAATGTAAGGATCAATCACTTCAATGCAGGCCTTCAATTGATTGAGTTGAATCAAATTAAGATGTTATGATAAAGGCTCTCAACTCAAAATGAATAGAATAATGATCAAATGGCTATTTCAAAGTCTCAAGAGTGGTATTCAATGCCTTAATAGTGTGTAGAGTTTGGATTTTAATGACCTATTTATAGCCAAAAGTGGCGAGAGATTTGAATCTCTAACGGTCAATTAATGGTCACTTTTTAGCTGTACCGGTCGACCTGTTCATGAACCGGTCAGACCAGTTGAACTAGCCATGACAAAACTAGCCGTTGAAACTTTATCTTGTATTTGAGACTTTGTCTTGACTTGTCTTGAAACCTTATCTTGAAACTTTATCTTGTTCTTGACTTGACTTTACTTGAGAAGCTTGTCTTGTCTTGAGAGGCTTGACTTGTATTGTTTTCACAATCTTGGTTATTCTTCAAGTCTTGTTGCTCTCAATGATGTAGTATAAGTGATTACAAAGCTTCACCTAAATGTTAAATACATTCAAGTGTTTTTATCATCAAAACTAAATTGTTAACAACTTGGGAATGTGAGATTTATGATTAGGCAATTCCCCAACACTGGGAACTACAATTGACCTAATCCCAATTTGGGTTACGTAGGCAGCTTGACCAAGTCAGGTTCAATCATAATCATGCATACATAGTTACATAATCATGCATTCGTATACATAGTCATGCATTCATAAAGATAATCATGCATAAATCATACATCCCACACACATATAATTGGCTAATTGCACACACACACACACATACACATATACATACATGCATTCATATCATGATCCCCATTTTCCACATGTCATCTCACAAATGCATTCGGAACTACGTTTGACGTGATTTCCCAACCATTCGGGATATGTAGGCAGCTAGGTGACCTTATGCTATGGTTCGGTCACTCCCCCACATGCATATGTTTCCCCCCCATTGTACTTCCTTGCATACATACATACGTACATACATATTGCATACATAAAACAAACTTTGCAGTAGTCAGACCTAGCTACCTAGCTTAGGTCAATTTTCAAGTAGAATTATCATGCAAGCATAATATCTGGGTTTAGTTCGCAGGACTAATTATCCTAGTAGTTTGGTCTACATAGAAAAAGACCAACCATCGGCTGGGCTGGGTGCCTAATACCTTCCCAAACAATAAATTTGGTACTTTCCAAGAGATTTGAAAATGACCAATGCCTTATCCATTAGAGTCAACTCCCTCCCTTGAGAGGGGGAGACATTTATGGGTCTTAGACCCTGATCTAGGTGGTGATTCTGAAAGAAATGAATACAAGGAAAAGAAATATTATTTACCTAGAGGCCTTTGCCCATCTCTCTTCCCATAAATGATCTCACAATGGCTCCAGAAGAGGCAAGCCGGGTGAGGGAAGGCAGGAGAAGTAGCCCCCCAACAGGGATATACGTTGTGTCGTTGATTCCATCGTCAGGACCCAGCAGGGGCAGCATTCCTATACCCCTCACAGATGGATGTTTCAAGTTGTCTTCAGCTTTGAAGGCTTTTTGTTATTCTTGTCGAAGGGAGAGCTTTCTTTGGATATGCTCTGGGAGTTTTTTGTTCTTCAACTCGTGCTTCATCTCTTCCCAAGTCCTAGGCTCATGTCTTCTAACTTTGAACCTTTCTTCATGGAATCTCTATCATTCTTTAGCACGGCCAGTCAATCGCAAGTAGACAAATCTAAGCTTCTGCCTTGTCAGGTTGTATCAGTCAAAATGTTCTTCTAACCAATCAATGAATAACCATGGATACGTCTGTCCAGCAAACTAAGGAACTTCTGGCTCCACCTTCAAAATAATATCCGTCCTAGGAAGTGCATAATATTTCAGCGTAGTTCTCTGTGGCAACCTTCCCTGGTCTCAGTTAGTGTACTGTGATGTAGTTTGTGCTGGGTAATGCTCGTCTCTATGGTTATCTGGAGTGGGCTGATGTTGTGACATTGTATCAATACGTTGCTCCAAGGTTACCATTTTTCATCAAATCAGCAAGTTGTCTCATCGAAATCCGATCATCCCCTGACTGTGTGGGGTTAGAGCTTGATGTAACCATTAGCTCTGATACCAAATTGTTTTTTTTTTTTTTTTTTTTGGGGGGGGGGGGAAGGAGGGGGGGCGTAGATAGAATGAACACTAGGTTCAGATTACATACCCCTTTTAACAGAATCCCAAGAAAACACAAAAACAGATTCTGACCAATATTCATAAACTGTTAGAATAGGCAAACCTTAAAATACTGCAACTGTCTTAAGGGTCGGATTGAGCACAACAGCCAAAACAGTAAAAGTTTGAAACCTGTAATCCAAAATCAAGTGATTTCTTATAACAACAGATTAACAGGTCTGATCTGGCTAAAACTCTGGTCGAAGGATCCTTTTAGGAGGACCTTTGACACCTCAAAAGATGAAGGTAATCTGCTGGCCAGATTCCGTATGACACCGAATATCAACTTAAGCAATTTGGAGCCCAAAACAGGGCTGCAGCCAACTCTTTGTTGTGATTCCTTTGCTGTGCTTAAATCCCATCATCAACTGAATATGAACAGCAATAATGATTGTAAATTAACCCTTCCAAACTTAGTTTAAATCAAGTTCAGCAAACACCATTAACAATACGAGAAAGAACACTTACTTGAGAGGAGGATATGACCTTTGATTTCCCACCAATAGTTTTAGAACAGAATCCCTCCAATCCCAAGAGTTTCCCACTGTTAACTGAGTCTCACAGCAGCTCCTTTCACAAGAGCAACAAAGGCAATAACCATTCCCATAGGCTACAACTTGTTTATTTAAAAAGGAAGACTCCCTAGCTAAGTAAGAGTTTTGTCTAACCCAACTTTTTTTTTTTTTTGGGTGAATAAGAAATTCATTACCAAGAAGGAAAAAAGAAAAACAGTGCCCTCAAAGGGGAGCAACAAAACAAAAAATAAGAAAAGCCCCGAGCCTCAGCTTTGCGGGCTGGGAGAAACAAGAGAGACCCCAGGAATCAACAATAAGCCTGTTCCTTGGGGTGTCAGTACACAAAGAAGGAGGAGCAGACGATTACTTCGCCATAATTTCAAAAGAAATGGAATCCCAAATCTGCCGGTAAGATCTAGAGTTGGAGGTCCATTTCCTTATATTACGCTCCATCCAAATGTGATTCAAGGTAGCACAAAAAGCAAGCTTCCCAACAGTATCACATAAAGAGCGACAAGAGAAAGTCATGTCAATCCAAATCCATTCCCTGGAGAAGGGAAGGATTCTTCTGGGAGTAGGCCAACATTTAAGCAAGATTCCTTTCCATATCGCTGCTGCAGTAGGACACTCAAAGAAGAGGTGACCCGTGTCTTCTATGTTGCTCCAGCATAGGCAACAAGAGGGGGAGACCGGGATGTGGCGATGCCGGAGAAAAGCTTGAGTTGGGAGACAATTGTTGAAGATCCTCCAGACAGTGAAGCAGTGCCTAGGGATATGGTGCTTGAACCAAAGCAACTTTCTCCAAGAGACTAGAGGACCCTTGTGCCGAATGATGTCCCATGCAGATTTGGAGGAGAAGAGCGGAGGGCTGTTTGCCATCCAGTTTACACAGTCCTGAATGTCAAAAGGCCTCCAGGAGATGGAGGGGAGGTCATTCCAGATGGAGGCAAGGTCCTGAGAGGAAGTAGGAGGGGGGGCCTAGCTGGACTGATGAAGGATGTCAGCCACCAAAGAGAGCCTGTGGAGGCCCGAAGCATAAATAGTCCGAGGAGTAATCAGAGGGAGGAGAACTCCCCTCGGGTGCCAATGATCCAGCCAAAGATAGGAAGAGAGCCCATCCCCAATCTGAGATTTGATGACATGTTTGACCAGGTGTCGGGAGTCTAAAATTTTGCGCCAAATCCAAGAAGAATCCGGCGATAGGGAGGCTGTCCAAATGGAATCATGCCGAAGGTACCCCAAGTAAATCCAGTCCACCCAGATGCTCTTTTGCTTAGAGGCAATCTTCCAGATTAACTTGCAGATACCCGCCAAGTTCACTTATTTGATTCTTCTGATGCCCAAGCCTCCTTCATTCTTCGGCAGACAGACTGCAGCCCAGGGAAGAGGATGAAGAAATTTGGAAGTCTCATTACCCTTCCAAAGGAAAGAAGCCAGCAAAGATTCCAAAGACTTTATAGTAGCTTGAGGCAACCCATAGATTCCAGACCAGTAGATGGAAGTGGATTCCAGGACTGATCTGATAAGAACTAACCGTCCTGCATAGGAGAGAAGTTTGCCTTTCCATAACTGAAGCCTTTTGCGGATGAGATCGAGCATTGGGGTGCAATGATGAGCTGAAAGCTTGGCAGGAATCAAAGGAAGCCCCAAATATTTGACAGGCAAGTGACCTTCTTGGAACCCAGATTTGGTAAGAAAAGGAGCCTTATCCATGTCTAACCCAACTTACATAGCCAATAGGAAACTTAAAACAAAAAGGACACTTAAAAGGAAACCCTCTACCCTAGGTAAAGGTCTCTAACTTAAATAAAACAACTTAAACTCTGACCTAATAAAGTAAATCCCGTATTTCTACCTCCTACACCTAATTTAGGCCCATTAAAGTGTCCTATTACAAAGAAAACCCATTGAACCAAAGGCCTAACCCATATATAACCCAACCCAAGGCTTGTTTTCTATAAAATAAGCCCCATTCTATGTTTTATCTGTATCACAATTGCAATGTACTTAGTACATTAATGTGGTATCCTGGTAAAGTCTAATTGCAAAACACACACACACCTACATCAAAGTTCTAAATTTGTATACAATGGAAAGCTTTCCCCATGAATATAAAAGGTCTAACCACCCTTTGCTTGGCCAAGTCATCTGCCCCTGACTTACATCTCTCAGCATCCAAGTGAATGAGCAATTTCGTGGGCTGCAAGAGTTATCATTAATCCGATCTGGTGAGAGTAATGTCAAGGATCTGTATCAACTCAAATCAGATTTACTGGTGCAACATCTGCTTAGTCAACTCATGGTAGTGCTACTGATTTTGGTACTGGACCCGGAACAGCTACTGGACCAAACCGAGTTAATCAATAAGATCTACTGCTACCCCTCCAAATGGAATTGGTAGGAATGCTCATTCAAATGGAAGCAGAATTGTGACTCGTTCCAACTAAGGTAGTAACCCGTTAGAATGCTGTGAATCCTGGAATTGGCCGAGATGCTGCTACCTCTCTTCAGATAGAGTAATAATAAGAATTCTATGGAAAGAAGGCTTGTAATGACCTTCTGTGCTCCGTGTGCTTTGCCCCCAATTCAGAAAGAGGACACTCTCATACAAGACACATTGCCCTTTTTCTTTCCTTGTAGTTCACTAAGAGGGAGTTCACATCAGTACTCCGCAGGGAGGGTAAAATAAAAAAAAAACTCTTCTAGCCCTTTAAATAGGGCAGCTACAAATAGCTTGCTTTGAAAGACTGACTTTCACCTTGAAAGCCTCATCATAAAGAAGAAGAAAAAGTCTTTTAGCCGATCCTTCTTGTCCTTTTTCCCCCATGAGTTTGGAGTCATCTCGCTTCGAATATGGCATGCTCACCTGTCCGCATACCCTTCCGGCAAGTTGAATCCTGTTACTCCTTTTGGGATCCACAGGGGCGAGCGACCCAAGCAGTATGGGCCTCCTGTCCCCGTGGGGAAAGGCACGCCAGCTGACTTACAAGCGTCAATGCCCGCTCTCGAGCCGTATGGCCACTGTCCAAATGGTTTGTTCCTTGCCGACTGTGACTGCATGTCTGGTAGCTCTGCATTTTGAAAGAGCGGGAACACTGAACGGGTAAAGCAAGGGTAAATGATGTTGGGTCACGTTCAGAGGCTAGCCAGCTTGCTCTTTCCCAGTACAAGGGTGAAAATGAAACCTATTCTGTTAGGGAAAGATAGGAGTACTCCTGGGATCGAGATCTCTTTGCCGGCAGATCTACGGATGGAAGCCGGTGGAGTCCATCATATAAAGAAAGCCCCTCCTTTATTTTGTTTTATCAATGGGATCGGCCCAAGCACTTGACTTTGAAATGGTGCGCTATTTCCTCTCTATCGATGGAATTAAGAATTTTCGGGAGAGAATGAAGCAGCGGGAGAGGTGTGAAGTCACTCGCCCTATAGAATGAATTAGGTTGGAGAAGAATGCCGGTCCCTCAATCCTAATCGGGTAAGGCATCCATCAGAGTGGTTGGGGTGGGGTAGTCTATCATCCTGCTGAGGCGGGTGATAGGTCTAAATCCATTTAATAACATTAGCTGAGTCTCTTTCCACAGTAATTTGATCCTTTATATATGGCCATATCCATTTTACTTAAGCAACAAAATTGCAGCTCTAGTAGGGCCACCTACAACCAGTATACAAGGGAAGGCTTTTCCTATGAATATAAAAGGTCTAACCACCCTTTGCTTGGCCAAGTCATCTGCTCCTGATTCACTTCTCTCAGCATCTAAGTGAATGAGCAATTCCGTGGGCCACAAGAGTTATAATTAATCTGATCTGGTGAGAGTAATGCCAAGGATATGTATCGGCACATATCATCCATTTTATAACATTAGTTGAGTCTTTTTCCACAGTAATTTGATTAAATCCTTTAGATATGGCCCACTCCATTTCACTTTAAGCAACATTTGCAGTTCTAGTAGGGCCAACCTGTTGCTGTTTTACTTTGTTTCTAAAATATCAGTTAATAAATAGATTCTTAATTTTCCTGAATTCTTGAAGTTCATAATTTCTGTTTATGGTGAAACCCAGTTCAACTGAGATTATAAATTCATCTCTTGACTTACATTTGGGTTGCTCTGAAGATTTCTTGTCAAGTCCTTCGATTTTCTGGTCAATATGTTCATTCTCTTTGATTCCTTATTGAGCTTCTAACTCCAATTACTATTTTACACTGTTTTCTTATTCGTTATGCGGTAGGTTTTTCTTTTTAATTAATCTTGAAAGCTCAACCTTGCCTGACTGGCAGCTTTAAGAGTTTAGAGAAGTCTCCTCTGTTAGCCTGTTAGCCACATGGTTTATTGTTCTGCTTATTCTTGCATTTCAGATTTCATATGATTTGGATATCAATTGATCAGGTCATGTGATTTCTCCCACCCTTGTTATCTCACATTGCTTTTGGGTCTCACTCTCTAAGTCTCCCCAGCAATCCTCTTCTAGGATTGTATCCCTGTGTCTGTGACCTGTAGGACTCAAGGTTGTTAAATCTCTGCTGCAACAAATCAAATTTGGTGGCTAGTGAGCAGTCCAGAACACCTTTTGCTGAATACATTTAAAATGGCATGAGTTGTACACAACCTTTTTGCAAAAAAAAAAAAAAAAAGGCTGAAGTTTTCGTGCACGTGCACGACCTGCATTAAATGCAGTCAGATTGGTATAAATGCCAATATGAAATGACTTAAAAAGCCCTCGCATCCCTCATTTGATGGAGTTGATGGGAAAATTTCCCGTGTACGAATGCCTTCCCCTAAAAAAAAAGCGACTTCTCAAATTGGAAAAAGAAAAAGGATTTAAACTGGCACGATTTGGTCTTTAGCAGTTATATTGACCTCCTCTATATTCAGGTCACTGTTGCTTCCTGAAGCTTTTTCAGGTTGAGTCACAAGCAGCTTCTGAATGTTTTCTACCTGCTGGCAGTACTTCTGTTTGTCCCCAGGCATGCTGCTGGCTGAAAAATTATTTCCTGCACTTATGGATTGTTCAACTGTCCTAGCTAAATAATGAGTTGAATTCTTCATACATATTCCGACAATACCTGCAGTTGTGCATATACTGTATTTGTTTTTTAGTTCTCATTTTCTTGCAGTGTTCAGAAGGTTTCATGCACACCCGGATGAGACGTCGTGTGGAGTCTTTGATACTGGTAACTCCTCTTTCTCAGTGAATTTTGTTTTGTTTTGGTGGGTCATCCTTTCTTGTCCTGTCTCAGCTTTGGTTCTACGTTGAATGAGATGTGACATGCTAAACTAGTTTGTGTGAATTTTAACATGAAACAATTGCTGGATGTTGACCATTAGCACTATGATGTTCTCCATGATCCACTACGTATGGTTACAACTAGATTGGCAATTTCTTACCAAAAAAAAAAAACTAGGTTGGCAATTTGTAGTGCCAGTTATGACAGAGAGTTAAGCCTATAGCAAGGAGTTCTGGCATGATATTCTGCTTATGCCCTCCCTTAGTGCAGGAATAATTATCACCTCCAATTCACGGGCACCTCCAATTCCTCCAATTCCTCTAATAGAGTAATAGGGGGGAGTGGACCCCACCTTGGGCTGTGTTTTCGGGCAGGGGGTAGGGTGGTCATTTCCACCCCCATGTGAGGAATTGGAGGAATTGGAGGGGGGTAGCGAATTGGAGGGGATAACGATTCCTTAGTGCAGGCTGGACAGTCACCTTGCCTGTCAGGCTTTCTTGAATTATTAGATGCAATTATATGGAGTATTGTGTCATAACAGCTCATAGCTCAGCTGGTTAATTCACATGTTCAGTGAGTGGGAGGACTTTTTAGTTGAAACCTTGTTCAAATCGAAGCATTTTTATTCCTGATGAATCTAGTTCTCATACATAGTTTACATAAACTAAGATTTGGGTATAATAGTATATGTAAAAAAGATATATAGCATTATATATTATATTAATTAGTTAACGACTATATGCACTAATGTGGGGTCTGGTCAACAAATCCTATTCCTAGTGGGTTGTAGGATCATTGTAACTGTTATTGTGAAAGAATTATTTCCAAGAGTCAACAAACTGGAAAGTCCAGAACTGAACTGAGTGGCCTTCAGTCAAAGTGATCCTCAATATGTGAAGATTTAAAAGACAAACAAAACCAATCATTGTATGCTGAAAATTTATGATATTTGGTACTTCAGATCATTAAAACTGTTTGGACCTCAGAATCTTGTCAGAGTAATGACAGAAAAAATTGGCCATGTCAAAAGTAGATCAACTGAAGTCTGTCTGGTATGTAGTTTTAGGTCATGATAGTAGTCTTGTGGAGGCTTTGACCAACCAGATTTAAGCTCAAACCAGCAAGCCTTGGTTGGTATACACTATTGTCATATCAAACAGTTGCAATTACAGCTACTGAAAACTACCTAATCATTTTGCCAGAACTAAGCCATCAAGCAATCCAAAGATCATGAAACTTTAAGATTTGATAGAAAGCCTAATCTCCCAAACTTTCGTTCAATCAGATAAGGTTTACCCACGGTTTTCAATACCCATGAACTGCTATGCAAGGTCCTAATCTGCCCCTACCACTGGTATCTCACAACTCTTCTATGAACTGAGATATTTGAATGAGGAAGAGATTGATTCTTACCAGAATTACTTACTATTGAGGTTAAAGCAGCTTCAACCAAAAACCATGTGGAAACAATTGAGGAACTGAACTCAATGAAGAATAAAAAATTCATGATTAAGGGACAGGTCAACAGAGTCTATCCCCAGCGTGGGTTCCACTTAACTGAAATATAATCTTCTCCTGATTAAGGGACAATTGAACTCATTTCCATAAATTCAGCTCTTAAAAGAACCTTAACCGAAATAAATTAAAAAAAAAAATGATCTGTTCACCTGAAAATTAAGTGTTCAAGTATAGGGAAAAAATGTATTCTCAAGGCGTGTTTTGATAAGCTAATCAAATTGGCCCACTGTCATTCTGCCTTGTGGTCTGGATTAGCTACGTCAAATTTCAAAACCTAATTCAATCAAATATCCTCCCATATATTGGCATGCATCCTGATGTATATTGATGATGCATATACAGTAGTGGCTGTGCACTCTCATAGTTCTGAATTTTCAAAGCTCTATTTTGCTACTTGGAAAACTCTTTTTTTGGCTAAAATTTTAAATGTGAACGGAGTCTACCTGTCGACAAAATTTTGGTTCCATCCAATCTGCCACGTGGCAGATCTTTGGGCCACCTTGATCAATGTGGCCCATTTTGAAAAGTTATGCTCACTAGTAAATGATTTCATGTACCTAAGATATTTAAAATTTGAATAAGGGAATACCCACCACCCTTGGATTTGGAAAAATACTCCCAAACTTGAACTCTGAAAGTTTTAGGAGGTTGTTCCCCCAACCAAAGAACAAATTTGAGGTTTTGAGGTGGGTTGCAATTTCGGTTTCCAATTTTTTAAAATTTTTATTTTTAATATACAAATATAACTAAAAGTCAAATTTCCAGCAAAAAACTCACCTTGTAATCTTAGACAGTCGTAACAATCCACGTATTTTTCCTAGTTTCTGCAGATAATTGGTACACAAACACCAACTAATAGAGATTAGGGTTACGTTCTGTAGAGTTAGAATGGGGTATTACACACACTCTCTCCCCTCCCCTTTCTCATCTCAAGAGAAAAACCCACAGTATAATTGCATTTAACGGAAATTAATCTCCAGCAACTAATATGTGGAAGAATGGTTTTTTTCCTTTATTTTATTTTGGTGTTCAATGTTTGCATTGAAAAACTGGTGATTGATCTGTGAAAATAGGTGTATAGTTATTCAAAACGAAGGGCCAAATTTCTATCCCCGAGCTTTGAAGTAAACATTTAAATCCAAATTAATCCAAATCCAAAAATTTGAAACCCAATCCCTCTCTTCTCTCCTTTGAAGCATTGCAACATGGCCTCATCCTCAATGACTTTTTTGATGTATTGTTTATTTCCTCATCTTCTGACTAGCAAGTTTTAGATAAACAGAAACACAATCGATCATCAAAATTTGAAACCCAATCCCTCTCTTCTCTCCTTCGTTTTCTCCCTTCCACGCATTCAAAATACTCAACATCTAGAAAAGAAAAAAAAACAGCAATGTAGTAACGAATCGGCCATGGACGAGACCGTTGAGGGTGGAAGTGAGAATGCTGTCTCCAGATCTGCCAGAGGTGTTGTTGGTGCGAAACCTACTGCACAGCTTCATGAGGAGCCAGAGTTTGAGTCAGGCACACTTGGCCCAGTTTCGGAGGAAGAGACGTTGGGTAGAAATGGGAGTGGTGCTGGTATTCTTGGCAAAGGTGGTTGGGCATCTCTTTCTATAATGTTGCCTCTGATTTTGATGGTCATCAGCTTCACACTGTCTCTCCCGATCTTAGGGATGGAAAACCCATTGCTGTATGTCCTAAGCAGGTGGTGGAGGTCGGCAAATCTCTTTGGTTGGCCATTTTCTTGGCAAAAAGCCTCCTTTTGGCTTGGTTAAGAACTTCTTACCAGTCTTTGGAAACCTGAGGGAGATGTGGAGTTCTTCCTCTTGGATAGTGGCTACCATGTATTCCGTTTTTCACTTGAATCTGACAGGGTGAAGGCACTAGAGGGTGGCCCCTGGTTTATTCAGAGGAAACCATTGCTCCTCCGCCCTTGGTCCCCTCTACTGAATCTCACGCTCATTTCTTCTTCTTCTGTTCCAATATGGATCAACTTACCTGGACTACCCTTCATCTTTGGACTGTCGAAGCCCTCAGCATTGTTGGTAGTGCGGTAGGTACTCCTCTTTTCACTGATAAATGGACAAAGATGCAATCTCGCCTTTCCTTTGCCAGGCTATGTGTGGAGATTTTGGCTTCCTCCGAGGTTACTGAATTCATTACCATTGATGCTGGTAATGGCAAGCACTATAACCAATCAGTGTATTATGATTGGCGACCATCCAAGTGTTCTCAATGTATTGTGTTTGGACATGATTTGACTCATTGCCCTCGTTCTCCTCCAGATCTTAGTCCGGCCAGCTGGGGTGAGGTTGGGATAGGAAGAATCTTGCCAAACCAGTCATGGCATCCAGTGAATCGTGGGAGAAGGAGAGGGCGCTCTAAGGGTAAGGGCTTAGCTGAAGGTTCCTTACCAGAGGACGCGGCTCCTCGTCGTTCTCGAAACTGGAGCAGATCGAAACTTGTGGGAGATGATTCAACAGCTTCTCCGGGAATGGAAGTCGGTTCTCAGGCTGGTATTTCCAGTGATGAAGTTAACAAAAATCCTGTTAACCAATCTCAGAAGTCCATTGATGGTCTCATCAACTCACCTGTCATGGGTCTGCACTGCCACCAGTCCAAGCCTCTGCCTTCTATTGCTCGCAGGTCTGAACATGCTCCTTCTGTTGCACGCAACCTTGCTTCCAATAGGAACCAGTTTGATGCCCTCAATTTTGAATCTAAGCTGAATGAAATGGAAGCTCCCAACAGTCATATTAATTCTACCATGCTGGTCCCCATTCCCACTAGTGGGCTTGGGCCTAAAAATGTGTCTCAAGTGAACGATCCTAAGAGGATTGAGCTGTTCATTGACTTAAGGGTGGATCCCATTGTGGAGGAAGGCCCACTAATAGGAGGCATTGTGGGTGCCAATGGTCACACTTCTTCTAAGGGAAAGGGAAAAAAAAAGGGTAAGAAAAGGAAAAATCATGATCCAGGTGGCAATTTAGTGGCTTCTAGAGGCGTGGTTATTGGAAACACTACCTCTGCTTCCCTTGTGGTCCCTATGGATGAAGGTATCTCTAATATGTGTTCTATGGGAAATGAATCGGTGGATAAAGATGGATTTATTGAAGAGGGAGGCACCATCTATATTGATCTTAATGGCCATCAAGTTGTGTTGGATGAAATCGATCCGATGGATGCTGAGATGGTCGTGTTGGGAGATTCGTTGCAAGTTTCGTTGTCTCATCTAGATTCTCAATCCGAATTGGTGAAGGATGTTCCAATTGATAATCCGAATGGGGAAGTGGTGACCTCTCCGCCTAATACGGATAATACGGCTTTTGACGCCAATGGTAGGGGAGAATCTGGATCTGATGGTGCCTTTTTGGATCGGGATAGTCTTTCCGTAGCTTCTAAGAATCAAAATAGATACTGGGTGATTCCTCCCATTCCTCCCTATAATCCTAATGGGAAGGTCAACTTTACATACAGGTGATTGGTTGTTTGGGTTTGATCGTGTCCTTGTTACTCTTTGGATGGTCTCCCTTCAGCTTGACTAAGCTGTAGGTTAGTCCATTGTTTTGTTATTGGAGCTTGTTCCTTGTTTTCTTCTTTCTTCTTTCCCCCTTTGTTTTTAGGGGGGGGGGGGAGGGAGGGAAAGATTCTCTTTCCTTAATATATTTTTTATTCATCCCCAAAAAAGAAAAATCCATATCCAACTTTGACATAGTAAGCTGTTTTTAACAAATTTTAAAATTTCCAAAATGAATTACACCCAAACTTTACTGAATCATTCTGAGTTTGAATTTCTCAACTATGGCCTTGAGTATGGCGCTATTGGCTCATGTGTGCGTGTGTGGGTGTTCAAGTACTTCCATGGTTTATGCCGCAGGCTCTGGATCGTGCAAAGCCAGATGTTGAGAAGTCGAGGAAAGCTGCACATAGCAGATCCTTCAAGAGACTGGTTTGTAATTAGAAAACTGTTAAATGCTTTGGCTAATTATTTCGTAGGTCATTTGTTTGTATGTGTTATTTATCATCATTATACCTATTTGACTGTAGAGCCTCAAAGGAAGCACGAGCTAATTCAAATTCATGAAGACGTGCCAGTGGTCAAGCAGCAAAAGACATCCAGAAATAACTTATGGAACCCAAAAGAATTCTGAGTTTTCCCTTACAGGTTACACTGAAGGCCGGTGTACACACTAAGTTAATGGGCTGACCCTCTTTTGTCTGGTACAGTGAATTTATGTATTGCAATTTAGTCCAGTTGCAGCTGAAACTGTAGAACATTGTTTGCATTTGCGGGACGATTTTGCAAATTCAGAGTTACTGTAACCGGGTTGATTGCCTTTTCTGAACCCTAACTTATTCAGTGACTTGACAGTGCTCAATTGGTGATGTATGATGAAAAAAGGATCAGATTCCAGTCAATTTTAGAGGAGAATTTGGAAAATTTTGTTCAAAGTTTTCAATTATCTAATGCAATCTTCATATCCCCTTTCGTAGGAACTTTCACGAATATTGCACTATAGGTATTCCATGGTCTGGACTCTGGATTCCTTAATGGCATAATTTTGCCCATCATATCCCATGTCCCCACTCCATTAAACGGGGCCAAATAGTTAACTTGAGGGTTTATTTATGGGAAAATGTTCTCTTCTCATTAAATATGTGGGTTTTTTTTTTTTTTTTTTTTGGGGGCCCTTTCGGATCCATGTAGCCGACCCCATTTAGTTGGGATAAGGTTATGGTTGTTGTTGTTGTTGTTATTGGCTTGACGTGTAAGATGTCAATATAAACAGGTAGTGTATATTATCCCTTTCCATGTATTGATGGAAAATGCACTTTAGAAGCTCCCCAAAATTTATAGATCAACAGTAGAACTTACGAAATGAAGCCATATACACCTTTCCAATGTAAATAGCAGCACCAACTCATCGAGCAAGTGAGCAAGATAGACGTAACACACCCAGTTCGCTCCTATATCTCCTTCAGAGTCTCTGTGAGCACTCTGTGTAGTACCCTTGCGGCTCTAAAAAACATTTCCCCACTGAGAAAGAGATAGCTAGTGGTAGCGTACCCTTCCTTAGTGGCTCACAAAACCTTTTCCCATTTATCAATTGCGTAACCCACGCCCACCTCATCAAAAAGGGGAAAAATATATTATACTTGAGAATTTCCCCTTTTACTTATTTATTTATGTATTATAATTTAGGAAAAAGGATGGGCACACCATTGGTGTACCGTTAACCAGCACCCACTGTGTTTATCTCTTTTCCTCACCTTTGAGATGACCATCTTGTCCCTCTTGTATAATACCTCATCATGTACCCTCATTGGTGCGAGACGCTAGGTGGTAGGGGCGGTGTCCCTATAATTTAAAAAAAAAAATTAAAAAAAAATCTAGGACACAGTTTTCCTCCATTCACGGTGAAGGGAATTCCTGTATTCATTTGTCATTGGATGGGCTCATAGGAGCACGAACGACTTGGAATGGAGATAATTATGATCGAACATATGCTTTTTATTTCCCAAGATGCTTATGGAATATTTAATACTCCTCCATCAAGACTCTTGTGACTATAAAACCCATATCAAAAGAAAGATTCATGAAATTTCAGCTGTCCAATCTGCTAGACTAGAGTGAGATTTGAAGAATGATGGGGGATTCCCCAACTTTATTCAGAGAGTAGAACCATCTATTGCAAGGAAATCTTTGAATCCCATATTCCTATGATCATGACCATGCGATGAATCATATAAAACAAATATATATGGTTTGGAGATTGGTTATAGTATACATTACAATAAAGAATGGACAGCTAAGCTAACAAGAAAACCCAACAAAGCACCAGCTACAACTTCTACCTCTGTGTGCCCGATTGACTCTTTCAATGGAATGTAACTATTAGAAGCTTTGGCTGATGACTCCTCGCTCGCAGCTGTTAAGCTCATTGAAAGCATTGTACTTGATCTGGCAGTTGTGTTCTTTGATCTGAATGGAGCAGAAGTCTCTTCTGGGTTTGATATGGAAGGACTTCCATTCTCAGATGATGACATGAGGGGAGCAAGGCTCTCCGATTTTATGGAAGATTTTCCAGGTTTAGAATTAATCAGGTCACCATTGTCCTTTTCTTTGCGGGGAATTGGGGTTTGTGGGGCCTCTAGCAGTCTCCTGTTTAAAACCTTTGCATGGTTGCCTACTTCCCTTCTTATACCCTGCAAGACAAAAAGGCAAAGAACCTCAATTGGGAAGATAATTAAGAGTGTACCCAACAGCATTATACAATCACAGAAACAAGAAATGCTTCCAAATCATATATCACTGGGATCCACACACTTTAACATGTGGACACAATACATAGCTGAGAAGTATTCCAAGTTTAGCTTCCAAATCTCTGTCTTCCGCAGCATAGTTGTCACGGCGAATACGCGACCCAAGGCATTGGAGGGGCCCTAGGCATGCAGTATATGACTATATTTAATATAGCAATAATAATTTTATATAATTATGCTTATAATGTAACATAGAAACCATATCAATGCAATATGATATAATTATCATAGTAATGACCTAATATGCGAAAAGCAACATATAATAAACAAAGCATATGATAAAATATAAGCATGTTCATAAAAATAAAAAACCACAAACATAAAACAATGTAACCATGTTAAGTGTCAACAAGGTGTGCTGTCACCTTGGACCCAAGAAAGAACCTGGACGTGCCTAGGCAACGCCTTGTCGACTCCCAACTGTTATCTTTAACTTGGTCTCTATTATTAAATATTACATCAGAATCACAATACAGAAATTCCAGGATAACCAAATAAAAACAAAATAAGGGATCCTGGTAATATGTTGTCAATAAATCAACCAAATGCAAATAAGATTGCATATGACCACATGGAAAAAGAAAAGGGGAAGAAATTTATCACCAAATAGGAAAAAAATAAAATTCAATCATTTAAGCATGATCAATGACAATGGAATAATTTCAAGAACACCTACTGACAAACATACAAATCATGAGTAAGAGAAAGATATAACTAATGGGCCATACATGATGAAGTAAGTTTCATAAAACAGTTATCATACACCATTTATAAGCGCAAGCACCACATACCATGCTTGTGGAAGACTGGAAAAAGGGAACATCAAAATGAAACTCAGAAAAGAATAATCTCAGGGCTCACTTGAGATGATAAGAAAAGGAGGCTTATATCTCTGGAAAAACAAAACAAGTAAAATGACAAGAAAAATGAAAAAGAAAAAAAAGAAAAGGTGATCCTTCTAGATCTCTTTCTAAGAGTTCACGATTTCTCTGTGACGTCATATGTTCTGCATGATGCCAATGAGAACATTTAAGGGGCTTTTGCAGCATCCAGATGACTTTTTCAGAGATATCTAGTGCTTGATGGCAGTGGGAAGCAGGGAACATTTCAGCTTGGATTCATGGAGAACTCCACACCACAGTTCTTTTCTTTTGTTCCATTGTGTAGCAGATCTCCTTAAGGACTTGTCTGGGAATCACATGTATAAGCTAGAAGATGCGTATATTCAAACAAATGGTAGAACTTGGAAGAGAAAAGATGATTGAAGTTTCCCAGTCAAGCCCTTCCTTGACAATGCAAAATACAGCTCCTGCGTAATTTGGTTTGGAAAAGCTGCTGTCCCCTTCAAACTGGAGTTTTTACATATGGGCCCACTGCTCATAAGATCCTTATGCGTGAAACTATAATAACAAAGAAAAAGTAGCCACTTCTCAGCATGAGCTTCATATGTTGCAACCATCTGCCTGTTCAATGCTTGGCTCTTGAAAGCTCTGGTGCAGACCTATTCCTAATCTACTAAGATTGGGATGGGATACACCGATAGATCCTGTCCTTTGCACATTATTACAATAAATCTATTGGTTTCCCTAATAAGCTGTATCTTCCTAGTTATCCTTTGGGAGCTTTTGAAACAATCTGCACAGCTTCTTGAAGATTGAACTGATGGCCTGGAGAAGGAGGGCTAGTCATGCTTACTTTCCCTTCGCTTTATGTTAGTCCATATAGAATTGAGAACAGTATATCTTGAACGATAGCACAACTTGGTAAATTATTGGTGGAACCAGCTAAAAGTCATTTGTTGAAAGGATAGTTCTAATACTTCTTGAGCTTCTTTATTGGTACCAACTTGAGCTACGAGAATGAAACTCAAATTCAACAGATACTCCTTTAGTTGGTATGGAGATGCACTTGATCATGACTCTTGCCCTATCAGCGCTAACGATTCCATTGAAATTGAAGCTTTTTAAGTTGTCTATCTAGCACTTGGCACACCACTATAATTAAAAGAGAATTCTAAATCCACCACTTGAGGGGCTTGGGTTTCTCGTCTTTCTGGCTCCCACTCTTTCCTCCCCCAGCCCTTACAATCCATTTGCTTCCTATCAGCCCATGCATGATTGGACAATATAGAGTTCGCTGTTATATATCCAGATGCTATGGAATTGAACACCTGGTGATTCACAGCTCCCTCATGGTGGAACCACCAGTAGGCATGATTCAAGGGAATTGGATACTTGTTTTTCCTACAAAGTTATTTTACTTAAATCAGACAACTCTCTAAAGAAGGCATGCAGAAATATATGGAAATGACTAGAAGCCAAGAGTAGGTAACTAAACATGTATTCATGCCATACAACAAAAGCAAATTCTCACATTATGATAGGGGTGGAAATGACATATAAAGTAGATATTATCATCAAAATGAGAAATAAAGGAAGGGATCTAAAATAATCAGGTAAACTTGGTTAAAAGAGAACAAGATTAACCAATATATTGGAGACGTATTCTACTAATTCCTCCTTAAAGATAGTTGTCCACCTTTTTATTTTACATCCTAACCCTTAAAAATATGCCACATGGGATTTAGAGATCATCTACTTACATGTAGAACAGGTAAAACCCTGGAGGAGTGGTTAAACCGACCCAGGGAGGAAGTTCAGAAACACCAAATCCAGAACAAGATTTCAAAATAATAATAAAAAAGAAAAGGGATTAGTCGTGGTGGGAGCGGGGGTAAGGCTACGTACATTATGACCCTCCACAGACCCTGCAGTGGCGGGAGCCTCGTGCACTGGGTACATCTTTTTTTTTTTTTAAAAGGGATCAATCATGCAACAAAGACATGTGAAGACACAAGCGATATGGGAAAACAGTTGGTCCTCTGCCCCTGTTTATATGATTTGTGTATGAGAAAGTTTCGCTGAATGGCACAGCCTTAAAGTGCACATCACCCACTGGACGGACAGATGATTGGAATTACTTTGAGAAGAAGCAAAAAGAGCTCAAGGTTTCTCATCCTATCTAAATGTGTTGTATAGACTCATCACGGATGAAGTTCCTGTGTTGGACATGTATGAAGTTCAAAACTCCATAGAATTGGCCAGATGCAACATTTCTAGATCATGTCATTACTACTTTTTCCTCAGTTGCAAACATGATTAATAGTTACCATGCATTATGAGTTTGACTTTTCATCCAGAAAGCCTCCACGAGACAAAGGTTATGTTGATTTTTTTGAATATAAGCAAATGGTATGATTCATACAATATTCTATTGCATGGAGTACTTAATAGAGTGAAATTAATCATTACTTCCAACATTACTGAATATATTTTTCAAATCCACAAAGTATAATTTGTAGAATTTTATTTATCTGAAATTCACTACCAGTTTGTATGAATTTCAGATTCTTACAATCTCCATATAACCACAATATATGAAGCAGGATAACCAGGGTATAGAAGTGCTTCTGAACTGCCACAATTAATTAAAATCGATTCCTAATCTGATAGAGATTCCCATTTCTTATTATAAATCCCAAATCCCTCTAAAACATAGAGAAAATAAAACAGGAAAAAGGGGAACATCATAAAGATGATATTAACTATATCTTGATGGAAATGCTACTGCTATGATATTAACTATATCTTGATGGAAATGCTACTGCTTACAGATGGCACTGCAGATTGGCCTACAGCTGTAGGTTTTCAAAACCACATCAGCGATCATGCAGCTAATTATAGTGATCCTGTGATAAAAGTCACACAGGACAAAGTGGATTTCCTTTCAGTGTTAGATTTTCATCTTAAAAGACTGGTCTGTTAAGTGGAGGTACTACCAGGTATATGAATGGAGTGGGGATCCCACTCACAGCGAATGTGGGATCTAACATTCCCCCTCACGTGTAGGTGGGTCGGAACCACCATACACGTGGACAAAGAAAGGGGAAGCACCGCAGGTGGGATCAAGACCAGCAGCAAGATCGAGACCTGCTCTGATACCATGTCAGATTTCCATCTCAAAAGACCGGTCTATTAAGTGGAGGTACTACCAGGTATATGAACTGAATGGGGATTCCACTCACAGCAGAGGTGGGACCTGTTTCAGAACTTGCCATCGTTGGGAATACAAATGGTTGTATTTATTTATCTCAGATATAATCTCACATCCTTCTCAGTTAGTTCACTTATGTGTCCAGTTGAATACCATTTGCCTCCCCCAAAAGAGAAAAATATCTTAGTTCTTAAAGCAAAAAGTCCTAAATTAGTAATTTCTGATCAGCTCACAAATATTTTTGTCAAAGATAAGGGAGAGGGTTCTCTGAGCAAGCAAGCGGGGTAGCCTACGCTCCCACCCAAAAAATTTCTATCTCCTCAAAAGAATTAATAAAAAAATCATGTGAGTAGGCGTAGGCTATGCTGCTTGCTCAGAGAGACTTTTCCCAAAAGATAAAGTCAGAACTATACTACAGAAGAACTTAAGTGTAGATCTACATTTACATCTTATCAATTATATGAATTACAAGGAAAAATTCTGATACCATTTCTCTGCGCCGAATCTCAAATTCTTTCAGAACCATTGGAAGCAATGCAAAGTTGTTATTTTTGTACTAAGCAACCACACCACACAAGAAGCAATTGCATCGTTATCCCACTAACACCCACCTCCTTCTTTATAAATTGTCAGAAGATTTGAAACATAATTCAATAAACTAAAAGCAAGAATCCTCACAACGGAACTAACATATCTACCTGGGCATCATACATGACAAGGACGGCGAAAACTACGGCCATCCCAAATATTGAATCTGAAAAACCCCTGTATTCATAGGGACAACAAACCAATTGATCATACCCATAATTTCATAAATCATAAAAGTAAAGTACTTATATTATCCAGAAAAGAATTTGTAGAATAAATACAATCGTGTTCACCTTTCAAGGGCAAGGGAAGTTGCAGCTGCCACAACCCCCTGCATATAAAAATATATCGATAACTTAAACTTTAGGACAGAAATTTTTAATAATCTAATCATAAGAATGGTAAAATGAAAAAGAGAATAACCAAAAGGAAAGTCAATGCTTAAACATCCATACTGAAGAATGAGTGGAAGGGAATCCACCAGGGCTGACAGCAGCTTTAAAATCAACAGCTTTGCCGTAAAGAAGAGAAGAAGAGAAAGGTTTGGAAAGTTGCCCAATTGCCCCAGAAATAGCTGCTGCAACCAAGACCTAGGACCAAAGGAATCAATAATTCAAATAAATCACTGAATTCAAGCCACACCCACAACATAAAACCATCAAAAGAAACTGAAATCATTAGCTTTACCTCATGCTGAGAAAAATTTAGAGGGCGTGCAGGGTGTGTTACCTTGTTCTGGGCGATTTCTGCAATATTTTCAACTCCAATTCTGAGGCAAAAGATGGATGGATTAAATGGTTTTCGAGACGCAAAGCGGGTACTTGGGAGAAGCTTGTGCCTCCTTGAGTTGAAGGAGAAGCAGTAGTTCCTAGGCAGAGGACAAGGGACTTTGTAAGAGCACGCGACCATGATTAATATTTAAAACAGTTTCCTTCTCTCTAGACTTCTCGTGCTCTGTGACAACTGACGGTTGTAAGCTTTGTAATTGTAATCCTAAGATCTAAACAACCAGAGTCGGTCCTACACTCCTCCTCTTCAGTCTTCATCAGCCGGGGAGTGCCTGTCCGCCGAGTGCCCAAAACCCCAAACGCTTCCAGAGACTTGGACCTGACTTGCAGTGGTCGGATGATGGATTCCTCCAAATTTTGAAATTCTTTAATGGCGGACGATTGCGGCTGGGTTGGGTTGCTACTACCTTGACAGGCCGACAGCTCAACTTCAATACCATCCTGGAAATTTTTATCAAAATTTATGTTCATGCATTTAATAGGGAAATTGGGACCTCTTAATTATAAGGGTGTCAAACTGGAGTGCAAGAATGTTCACGTACGTGAACAACTCACAGTCGTTCAGATGAAATCTATTCTATGAGAATATTCTATTTGAACGGTTGTGAATCGTTACGTATGTTCACATACGTGAACATTTACCCCCTCGTCAAACTGTCAATCGCGACAGATCGTAATCGATTCTGGTTCTAAAGGTCAGTCAATCCCAAAATTTATGGTGGCCGATCGCCCAATTATTCTGCATCAACCGACAATAGGGTTTTTAGGATCAAATTGTTAGGTTTCAAATTTGAGGGGCCAATTCTCTAGGGCTTTTTGGGTCGATTCAACCCTATTTTGATCTGATTCGAATCGACCCCGATTTCAAGTTTAAAATCCTTGCACCAGACTCATCATGTTTATTAACCAATTTCATAAATAGGATAAGATCCCGCTTAATAATGGGATGTTCCAGTTTCTTAAGTATGTCCAAAATTCCCAAGAGAGAGAGAGAGAGGGTTTAACTAAGGAAACGCCATAGAGAAGCACATCAATGAGGCGTGACAACGATTTCATACATAGGCGGGCAATGAGGTCATTTCATGAGAAAGAGACTAATGACTCAGAGAACATTTTCCCTTGAATATATATTTCGAAGCATTCTAATAATCAAATGTCGACCTTTATTTTTTTTGGTAATTACAAGATAAGTTTTATAAGTTAGACCTATTAAATAATAAGTAGGATTAAATATGCATTTTAAATGAGATAGAGTGGTTTTGTTGTAGAAAAGAAACTCTATTCACGAGATTTTCATCCTCTCAAGTGCGGTGCACTGTCCAATGCATCTTTAAAGTGTATCAAACGGTGCACCACACTTGAGACTTAGATTTTATCCTCCACATAACCACAAAGTAAGGATTTACATGATTCAGCATGATGCCTACATCCATAAAGAGATGAGAATTGATTTTACTAATAATGGAGAAAACTAGAAAGGGTTACAGACACTATTCTTCACGTCTCTTTGTGTTTACAAAGAATTCTCATAACCTTAAAAGCTCAATCGCAATAATTTATAAGGAAAGGAGATACAAATTTCTGTAATTACCCCACCTAAACCCAAATTTATTTTTCTCAAGGCAGCCCACAACACAGAATACAGAATACAAGACATCAACCCTTGACGTCTGATTCCAACCGGTTCCATATTGGTCATTCGATTACGGAACTATTAGAAACCCCATCCAAAAACTATCTCGCCCATTTAGTAATCAGCCCCAAAAACAATTCTCAAAAGTCAAAACCATCTCATTTAGTAATGAGATGGATCGGTTCTGATTATTACGGGTCAGGTCAGGTATGATTCTCAGTTTTAGTCCCAAATTGACACCCTTACTATTAAGTTGGGAAGATTTTGTCATTATGGGCTAGAATATGAATCCTCACCCTCACAAATTCACGCTAAGCCTACGCTGGTTTTACCACAACCAGTTAAAATTTGGTAGGATCTTAAACCATTGATCATTAGATGGTGATAGTAAATACAATTTGGAAGAGAGTTTTCTACCTAGGAATGCGGTTCTTACATCAACATGGAGGGGCCAATGAGAGTGCACGTGGAAGCATCAACAGAAACGGGATTTCTGCTTTTCATGAGGGCAGGGCAATCATTTCGTGGGGGACTAAGTCTGGGTGCTATGTCTACACTCTTGGACAGAGTCCCTTTCCCGGTACAATTTTCACTGGTTCATGCAAAACAGCTATATATGACAAAAAGGTAGCGGAAGTGAAGTAACAGGTTTTAGCCATGTGGCTGATGACATGGCAACTTTCAACAGTACAAATTGTTAGAGCCCTTCTTAAATTAACTACATATCAAATTTTGTGTTCAATCTTAACTATATGGCCAGTTTGTGTATTGGACTATTGCATTGGGTTTTGAATGATTCATAGTTTTGCTATCATTTTTGTTTTTCTTTTAGACCATATTTTGACCGGCTATTGGCCTGGAATTTTTTGTGTTCTTTTTCGAGTAAAAGTATATCATAAGGTTATACTTCACTGGTCATAGTGACGCCTAGAAGGACCTATATTATAACACTGCACCGCCAATAGAACCCTCTCCTTGAAGGCAAGATTTAGTCCTATGACCTCGCTCTAACCAGCCAAGGCCCTTGCTAGTTACACTAGTACCTTTCTTTGGTCTGGAACTAGCAACAATAAGGGAGGAAATAGTTGATCCTTACTTTTGTCTATAAGCTAGAAATTAGACACAAGTCTAGATATTAAACAAACAGTCAATTTTTCCTGGATTGACTTGTCCATATTTCTGGACATGCAACTATTTTTTGCCATGTGCAGATATTGGATAGGTCAAATTTTGTGGACAAGTATACCCCAAAGTCCCCTATTACCTATCAAGTTTTATCCAAATGAAATTTTACAAGTGACAATTTAGAGAAAAGCAAAATATTCAGTTCTACACAAGGATGCACAGAGTTTGTTCTTAACATTAAGAACTCAGGTATTCTACAAAAAAAAGACTCAGGTCCACAGTAAGTCAGTTCATGGCTTCCCCTGTTAGCATGCCTTAGGAACGAGAAGAAGTTTCTCTCCACCGTGAGTTGAATTAGAGAGACATGATGAGGCATCCATGGGTGAAGAGAAAAGTTGTGTTTGGTAATACTTTTAAAAGTGATTTTATTGATTTCTTGTTTGCTAGGAATAGATTGTGAGTAGAATAGCAGTTGCCACGTCGGCCTTTTTTTTTAAATTTTCCGTTCAAAGAGATCAATTGTGATTAAGAAAATGCTCGAAGTTTAGAGTTTAGACCCAAAAAAAAGATGTTGTTCTTCATGTTCACGAACATAATTGTAAAATGCTAACTCATTCTCTCGACTCTCGCTGGGACACAGCTAAACTGTCTTCTGAGATAGATCAGTTTCGAGAGAAGCAAAAAATAAGAGTTTTCTTGTACCCAATGTGAACTCTTCACGTACGAATCTACCGTCATAATTAAGGGAAATAAGAATATTTGTTTGGTCATATGCTCCTATGCCCAAACACAAGGTTGACAAAATAACCATCACATCCTCATGTTGGATGCTTAAACACGCATTCCCATTGACCCCCGCATTGGAGAAAGGACTAGGCAAACAAGCAGTGTTCTCTCTCCCCAGTCCCCATGACTAATTACCGACCTCTTTACTCAGGAATCTACATTACCTTCCCCATTTGAAATGCTCTTCATTGTTCCAAGAGTCGCAAGACGCCCAACCAAGCAAAATGAAGGTTGGCTAAAGAGATTTATCTTCACTGTGGGGGAAGGAAAATACGTAGATAATAAAAAGAGCATTCAGAAATTAATTGACGAAACTATGGTGAGAGAATGTTTGAAATTCACATGGCAAAAGTTCTTGGAGCTTGGAAATAGTGATACGTAGGCAGTCTCTACTTTTCTTATTTCATTCTTCTTTAGAAAAGAACTTGTCACAACTTGCAACTATCCATGGGAGTATTTGACTGAATTTGAGTCTGCAACTTTAACACATGACTAGTCTAGAGTCCTATATAGACCACTCGGTACGTATCTCTAACAGTCAAAATTGCTAGATTACTTTTAAATGCTCCAGATGAGCTCACCTAGGCCAAACTGAAAATTCACAAAAGATTCTAACAGAACCAGTTAACTAGTAACGTAGCAATTCTAACAGCTATATAAAATTATAGCAAGGGAGTCTGGACTCTGGACTCTGAACGAACTGGCCTGCTGCTTGTTAAATTTCGGAGCCGAATTTACACATATAAAAATGAATTGGCACTGTCGCTTGAATTGCCTAGGTGCATTGTGCCGCCCTGAAAGGAACCATTTGTTTTTTTAACTGCTTCCCTAGTTCGTCTTGAGCATATATAATGAATGTCCTATTATATTGACCGCACCTACCTTGTAACCAAAACCCAACCACCCCTAAAAGATGCTCTCCCCTGGAATGGTTTGTATTCTTATTTTAAGGAAAAACAAAGAGCAGAAGACAGAAAAATCAACAGTAACTTATATATCAGTACTCCATTAAAAAAGATAGCAATTCATGACTAGTTTCCAAATTTATTACTTCGTTATCATATGTTAGGTAAGAATAGGTTTACTCCTGATGGGAGCCTCTACAAGTTTCACAAAACGCTAATAGCTTCTTATGCCCCTCTTGGACCATTATTTTCTGTGGACACCACACATCTAACCTGTTAAGGAAAACATATACTTGCGGAAGATATTCTCCAACACATTCACGCATGCAGTATGAGACTATGAGCTTCTGTTTATTTTAAAAACTAAGATTCTGGTTCAGGAAACAAATGGATTTTTCAAGTATTTTTATGGGGAGATGAAACCATCTGAATCCAAAAAAAAAAGTGTCTGACAAATAAGGTAAAATTTCCCTAACAACAAGATCAATTTCTCACTAACATAGCTAAGACCTGCTTTATTCTTCTCAACAACCGCTCAACTCAGGAATATAACATTCTTCCACCCCCTATTCAGCCCTGCAATCAGACAAAGTTCAAACTCTAATCAATCTACACACTTTCAGGAGGGAAGAGGAGAAAGACAAAAAGGAAAAAATTTAGGTTCCGACTGATTGGATGGAAAAAAACCGAACAGTAGAAACAAATATAAAACTGCATCTTCCCAACCAATACCAACAATATTGTTTTAAAACTATTACAAAAAACTTACTTATATAGTAACTAAATTTGTAGAAAAACAGAGATCATTTTATTTCATTTTTCAACTACAATCGAAAATGTAACTTAACTGTCTTCCATTATGCTATTTGTCTTTTCTTCTCAACATATTTTATTTTCTAACATTTTACACACACACAACTAAAAGTCTAATTCTCTTTTAGAACTTATATGATATCACATGTTTTTCCATTTGGAACTTTTAGGTTTCTAATTTCAAAATCTATGCTGTGTACTTTTTTCTTTTCTTTTTTTTGAGGTGGGGGGAGAAAGGTTGGTGTCAGTGATGCTCAAACACAGTCAAATGTCTCAGCTCAACTTTTTTCATGGATATATCACAACTAAACTAATTCTTATCCCAACTACATGCAATTGATAAACAAATTTTGCATAGATATTTTTTCTCACCACCTATCCCCAGGATACTTTTAATATGCCCTGTTCTCTTCTAGTCTCTAATTTTGTACCATGCTTCTCCTCCTTACAAATGCATTCAAGGGCTGGCCTCATACATGCCCCCAACAATCTCAAACGACTTTCACTCGAATGTGTCATTTCTTCTGTTATCTTTTCTAGTTTAGCCACTGATATCTCAACATCCCCATGTTGGCTCAATTTATTTTATTTATCTTTCAAGATCCACTCAATCCTTCATGGCTCTTATAGCACTATTCTATGAAAATTTCCTTTGAATTTTTAACATTCATCAAGCCTGCTCAAATCCAATATGTGACATATTCAATTTCTTCTCTATTTATGATTGGACCTGACTCCTAAGTATAAAAAATTTACTCTGAGGTAATCTCAAATTTCACATGTATTTTTACTAAAGTTACACTCTAAAACTGTTTAGTTTGACTAATCTAATTATCTTAAAACAACTAGATTCCAAAGCATCCTCCACCTATTAATCCCTACTTTTTATTTCTGGAATAATAACTATATCATCAACAGAAAGTATATACCACAGAACTACATCTTCAGTGTGTCCAATTAACTCATCCATTATTGATGCAAAGAATTAAGGGCTTAAAGCTGATTGATCCTTGAGGTAAGACAACTGTAATTATAAAATATTTTGTCTGTCACTTCATAATTCTAACACTAACCACTACATCATCATACATATATTTAATTATGTAAATATATCTATCACAAACACTTCTCTTCTCTAACCAGTTGCATGCTTCTCCTAGTTAATGAAGACCATGTGAAGATCTTTCCTACTTCTATAAATTCTTCCATCAATCACCTTTTACTAAATAGCTTCAGTTGTTAATGTACCTAACTTAAATCCAAACTAGTTTTATAATAAAGTAGTTTCATCTTTTAATCGGTTTTCAATTACTCTCTCAAGTTTCATAGTACAGCTCATAAATTTTATCCTCAACAACTATTAATTTATTACAGCTTTGAATATTTCCTTCGTTATTATATATATACCCCAATGCTTCTCCTTTGTTCATCTGGCAATTATCTTGGTGTTCCAAAATCATGTTGAACAATTTTGCTATAAGATAACTCACCAACTCCGATATCACCCAAACTTCAAACTTCCATTTGGTCCTGAAAATTTTCCCATCTTTGTATACTTCAGAGCTTCTTTACTTCAACATCCTCATAGTATGCTAGGTATCTAAGTTTGTAGTTTCTTTGATGTATTATTTCCTTCAGATTATCAAATCTTCTACCTTAAATCACTCTAGGGAGGAGTTCTTAACCTCATTAGAAATTGCCCCAAAACCCTGAAATTTTTTACATTCTCCTGTATTCTGTAAAATTACAACAGAAACAGATAGTGCTCCGGCTACATTTTAAACTAGTCCAATGAAAGCCCCCTGCTCAATGAAAAAAACCATGGTGTTTCCAGTCACAATACAAATCGCCCTACAGTTGTACTGTTCTGTTCTATTACTAGTTAACTGGACTAGGTAATGGAATGACCACGTTAATTTCTTGACAGGCCCACCTCTATCGAAAAATCAATCAGACAAGCATTCACAATTCCTTTATGACTTGGACCCATCAAATTCTGCTGTTTTAGGTGGCGATTGGTAAAAATGAATGATTCAGATAAAAAATGGTAACATAATAAGCTGATAAAATTAATAAATTTCATAGAGCAGTATCAGGTGGTTTTTGCTAAAATTTAAGAGTGACAATCAATTTTTCATAAAGATATAACTGCACTTTTAACAAATCAATTTATTGCTCACTAATCATCACTCTCCATAAATAAACCTAGTCAGTGGGTAGGGTTTTACAACTTCGATTTGCTAGAGAGTCGAGCTTTCAGCCCCTCTGCCACAGCATCAATGAATTCTTCAGTATTAAGGTACTGGTCTCTAGTAACCCTGCAGAACAGGAATGGGAAATTGTACTGTAAGCATAACACCCACAGTGAACACACACAGAGACCTATCAAGTTAGTAGCCTTAATACTTACTTAGGTCCATGGATTAGAATAGCCAGATCCTTGGTCATTTTTCCTGATTCCACAGCTCCAACACATGCTGCTTCCAGTTTCTCAGTGAAATCTAGCAATCTAGCATTGTCATCCAACTTTGCCCTACCACATCATCTCATCAGTCTTCCATGCATTGTTTCGAATATATATGTCGTAGAAGCTATGCAGTATGCACTTCCTAAATTAGTGAGATAATAATATCCTTACCTGTGTGCAAGTCCTCGTGACCAGGCAAAGATCGATGCAATGCTGTTTGTACTGGTTTCACCACCTTTCTGATGAACGCGGAAATGGCGTGTAACTGTGCCGTGGGCCGCTTCAGCTTCAATGGTCTTCCCATCAGGGCACACCTGAAACAGCAACAAATTATCAATATCCATGACAGTAATTCAGAGATTTTGCTGACTTCAAAAAATGTTGAAAAGATAAACTCTTCTATGAGTACTGGGATTAGCCCTTAAGCACCAAAATCTAGAAAAATGTAGCATGCACAGTGTGTCTGGGCCCCAACAAGGAGACAGCCCACACCAAAATATCAACATGAATGGATGTAAAGGAAATGCCACCAGAGACTTGCTCCAAAATGTCCTAGAAATCATCCAGTGTTAAAAACATATACACACCATACTTTATCTACCCAATCCGAGCTTGACACGTGGAATGGCTTGGATTGCAAGTAACTGGCCCACGACCAAAATAGATCAGACCACTGACGAGGCAATTATACTGGCCTAGACACGTCAGCAAGATCAGTTGAGAGCACCCTAGTGGATGGAGGCTGGTAACCATAATTCACGTGCGAGAAGATTCCGGATCCCGGGATCTGAGGAGAGGATCCCTCTTTCTTGAAGGGTTTGCTAATCCAAGCAGAGGGGGACCACCTTACAGGGAAGGAAAGCCATCTGGCAAATCCAAAAGAGGATCAAAGAAAGAGGGCTGGGGAGAAAACTTGTATAAATAGGGGTCTTTACACCCATGTAATGCAATTCGAAGTATTCTTTCATCAATAGAGAAATCAAGAAACCCTAAAGAGTAATCTTCGTTTTCCATAATCTTCTTTCTAGCCTAGTCTAGCTTGAAAGTTGCAGTGTTTGAGGATTACCCTTGAGCATCATTCTTTGTGCAAAGGTTTGCAGCACAAAAATCCACATGGCATAAATTGCAAAGGTGCTAGAATTTTTCTGAAACTTTTGGGAACCAAGTCCCCAATTTTTTAGAAAGTAAAAAAAGTTCTAAAATTTGAGAATTTGACACAGTTTTGATCAGGATCAGAGTTAATAACCCAAATATAAGACCTTATAAACAAACAAATATCTCACGTAGAAGGAAGACGAAAAACAAAACAGGCAGGTTAATAGCTCATAACAGTGGATGTACCAGTACTGAAGTCATTAATCCAAGAGATCCAAAACCTGTAACCACATAAACAAAAGATCTTTCATCAAAAAAACACAAAGGCATCAGTTCCCCCCTCCCACCCACCCCACAACAGAGAGAGAGAGAGAGAGAAATATGTTAGAAAAAGCCTTTGCACCTCTCCCCCCCCCCCCCCCCAAAAAAAAAAAAAAAAGAAGAAGAAGAAGGGGGGTTAGCAAGACATCCTTAGTTCAATACCATCACAGGTTACAAGAATTTATTGCAGCATCAAGAAAAGGTTGACTAAACAGTTACACAAACCTTGAGCTAACATATCACTCTGCACATCCCCGTCATAGTTCTTGCATGCCCATACATAACCACCTTCGCTCTTCAGTGCGTAGGCAACCATATCATCAATGAGTCTATGCTCATACCTTCCAATTTAATCACATAGGCTTGTTAAAATACAGGAAATTAAAAGATCAAAACTGCAAAAAACAGAATGTTTTTTTTTGTTGCAAAAAACAGAGTGATGATGCAAGATATCTCACCATATCCCTGCAGCTTCATACTTGGATTTCCATTGAGCTTCATAAACTTCTTGGAATATGTCCTTAAACCTTCAGTTAAAGGGAAAGGAGAATGAAGATTCAAATATGCTATGCCATTGTTCTTACAAGAAACATACAAACATTATTACATTTTCAGAAACATATGGTATTCAATGAAGTTCTCAATCATTATTTCTTTTTCTAACTACAAGAAAGGAAAATCTGTTAAGAGGGAAAGCATAGAAAAATGGGAGAGGGGATCCATGAAAGCTTCTGTGCCCCCTCCCCTCCTTCCTCCTCTTATCTGAGGAAGTACACAGGAAGAGGATAAATTAACCAAGCAATCAAGCATGCCACATACCTTCCATCGTATTTCTTAAGGATTGTATTCTTTGTACTAAGATAAAGGGGCCATTTTTTCTCGTAAGCTGTGCTCATTGACGCCTCGGCAAAAGCGTGGATAGACTGTATTCATCAGGGGAGGAGGGAAAGGATTTTAGTGGCCCATATGAAGTAAATTGGCTTGAAATTTGTGCCAACCCAAAAAACAGAGCAGGGTTGCAGAATCAGAACCTCATCAGTGTTATACATGGATAGAGCAACACCTCCATCACCCTTAAAGTTGAAAACCTCAAATTCTGCCTGTTCACCATTTCCTTCTGGTACTGCAAAAGCATTGTTGAGAGGATATATTGATAATAGATCTAGGATAAAAGTACAACAAAGCAAAGCAAATTACAAGGAACCCACAACGCAGAATAACAATTTCAACATAATACATTCAAGAAGGACGTTCACTAAATTAAGTATCCATACCAAATACCAATTTGAGTTTTCCAGGTCCCTTGATAACGGTATCTGTTGCCCGGTATTGATCACCAAAAGCATGCCTTCCAATGCATATGGGTTTTGTCCAACCTGAGAACAGCACCCAGTAGGTGTGATTATCCCATTACCAAAAAGAAGCAGCATGGTCAAGATGTATATATTTAGATACCTGGGACAAGCTTGGGGATGTTTTTGCACATAATTGGCTCTCTGAACACAGTTCCTGAGTGAGGTTTCGATAATAAACAGTCCATCAGGAAACAAACAATATATTAACTGGCATCCAAAGACAGGAATAATGGCAGGGTAAATTTTCTGACCATTCAAAATATTCCTGATTGTCCCATTTGGACTCTTCCACATCTGTTTCAAGTTAAATTCTTTGACACGAGCTTCATCTGTCACAAAATAATATTTAACCATGATTAAAAGGGGGAAAAAACAATAAACTACAATTAGAAATTTTGAATTACACAGATGCAATGTTCAACAAAAACGGAGTATCTTTGGCATGGAGCTAATGGATACCTGGAGTTACAGTTGCACACTTGATTGCTACATTATACCTGCAAAGATACCTCATTACTTTGACTCAGAAGAAAGATATGGAAATTGCAACTAGAGAATAAATTATGAAACCTGAGTAACCAAACTAATTAGGAGGTCAATCACATAACTAGGAAACTTCATATTAGTAAAGGAAAATGTTTACGTCAAGTAACTCTTCTATTCCAATGAATACCAAAAGGAGAAAGGATCTTCAAAGAGCTATTGTCCCCTCCACCCTAGCCTCAAGCATAAGGGACCTGACCCATCTGATTAGTAAAATTTCAGCCCTGAATGATCATGCCATATGGATAAAAAATACATGCAAACCTATACAATTTGCAAGAGTACCGCTAATCTCCACTAACCCTCGTGCTGCTTCAATAATTTTTGCATAATCAAACTCATGACCCCATTTACATGCTAGCTTAGGCTGAAAATTTATCACTGAGAAGGGTAAAGGTTCCCTATAACATGGACACACACTATCTATACCATAGCTTCCAATGTAGCAACTAGAAGATTACCAAGTTCAGTAGCTTCGGTGAACATCATCATTTCCCCATAGGTAATACATCCAGCAATCAGAGGAAGGTAATAACTCTTATACTTTCATGGAGTAACATGGTGAGAGAATAATCTGTCAACCACCAATAGAAATCCATGCATGGTAGGTACAGAGAACAGAAATAGATTAAATAAAAAAAAGGTCAATGTGATAAAGATTCCATCTTGATGTCTTCAACTCCACAGACAATATAAACTTTCTATTCTACAGAGAAATCTCATGATAACAGGGAAATCCAAAGCTAAAACACACAACATACTTAAGAGTGGCCTCTGCGCTTTCAATTGTAACTTTATCATCAGTAGCATCACGGTAAGGCAGTCCAAGGTCATAGTACTTTATATCTAACTCCAGAAAGGGGAAAATAAGCTGCATATATGGTGAAAGAAATTTATCAAATAAAGAAAAAAATAACGAATAAGAATCTCTACACTAAAAAACTACATGAAAAATAGTACATGCCAAAATATTAATGTGATACACCATAAATCTATTACCTTATCCTTAATTGATTTCCAAAATACTCGAGTCATTTCGTCCCCTGCATCATAGGCATAGAGTAACAGAACATAAGACAGTAAAGAACTGCTTCATAGATCAATGGGGTGAACCTGGTAAGTACTCCAAGACTCCACCAATCAAGTATATCTTCCACAAAGCTTAAATAATAACCGTATCATCTAAAGCAAAACATTTTACACAGCCCATAAACAAGTTGGTCTATAGTGCCTGAAAGGTATAGAAAAAGATGCCTACAGAAGGTTATTGAACTAGTATGTTTCCGAGGTACATGTCATTCACACTTCAGAAATCCTCTTTTCAAATTAATCGAGAAAACATTATGCTTTAGCTCCCAAATACAAAACATTAATTTGTTATGAACTTGTTCTCAGTTAACTCTAAAACAGATCTCCCAACAATACAGCTCCAGGCTAAGAGATGTTTTAAAAATTAAGATTCCTTCATGCACCAGGGGAAAAAAATTCACTGTCCCATCTGGTAGAACACTAATATCTTATGCTAACAAGACAGTGCTTCCCACTTGAGCAGAAGGATGACAATGAGAAGAAGACTGGTAAATATCTGGGCAACGGAAGCATTTCAGATCACTGTACACCAGCCAGGCATGCACCATAAGTTCCAAAAGTTGAGAGCTTGACCTATTCTAGCAGCATTTACCTTAAACTGCTTAGTGTGTGACAGAAGCCCCAAGCCACCAATGAAGGTGGCTGCAAGATTATTCCAATGACATGTGGTCCAGATGTGAATGCAAGTTCAAAAAGAAAAATTGTAATTGTGAATATTTTTAACAGATGCATTGCTCTGTTGAAAAACAGAAAATTGCATCAGTTAGGGTAGAGAGTAGGGACTCCATAAAAACATCAGAACATTGTTTCTTCTTTCTTGGAAAAAAAAACATTCACATCCTTATGACCACCACATTTTGGTAGAGAGGCGGCCAATTAAATTATAAGCATCGCTATACCATGGTAGCTTAAAGACCTGGCCAATGATATCTAGTATATACAAATGGATAAAAGGAACACAAACAAATAAACTAGTTATAAGCATGCCTGCAACAATTATTAGTCAGGCATAACAAGTAAACAGAATTTCACCAGCCTACCCCACCCCACCCCTCACAAAGAGAAACCATATTCTTTACCATTTCCCTCTCTTTCTTGTGTATTCTGATAGACAAACCGAGAAACTCAGACAACCTCAGTAAGATAATATCCTTGAAGTACATACAAAAAATGAAACAATCCCTCTCTCCTGGCATGGAAATTTAGAAATGATCTTCCAACAAATTCTACTTTCCCTTCTGAAATTACTGAGTTTGTTAGGTTAAAAACGAATCAAACATCATATTGCTAGAATTGCTAGGCTAGATTTAGACGACTAAAACAGCAAAGAATGGAAGAAGAGAGAAAAAGCTACAAATCGTTCACGTGTACAAATCAACTACTCAGAAATCTCCTTCATCCATTGGTTAGATCTTTCAAAACTGTTATGAGGACTCTTCATATATAACCATTAAAGGAAACTTCATTTACATTTTTATTTTCATGAAAATCAGAAAAGAAAGACAAGGCACATCAAACAGATCCACGAATGAGGAAAACTACGACGATCAAATAAGAGAAAAACTATAAAAACCGGAAGATCGGACAAGAAATGCAAAAAGAGAATCAGACCATCCATCTCAACGATGGGATTGGCGACTTTGATCTTCTCCAAAGCCATTTCTCTGCGGCTGGTTCAGCGACAAAGAGGGGTTTCGACTACGAGTCCGAGATCTGAAAACGTCTCCAACGAAAGGAACTGAAATTTTCCAAAGGCAGCGGAGCAAGCGAGGAGGCTGAACAGGGCCTTAGTATCTATATAATGAGGAGGACGAGGGTGGAGGGGTAGCAGTCAATCTCGCTTTAGTAAGCTGACGGCCAACGGAGTGGAAAACTTGACGCACAGATGTTGGAAGACAAAATTTTCCTGTAAATCGAAGCAGCAGGAATTTTCTTGCTTCCCGTAATCCAAGGCCTTGAAATGGAATCCTTCTCCGATTAAAAGGGGTATTTTGAAAAATATAAAAGTATAAGGTATTTGCGGACTCGCAGGGACCGCCCCAATTAAAAATGGGTATTTTGAAATGAAAAAAACTTAAGGGGGAATTTGTGAACCCATTGGGGAAGGGATTATTCCATTTCAACGACTGTAATTAGGGGCAGTTGGAAAATTCATGCTGTCCGGCTCATAGTTATCAAAAACGGAAACAAACGGTATGGGTTTTAAACGGTAAAAAATTACAAACGAATGGTTCGGATTTTAAACATTTATGTTTCAAAAAAATGGAATCAAATAAATGACACTATTCTCATATAAATTGAGGAATTTTTATTTGAAATACATGCTTCTAATGTTCCAAACAACTGTAACATCCAAAATTAATTCATATATATTTGTTAACATGACACTTCATAACCATGTCATCCATATCCCCTTAGCTGTAGAATCATATTATACTTATCTTTTGACTATACGTACTTTCTTGTATACACTAAAATAGGAAACCATTATTGCACATATATTACTCTTTGGGGATTGATTCATTCAAGGTAATACAATTGGAATTCACGATTCCTACATTTATCAATATTCCACAATCCTTGTAAACTCCAAGACATGTCATCTAACATCATCATCATCCAATATCAATTCTCAATTCATACACCATAATGTCCAAAATTGAGCAATGTGGTTTGGCTATGGTGTTGCTCATTGTTGTCGACACAACCAACACATTCATGGAGTGATGCATGTTTAATTGGAGTTGGGAGTCATCACTTTAAAAACCCTTTTCAATAGATACATCCGTTTATAGCTCAATTTCGGAGATTTGTGCATTCAAAATGATATCATGAGAAATGTAACTCTTTCGAGTCATATTTAAGTCGGTGAAAGAATTAGGTTGATTAGAGTTTGAGAGAGAGATATGATTAGTTAACTACGTCATTGTTCAACAAGTCCAAAGTCTTAAAAAAAATGCCAAAAAAAAGGAACGTTTTTAAAACGGGAATGTTTGTTATTTGCCCTTTTTTCCTATATGTTTGGGAAACATATGGTAAAACGTGTTTATACTTAAAATAGAGTTTTTTTTGTTACAGAGGTTCGATTTTCAAGAAATTTTGTTAATGTAGATTATTTAACCTGATACTAGACTACCTGGTGTTCTACGATTATGAAAAATATCCTGACTTGCACAATTTTTTACAATAAAACCATCAAGAAGGGAGGATTTTTTAGTTTTGACTCGTAGTGGTGTCAAGCGATTGGTTCGATTAGGTTGAACCAGGTTCAATTTTGGTTTGGTATTAGGTTAAACTAAAACCAAACTATTAAGACAAAGTTTGGTTTTGGTTTGATCTTTTATTGGGTTGCCTTAATGGGCTCTCTCTCTCTCTCTCTCTCTCTCTCTCTCTCTCTCTCTATATATATATATATATATATATATGTATATGGAAAAAGAACCTGAAAGGTAGCATGGCCTCTACAATCAGATACAAGGGATACGAAATGATCGGCCCGACATCCCATGAAAGATGGAAATCCTATCCCTGTTGATGCTTCTGTGCATACTCACATTGGCCCTTCACGCTGGCGCAAAGGTCACTCTACCTTTTAGGAACCTTCTCCCATATATTTATACATTAGAAATTGGAAAAGCATGTTTCTTTGTAAATGGGTTTTGGTTTTATCTGGATTTTCTGGTTTCAACTCGTTTTTAGTTTCAGTTGACCCATTTAGTCAATCCGGACCAATACAATTTTCCACTATTCCATACAAGCCCAACAGGGTTTGCTTCAGCTCAACCTGGTATTTTCGGTTAGTTTTGATGGACCGATTCAGGTTGGAAATTTGATACCCCCTATTTTAGAGTGGCAAGTTCAGATAAGCGCACAAATGCAAATTCCATCATATGCCCTCTCACATAATGAGTCATTGGGTCCACACTCCACACTGACAATCTTAAGGCTGTCAAAACAAAACCAGAACTAAATACATGAATTAGAATTGACTACTTACAATCGAACCGAATTGCATTACAGGAAAATGATTTGGTTTTTATTTATTACATAGGTTATCTTCTCGGTTTGATTTTGATTTGCATCGGAAAACCGACGGCTCTAAACCCAATACGAACCAAAAAAAACTGAATAAAAACCAGTATATCTCACTCGAATACTAGCCCATGCCTTAGTTGGGTTAATTAATAAAATAATAATTAATTTAATAAGCAACAATTGTTGCATCATACTTGAAACATAAAATATGTAAAATATTTTGAGACTAACTATATAATATATATGTTCAAGTATGGATTGAAAATGATGGATCCTGTTAAAATAAATTAACAAATGCCCTAATTGTTAATGAAAAAGAATACTTTTTTTATCATGTGAGAGTAGAGAAGAAGAAAAAAAAAGGAAAACAAGGCACATGAAAGGAATATGAGATGTGCGAAAATACGATGCTTTTTTTTTATTATCACATAGGCATGGGAGACAAGATGTGTGAGGGAAATTGGGAGAAACTAGAGAAACACGAGAATATATAAGGTTTGATAAGCTGAGGTTGTTTTCATTACTGTTTTCCAAAATTTGGTACTATAAACCACATGTAAACTGATTGACACCCTTAAACAAGCTCTCTCCTTTCTGACCCATTCGGGCTTCATGTAATGATACCATTTTCTATACTGACATTAATGTGCTATGCAAATTCCTCCTCACAATTAGGGATGTAAACGGATCGGATTCAGCTCGGATAGTGCTATATCCGCATCCGCATCCGATTAGTTATCAGACGGATTCAGATAGTGCTAAACGGATATGGATCGGATATTTTATCGTTTACATATAAATATAGCTTTTCGAATAGCTATAGCCTATCCGAATCCGTATCCGTTTAACTTTCGGATGGATTCGGATAGTATTAAATGGATATGGACACGAATACAAAAACGGATTTTAGCTATTCATTTACATCCCTAGTCACAATGGTACCCTTTCCCATGAATTATATGGGATTATGGCAACTTGGCATTTCATTCAACGGAATAAAGACGCTTAAAAAAAAATCATGATGTAATTTTTGGGACAAGACATTTGATGTAAATCGGTTTATACATCCTACCTTAGACAGAGTCAAAGTTAGCTAATTCATGAATAATTTGGTAAAAATTCAGTTAAAAATATAAATCGAACCGAATCTGAACTAGTTTGAAAATTTGGACAAAGTTACTTTTTTTTTTTTTTTTTTTTGGAGAGTTGATGAATGATCGGGAAACGAATAATTCAGAACAAACATTTAAGATTCCATAAAATTTCAAATAATTTAGAAGCCAAATAATTATGTTAAAACTTTTCAAGAAAAATAAATACAAAATTTAGAAAAATTTTTCAAAAAAGTCAATAAAATAGAAAATTTCAAATATTTTTTCAAACATATATGATTAATTCTCAAGTTAATATGAATCCGACTTTTTCTCATATTCTAATTTTTTTACCGTTCTTGTTGGTGAAATGAATTAAATTCAAATATTGTTTTCTTTCAAATTATTATCAAATCCAGGCTATATCAATTTGGTAGTTAAAGTCAAAATTTAGCCACCCTTGTGAAAAGAAAATGAAAATTTTCAATGGTGGGAGAGAGGGGGAATTAGGAAGAGGGTTGGGAACATGGTTCGTAATCTCGGTATATCGGATCAGGATTGCCAAAATTTGAACAAATATAACATTTTTACCTCTAATTCTTTATAAATAATCTGATTTTTTTTATAACCTTTAAAACCTTGTCAGTACAGGTGGATCGGATCAGGATCGATCTCAGCCAATACTGATCCAATCCAGCAAAAATCAACCAATCCGATTCGATAATACGAACCTTGGTTGGGAAGGTAGCTTTAGATCAACCCATCAGCATGTCTCGAAAGGGAAAAGAAAGGGAGCAATTGTAAGATGTGTGATAAAGACTGACACAATTGAATAATGACAATTATATTATATAATATCCTCCCCTGGACCCTTCCCCACCTACTCCCCCTCTAAAAAACCAGAAGAAGAAAAAATAAATAATATGGTGTCATCATTAGCATAGATACATCTGAATTTAGTTCTAAATTTACTAGGAGGACCGGTGGATGATTTCACCAAATCATAATCGAAAAGAAATAATGTCACTTGTACCAAGCTACAACTAGTATAAATAAATAAAATTTTTTTTTTTGGGTAAAGTATATATAGATAAAGGAGAATGTTCTCTGTGCTGCAGCATAGGTTGCGTCAGCCATATAGGTAGCCTATGCAGAGGGGTGGTCATTGCGCTCACCCCCATGTTCCTGGACACAGTTTGCGCTGCGACACAGAGAACAACATCCCATAGATAAGTTTGGATTTAATAACAAAAAAGTAGAGGGTGGTGGTCCACCCCCTAAAAATTTTAGGCAGGATGTTTCCACCACATCCTTCTCACCTTTTGGCCACATAAAGTGATGAGGCTAACAAGTAGAAAGATTTTGAACACCTTTTATGGGCTTTTCAATGGTTCTTGTTGAGTTCTTGTTGTATGCCATTCTCACATATTTTTCATGTTTTTAAAAGCCTCTATAATGACATATTGGGATATATTGGTCCAAAATTTTGATCAAATAGTTTTTTCTTTTTTGGTAAGGGACGAAATAACGATACAAGCAACATGATCACCAAATTTGAACCCAATTGAATTGACAAATAGTACTTATTTCTATGTATGTATGTATATATATATATTAATATATCTTATGCAGTATTATTTATGTGAATGGGACTTAATTATGCAAGAACATATAAAATTCCAAAAAGGAAATTTGGCAAAGATGCAAAATAATTCTATGAAATACAACAAAAAAAAAAGAAGGACACAATATAGTCAAGTCATCGAAAAAAAAGAAAGAATTGTCCATAAATTTGTAAAATATATCATATGTTTGGAACCATCTAAATGACACCTCTATATATAGGTGTATTTTAGAACTTGACACCTTCCTTTAATTGCCCCTTGTCTTATTACTAAAAACTATTTTAGTTAGGAGTATAAAAATATTTTTAAAAATAATTTGAAAGTATTATGCATATTTTTCAAATGTACATGTGAAATAATAGTATTCACCCTCATTGAAAAAGAAGTGTTTTATCCTACCAAAAAAAATGAAAAAGAAGTGTTTTATACTAAAAGGGTTAAAAAAATAATAAATTTGAAACCTTAAAGGGTATCAATAAAAAAATCCCTATATGTATTAAGAAACTTGTTTTATACTTGTATTAGTTGAAAAAAAAAAAAACAAACTTATTAATTATCTAAGATAATGTTTAGAAGGTTGCCTATAGAAACTTATTAATTATTTAGAAAATATTCAGAAAGACAATTAAGTAAAAATATACTTGAACTGAAGTGGTGAGGACTGAGGGGCATGAGTTCATATAGTTTAAAAAAAAACATAAAAATGGTCATACACAGTGGTAGAGATGTATGAATTTTTTTTTACACTATTTATGAAACAAGATTACAACCAAGGACACCTTGGGTATCCCCACTGTAAGAAACAATAAAAAAATATAATCCTAATCATTCTTATCCTCTTTTTTTTTTTTTTGATAAAATCATTCTTATCATTAAGGAGAAGTAAAATAATTGTATTCTTTCCTAAGATCCTTTCATTAAGTTGCATTATAGAACCATTCTCCTCATTCAATTTTCTTTTAGGGTCCCCCCACTGTATAGCTGGGATTTAATAATTGGTATCGGTATCCGATTCGAATAGAATGGATTTACCCTTGATTCTCATTAAAAATCTGATTTTATTACTTTTTCACCCTTGGTATATACTGATATATTGATTGGCCAGGAATCAGTATTAGCCTCCACTGATACCGATACGAATGGTTGATCTAGCTAATAAGATACCAATTCCTCAAACGATGTTCTATAACAAACATATTAGAGTTTCCTAACACTTGATTGAGTTTTAGGAAAAGGTTTTCGAAACCATTGGACTAGGGTATGCTAGCATCTATGTGTCTTTTTTTTTTTTCTTCTCATATAAAAAATGACATTGCTGCCCTCCAATGTATAATACTTTTTTATCAGACCTCATTAGTGCACTCTTCCATGCCGTTTGCTCAAAATACCCTTTCCCTTGAGTTATATTTGACATGTGACCTTGATAAAAGATTATCTAGTTATCCAACAATCAGAATTGACCAATTGCCCAAGACCATTAGCTGTATATTTACAACAGATTCGTGAAGAATCTACTCTACACGTCCCAAAACATATGCCACTCACATGACAAATTTAAAAAAAATAATAATAATAATTTTCAATCCAAAGATTTTAAACTCGAACCTAGAGGTTGAATTGGTTCTTGTTGATTCCAATCCAGATTGGATTGTAATGTCCCAAAAATCTAGAATCAACCCCTTGGATTTGAAAACCCAATTTGATCACAAATTTAGAATCAGACGCTCCAAAAACCTTCAAAATCGATATCACTCGACGTGTCGTTTGATAAATGTTGACTTTGAAACTTGATAGATGGCCAATATGATTCAGTAAGTATAATTGCCACATCAGCCATCCATGAGTTGATCTTGACTTGATTGCTTATAATGAATGAGATAAAATCAATCAAATGGTTGGACAATATATTTGAGAATACTAGGCCATGAAATTTGGCTTACACACGATGGAAGGAGTTAGTATTACATAACCAAGCGTTTTGAGTAATACTCAAAAGTAACTATAAATTTTTAATTTTTTTTGGTGAAAGTAACTTTTAATGTTGGGGATCAGTAGAATCTGGACCTTTGTAGGACATGATATCGTAATAATTTGACGATTTGAGAAATTACAATACGAAGGATGAGGATGACAAGAGGAGTAGAAATGAGGTAAGGGGCGTTGTGGTAAAATCAAAGCTTTGAGTGAGTGTTTTTTTTTTTGATAAACAAAGCTTTGAGTCAGTTGGAAATGTATGAAAAATGTTGGACGGTTGATAATGGGTGCGTCCGGTAGTGGGTTCCTTTCGAGAGTGAATCCTCCCCCACCAATAAAAGCTTTCCAATTCAACGATCAAACCCCATTCAAAATATTTCAAATTCAATAATTCCAACTTCCAAGATCTCTCTCACCTGACCCTTTTGTTTTCATAATAAATGGGATGGGTGTTGCCACCGAATTTTATTCCTGTCAGTTTCCTACCCTGCCCCCCGTCCCGTTGTCCGGTTCCTCCCATAGGAGATAGACCGCCACTTACTTTTGAAATTACTTTCTAACTTTTCCTTTTGCCAATCTTGTCTTTATGACTATAGGTATTTTAGATAATTTAAAAATAGGTTGCAGTAGTTTTGTAACCTTCTCTCAATTTTTTTTTTGGGTGAATGAGCATTTTATTCAAGAAACCGGGAAACACTCCTTGAATCCGAAGTAGGAACATCAGAAAACAAGGGATTGGAATTGGGCCAAACCATCCTTCTCGAAACGGATAGGGCCCTCCTGGCAAGGCAATCTACTACATTATTAGCAGTCCTTGGAATATAAGAAAAAATACAGTCATCAAAGTAAGAGGAGACATGCCTAATGTCCTCCACAATCGGCAGTAAACTAAAACCAGGGAGCTTCGCTGGATCTAAAAGGTAAGAGATAACGCCTAGGTTATCACACTCAACTGAGATGGAAAGAGTTCCTTCTGAAACAGCTTCCAAAAGTCCTTCTCTTATCGCCAAAGCCTCACCAACCTGAATATCGCCAAAAGGAATTGGGTTAGAAAGTGCAATACAGCTCCTCCCAAGGTGATCTCTGATCACGAAACCAATGCCACTGCGCTTCGACCCTGGGTCGAGAGAAGCGTCACAGTTAAGCTTGAAAGCACCCGGAGGAGGGGGGACCAAGTACCAAACGTAGGCGAATGAGCAGGGGCTTGAGACAGACGTTGGGAACACGAGGCTTCCAAAAACTCAGAACACGCCCGCTGTGCAGCATGAATCACCTCCTCCCCAATCCACACCTTACCACCAAAAAGTAAATCATTCCTCGAGGTCCAAAGATACCACAACACAAAGCAATAAAGTGTCGTTACCTCCTTGAAAAAAAGCTTGCCCCGATCCGCAAGAGAATGCCAAGCTTGAATAAGTTGATACAGGCAGAAGCTATTACCATCACGACCCATCAGGGAATGCAAATTACAACCAAACCAGACAGCTCTCGCAAACGTGCAATGGAGGAGAATGTGATCAACAGTTTCTTCATGATCTCCACATCTGCGACACATGGTATCAACTGGAATCTGACGCTGATACAAAGCAGCAGCCGAAGCCATACCACCCGCACAAGCCCTCCAAAGAAAGGACTTAATCTTTGGAAGGGTATTGCTCGACCAAATCGCCTTCCAAACAGATTTTGGCACCAGGTCCCAAGAATGAGTTCTCGTAGAAGAGGGTTTGGCAAGCTCTCTATCTTCCCTTTGATTTGAAAGAAGGTGATACGCACTCTTGACTGAGAACTGGCCATTCTTCGCTACACCCCAATTCAGACAATCACTTCTAGGGAAGAGACTCAACTGAATTTTAGTAATGGCTTCCTTATCACTTGGATGAAAGAACTTAGACAGGACATCATCTTTCCACCTTCTATTAGAGTGATCAATCAGCTCAGCAACCAGCAGAGGAGGGTTAGCCTCAATAGGGGGTATTGCAACTGAAAATCGGCTAAGGAAGGCACCCAATTATCCGTCCAAATTTGAATGTTCTCTCCACCCCCTATTTTCCAAAGCAAGCCATCTTTAAGAACCTTTTGGCCTTCCAACAGACTCCTCTAAGCCCAAGATGGGTGTGCTCCCAATCTCGCCGAAAGAAAGTCACCATTGGGAAAGTAGATCACCTTCATAAGCCTCCCCCACATCGAGTCAGGCTCATTCCACAATCTCTAGGCCATCCTAGAAAGAAGAGCCTTGTTCTGAAGCTCTGGGTCATGCAAACCAAGGCCGCCATTTTCTTTAGATCTACATAATCTGCGCCAGGCAATCCAGCGGATCTTCTGCTTATCAGAACCATCTCCCCAAAAGAAACTCGTGGCCTCCTTGCGAATCTGAGAATGATGGGAAGCCGGTAGCTTAAAATGAGAGTTGGCGTAGTTCCCCATAGAGAGGGCAACAGACTTAAGCATGATCTCCTTCCCTGCATGTGATAACAATCGATTCTTCCACCCTGAGAAACGGCGCCCCACTTTATCTGCCAGCTCTTGGAAGAGGGTAGCCTTAGACACCCCAAAGTTTGTAGGTAAACCCAAATATTTAGTTGGCCCTTTGGTATAGGAAACCTTGAGAATGCGAGAAAACCACCTTCTAAATCGCATAGCTACATTTGGGTTAAAGGAAACTAAGGACTTCTTGAAATTAACAGCCTGACCACTCGCCCTGCAGTATAGGTCCACACAATCTTTCAACTAGAAGACCTCCTCAAGCTTCATTTCAGAGAACAGACAGCAGTCATTTGCGAAAAGAAGGTGAGTTATCGGCTCCGATCTATTCTTGACTTTGATTCCTTTAATCAACCCCTGTTGCTCACCATGGGCTATTATTGCACTTAACACCTGCGAACACAAAATGAAGAGAGCTGGGGATAGAGGGTCACCCTGGCGGATACCCCTAGAAGGGACCACCTTCCCCCTGATAGCACCATTAATAACAAGGCTGTAGGTGACCGTCTTGAGGCATGAAAGAACCATGTTCACCCATTTATCACTAAAACCCAGTTTGAGGAGGACTGATTGCAAGAAATCCCATTCAACCCGGTCATATGCTTTCTTCATATCTAATTTCAGAGCCAAGAACTTCTATTTCCCTTTCTTCTTGTGATTGATGTAGCTGAAAATTTCATGTGCCATCAAAATGTTGTCGGAGATAGACCGGCTTGGAATAAAAGCAGATTGGTTTGGGGCCACAAGCTGATCTAGCACACCCTTCAACCTGGAAGCCATTATCTTAGTAATGATCTTAATAACCACAGGGTACAAGCTGATTGGTCTATATTGATCTGCACTAGAGGGGTTAGAGACCTTGGGGATCAAGCACAAAAGAGTATCATTACAGCCTTGTGGGAGTACACCATCACTAAAAAAATTACAAACAAAGGAGTGCACATCCGGGTGGGTAAAACCCCAATATTTCTGAAAGAAGGTAGGTGGAAGCCCATCCGGCCCAGGTGCTTTTAAAGGGGACATGGCAAACAAAGCAGCCTCAGTCTCTTCAAGGGAGGGGGGGGCACATAAAATAGAGTTCATGGTTGCATCTACCTAAGGCTGAATGGTGGAGAGGACCTGATCAAGAGCCAAAGGGTCCAACCCATCGGATTTGAAGATGTCCTTATAATAATCTGTCATCAGTTCATAGATCTTCTCTTCATCATGAGTCCAGCACCCATCAGCGTCTTTAAGTTTCAAGATCCTATTGTGCCCACGACGTTGAATGGTAGTCATATGAAAAAACCTGGTGTTGCGGTTGCCTTGCTTTAGCCAACTGATGACAGATTTTTGACGCCAAAGTTCCTCCTCTCTCTCCAACTCCTCATTCAAAAGTGCCATGAGATTCTCCTCCTGAGCATGGAAATCTTCAAAAATCGGCCCCACTTGTAATTTGGAAAGAGCCAGCTGCAGGTCTTTAATTTTTGTTTGAACATGCCCGAACACCTCTCGGTTCCAGCATTTGAAAACAGGTTGAATACCATCCATCTTATGATACACGGGGGGGAGGGAAGTATCCAAAACAGGAGAGGTCCAAACTGCATTTGCTGTCCCTTCACAATCAGGGTGGCGAAACCAAGCTGACTCAAATCTGAAAATACGCTTCCCTTTAAAGCGACCTGCCAATAAGTCAATCAGGAGGGGAGCATGATCAGAGCTCAGAGTTGTTTTCACAAAAATAGTAGCATCAGGATGTGAGGTACGCCAAGCATCATTCGCCAAAGCTCTATCCAACTTGATCCTTATATTAGCATCACCCCTCCTCTTATTACTGCAAGTGAAACAAGGGCCATGAGAGCCAATATCTTCTAAGGCACAAGCCATGGTCATGTTTCTAAACCCCTCAGTGTCGTTTTGCCCAGTTCGATTTCCACCTTCCTTCTCATGCCATGCCAAAAAAGAATTAAAATCGACATAGTAAAGCCAATCCATCTGTTTACCCCCTCCTATCTGAGAAAGTCGATCCCACACTTCCTGTCTTTTATTTTTAATCGGAGCCCCATACACAGATGTCATATAGAAAAAAGAACCATCAACTTTACTAACTTTGGAATCAATTACATGGTTATCAGAATAAAGAATATCAATTGTAACATTGTGAGTCCAAAGCAGTGCCAAACCACTTGATGCACCCCGAGCATCCACAACAAAACAAGAGTGCATACCAAATTTCCTGCACAATCGATTTATTCTGTCCTTCCCAGTCTTTGTTTCAATAAGAAAAATAATCTCAGGTTTTTCCACATGAGAGAGGTGAACCAGGTACCGAATTGTCGCAGCCCTCCCTAACCCGCGACAATTCCAACTTAAAATTTTCATTGATTCCTGCGAAGCTGAGCCTCCCCAGCCTCCACGGGTTCCAAGCATAAAAAATGGTCCACTTTGTTTCCTTCCATATGAGTAGCCTCATCCGAATCTTTCTCACCCCCTGGGCCTTCCAGCCTGGGACGCTTCTGTTTACCTTGACCCGAGCTAACAGAGATGTCTAATTGCTTTTGGTCCCTCATGAAGCTTCCTTGCTGCTCCTGCGCCTCTGATATATCCATCGGTGCAACATAAGTGGGATTGGTTGGGTGTGGTGGAGGCAATAAAGCAATATTGGCTCGGTTTGGTAACGGTTCTAAAGCAAGGGAGGCTTGGATGTTGGGTTCTTGAAGAGGTGGGATTGGGTTACCAAACTGGGAAGGCTGGTTGAGTGAAAAGGTGGAAAGGTGTGAGATAAGATTGGATAGGAGAGTTGCCACGTCAGGATGAGAGAAAATCGTGTTATTGGCAATAATATGTTCCAGGTTGGTAGGTGGATTACTAATATGGTTATTATTCAAATTAACCAAGGAATGAGGAGGTGATGGAGGGATATTGTAGGGCTGACGTACTGTGTAAGAATTGGAAGGTGAATAATTATCCAAGGATTTCTCCTGCATTTTCGGACCTTCCTTAGCAACAGGTATGGTCTGAACTCCACTGGAAAAACTCTTCGCCGAGGAACTAGATCCATCTACTGGGGCACTCTGTGTCTGGGTAATAAGCTGGGAAGGCATGCCTTTGAGAAATCTGGGATCGGGGGGTGTAGCTCTCAGTGAAGGACCATATCGGATCTCAGGGAAGGAGGGACAGCTTGACGCCTTTGGGCATCCATGCTCCAAGAAGTGCTTATATTCAGCATCGAAAAAAGAAACACACCTCTTCACCTCATGATCAAATAAACCGCAGAAGTAACAAAAGCTTGGAAGTCTTTCGTATCTGAGCAACACTGTGGATCTGTTCCCGGATCTGCGCTTCACCGTGATAGACTGACGTAAAGGTTTAACAATATTGATATGAACTCTTGCTCTGACATACTTGACCTTAGCTCCAAACTGAAATCCTTGAACCAAAATGACCTGCTTGGGTTGCCCTACTTTCGCCGCTAATTGAGAAGCCACCTCCAGATTAAAGAGTTCCAACGGCACTTCATGTATCTCGCACCCGAAATCGTGCTCGAAAACCCCATTCTCGATTTTCATTCCAATGTTCCAACAACAGAGATTACCCCGAACCGCCCAAGGGCCTTCATCCAACACGTTCAAGAGATCTAGCTTATGCTGGAATTGGAAACAGTAACGATTTTCCTGCATGGGGGTGATAACGACGGGAAAACGTGGGTTCCATGCATGGACCAGAGCCTCAGATACTGTGTGGCGCCTCTAAGGCTTGCAAAACACGATCTGGCCCACCAAACTATTTTATCAGTATTGCATAATCGCTCCTCAGTCTGTTCCTGCAAGAACAAGGCATCCTCATCGTCATCCTCAGGAGAAGGCATTTGTGCTACCGGCGATGAGATCCGGGGTGATTGATGTGCAGGGTTCTCTTCCATTTCGCAGCCACCAAAGAGAAAGCAAGATGAGGAAATGAAGAAGAGAGGCTGAAGAAAGCAAAAGAAAAACTTTGTAACCTTCTCTCATGGTTTGAGGTATCAGTCTCAGATCGCTCTTTGTCAGTATTACTCAGCCACCGATCCCAACACCATATGGGTGAAGAAGTACAAGACAAGGGTAAAAATCGTAAAATAATCTAAAACCCAATTTTTTTGAAAATACCACAAGCAAACTTTTTCTATACGGACCAATCTGTTTTGATAATGTACTGATTTTAAAGATGACATACCCGATACAACACAAAAACATGCTCTCTCTTGCCATCATCATTTCAACGATTTTTATTTTTTTTTGACTCACCGGTAGAAGCGCTATCCCTCATCACCTTAAACACAATCCTCATGCATGCACACCACCTAAATCCCAACCGTTGAATCTCTGAAGGTAATCTTATTCGTTAAAAATATAACATGCCTATTTTAGGGTTTACCTCCACAGCCGGTTTATTTGGTTGAAGTCTAATATGTCCCACTCTTGTTTTGGGGGGGGGGGGGGTGAACCTAGTAGAGGATTTCTCATCGGCACCGACGGAGATGAAGAGATCTCTGCACAACTCACTCACTCACGTATCTCTCTCTCTGTATCTTTTTTCTCTTTCACTGCCGGCGGAGATCGAGAGCTCTCTGCACAACTCACCCTCTCTTTATATCGTTTTCTCTCTCTCGTTCTAAATCGTAAACAGTTGAATATCTATTAGGTGGTGCTACATTTTACCCCTTTGTGATAATAGAAGAGGGAAGAGAAGTCGATTGAGGTACTTATATGGATATCTCAGCGACATACTCCATATCATTGGAACCGATTTGTTCAACAAGAGAACTAAAATTCCAGAAATGAGAAACAGAGAAAAAGAGTGAGAGAGAAACCACCGGAAAAGAGAGATATCGCCGCTTAAGGATTAGACATGTAGCAACACCTAGTCAAATTCCACATTCGGTTAAGAGAAATTGTAGGAGTAGCAGCGACAGAGATGTACGATTGAACCTGCCGGAGAAAGCAAAATCCCGATCACCAGCAGAGATTTATCATTTATGAACTTCATATTTTTCTAACTCAAATGTTGCTCCATTAGCTGAGTAAAGGTAAACTTGTGAACGGTTAGAATTTGACGTTTAAAATCTACGTTGAAATTTAGGTGTTGCGTTTAATGGTGCGCTTAAGGATAGCCCTGCCACCTTTTCCCCTTCTTTGTTTTTTTAAGTGCGCGCTCTTTTCTCCCTCTTGACTTTCTGGAAACTAACCTGCTTGTTTTATAAAGTCTGACTTGTCCACGCATGTTTATCTTTTATTCTGAGGTGGAATATGTTTAGGTTTTGGCGATACTCATGAGGATTAGGTTGGAACTTTGATTGATGTGTGAGGCCAACAACCAACCACCACACACCAACCCCCCTCCCCCTCTCCGCTTCTCTCACATGCACAAAAAGCCTCAAAGCCTGAGGAGTGAGGAGTGAATTTAATTACTATTGGATTTTTTTTTGGGTAGAAAATTACTATTCGATTTGGAAAAAGCAAGCACATACTCCCCTTATGATGTAGACATGGTTGTCAATATGGATCAATTCCATGTATACACTACGCAGCCCAATAATCTCTTATTAGCTTTGCATCTCTATCATGGTTTTAGTGAATGGTATTGGATAGGGTATCAGTGACCTTAAAAAATGATATGATATCGATGCGGTATCGGCATAGATCGGTCATATCATACAGATTTATCCCTGATTTCTTAAAAGAAAATTTAAACTATTTTGCCCATGTCCATACCGGTTTACCGTTGGTGTTCAATCATAAGCCTTTCTCCTTGGGTTTTAAGTTGTTAGGCCTCGTTCACTCCATTTTGACTCATTTTGGTTACACAACTTTCACACAACGCCCTTGTTTCTTTCGCTATGGCTTGTCTAGCTGTCTCCTTCGAAGGGACTATCCTTTTAGACTCATGCGGGTATCACTCACCTTCAAAACTGTTTAGTATCGACAGTATCAGGCGATCTGATACCGACACCGATACCTCAAACCATGATCTCTATCTCTTTAAATAGTAAATGAGAAAAAGAACTTTGTCCGAGAGCAATTCGCCTGCGCCCAGACATAGGGTGGGATGGAATGACCCCTCCGCATGAAAGTTCAAAAATCTCGCCCTATTGATGCTTTAACGGGCTCCCATTGGTCACCGTGTTGACGTTGGGGCCACACTCTCAGACAAAAAACTCTTCCCGATAGTAAACAATGGGAGAAATACCATTGTTTAACTGTATAGCGTACACTAGCATTTTTTGTCTCTCTCCTCCCATAGTAGGGGTAGATATGTCATTTCATAGGAGGGAGGAGAGAGATAGACATAGGGAGGCACTAACATACATTATGCAGCCTGGCAGGCACAATTCAAACTCAAAACATTTTTGTTCTGCAATGTAGTTTGGGGCTGAGAGATCGAGAACTGGCAAGCGCGACGTCCAACAGTCTGAGGTTGATTGAGTTAGTTTTTTTTTTTTTCCTTTTTTCTTGAGCTCGGCGTTGTTGGATGTCGCACCTACCAGCTGTCGACCTCTCAACCCCGAACTGCACCGTAGTACACTTTTAGGGAATTTGAGAAGATTTTTTTCCAAAAAACTATGCCCGAGGGCTCTCAGGGTCAGGCCGGGCTGACCCTGATTGGCCCTGATCATGGGGAGGGGGAAGGGACATGCATGGGCTGGACTTGGCCGGGTAAAAAATTATCAATTTTACTTATAATAACACTAAAATAAATTGTTTATATCACTTATTATTTCATATATAATATATTATATAACAAAATGTGAGTGACATTTAAAGTTTATAATATATATTTTATAGTATAACTTAAAATAGGGTCAGGCTAGCCCGGGGCCAGGCTCAGCCTAAGGCCTCAATTCAAACCCAACTCGACCCTGACTCAGGGTTAGAAATTTCCAGCCCTGACCCGCCCTAAGGGCCAAGATATCTTAGCCCAGGCCCTATTCGGGCTCAGAGTGGCTTCGGGCCGACAGGGCCAAACTTGCACCCTTACTATGTATGTTTTTGGCCAAAAAAATGGGAATCCGTTGGACATCTCTTTCCTTCATGTGAATTTTCTCAAAAAATTTGAGTAGTAAAGCTCTCTCATGTTTATATTTTAAAACATAAATGTGAATCTTCTTGCAAATAATTATTTTTCAATGGAAACTTGCTTCATAAATATGCTAAAAACCTCTCCAATCAAGCGGACATAGGAAGAATTCCTGGTCTCATGCACCTATTTGCACCACATGGAAAAGTGATGTGCTCATTCTATCCATTTAAAAGAAAATATGGTTTTGCATTAGTAAAATGTTAAATTTCGTTACTTAATTAAATTAAAGGTAAAAAAGAAGGCTGCGTGGCGCTTACACCTAGACACAAGAAGGGAGAAATGCCCGCCCCACACCCTGTGAAATGAAAAATCACATCCTTATTGGATGCCCCCGACATGCGGCGTAAGGGTCACACAGCCTGGTAGCGATCCCCCTCCCTTAAATTAAATACCCTCCCGTGTATTGACATGCATCCCCCCTTTCCATCTCCATGCATGATTAAATGGTATTCCAACTACTACTGAATTTCTTCTACTTTCTCAAAGTTTTGTTTTGCCACTGGACAAACTTTTGTCAAAGTATTTTTGTTGAAACTTTGTGTCTAGACATTTTCGATTTCTTTCTTTTCAAAACTTTAATTTAATTGTTTCCAAGAATTACCTATGGCATATTGAGTCACTTTCAAGACGAATTTTAAACTCCTTAAGTCCACCCCAAGGTCATGAACTCACTATCAACATCGATGTGCATTTACCCTTGAGTAAACAATGTGTCTATAATGGCCCATTTGTGGAACCGTAGGAGAGAACCCAATACACAAATGAAATCCATCGGCCCAGCCCAATAAAGCCAATCCTGTCCAACCTAACTAGCATAGATTATCACATGATGCAAAGCATAACGCTAGCACATTTGCTTGTGCCACTCAAAAGGCTTCATCATTCCTACAATGCTCACTTTAAATATTTCCATGTACTCCAAGGATTTAATTCGCGGTATCGGCATCGGTGTTTGCAGATGATACCGATACGATATCAGGCCGACATTGAATCACAACACTATTTTTACACCAAAAGAATAGATGTCCATACCGTATCAGCCAATCCATGTCTAGATTGCTAGCTCCCGTTCATAGTTTCACTATAGATGATAAATGAGGAATCTTGTTATGGCGGTTCTTACTTCTGATGACTAACATATTATGATTTTTTCTCCCAGGGTATGATCTATTCAGATATAGTCAATCTGATACTTATATCTAAAATCATGATGTGGATAGATGATGTGACAATTCTGACCATTGTACATGATAATGTGTCGAAACATAGGTCCTCTTATGTATTGACATGCATTTCTATGTATGTTTACAATGCTCCAACTACTTATGAACACTTTCATAACCCTTAATTTTCCAAATTTTGTTTTGCCGCATGACACTGTGAGTTCAAATTATTTTTGAAAATCCTTTTAAGTCAAAAAGCAAACAAAACAAGATGTCAAATTGTAAATTTATCTTTTACAAAAAAAAAAATAAATAAATAAAAATTTGTAAATAAATACCAATAGAAGTTTCATTTTTTTTTTAACCAAAAAAAAAAAGTGTGAATCTTCCTATATATACATTCATAACTCACCAAAATCTATTTTCCTCTCTGACATTTTTTTTTGGGTAAGAATTTTCGGCTGATATTGGTAGGGTATACTATCCCTCTGCGTTAGATTGTAAAGCAATATAGAATGATGTCGACCTCTTGAAAGTTTTGCTGCAACACTAGAGATTCCTACCCCAAAATCTAACGTCAAACTTGGTTCACACAGGGTGTCCTGAGCTTAGGGATTTAGGAATTTGTATCGAATCAATCGTATCAGCCGATTTATTGTAGCATTGATGGATGTCAATACCAATACCAATACTTAACTGATACCAAATTGGTGATATGGTACAGACAGAGTGTATAAAGATTAATCAAAATACGATTTAATAGGTGATATTTTTTAGGACAAAAGCATCCAATCAAATGTATATGTATTATTACGTAGTGATGTTGGCATCAGTTTAGGTTTCGGTATCGGTACTAGAGGATACCCTATCTGATATCGTGCAATAAAACCATGTCAGCCCAAAGCCATTGTTACATTTTCAAGATTAAATATGCAAGGGAGGCAGACGCGTCTTGCCGTCTTCCCTGTATAGGAGTCGATGATTCATGGAAAGGAAGGGTAGGAAAGAGGACTCACCGAGTCCCAAAGCCTGCTTTTCTTAAAGTTAATGGACAGAGCCACAGAGGTCCCCAATGCTTTTCTTTTTCCAGTCAAATTAAACAGCAGAAAGTAAATAGTATTAATTAACAACATACAATCACATACAACATCAAACTCTGCAAAACAGAGGATTGGTAGCTCAGCTCAGGTTACAACAAAGGGTGCCGAACCAGCGTTTTAGGCCAGTTCTGGATTGGAATCGGTTTCAAACTGGTAATTCCGAACTAGATTTCTAGGATTAGCCGGTTTTGGATTGGAATTGGTTTCGCATTGATCATTACGTACTATATTTCTATAGTTTATAACATATTTTGACCGATTCCTGATCTATTCAGATTTCAGACTGATTCCAGTCTAAATATACATTCCGATCTTTTAAACCCTTGTGCCAACTGCTTTCTTACACCTCAGAGGAGCTTGGTTTGAGGAATCGGATTAATTGGATCAATCGATTTGTATTGGTATCGGTGGATTGATACGGACAAAGATAAAAATGTAACAATCACATTTTTTCAAAGGGGAAACAAGACCAATACTGACCAGACCGGTACCGATTACTAAAACCCTGCAGAGGAGCCTGAAGCCTCTTTAACAAGTCGTCAGATCCCAATCTTTCCCAAAGAGATCAATTCAGAAGGAATAATATTGCATCTACAATATCGCACCTTGGAGGACAAGGAACAACAGAGACCAGATTACACTGAAAAGGCCACTCTGGACATGCCTACATGGCGCCAGAGTTTTCCACGCGAGAAGAACAAAAGGCATTTTAAGCAAAAATATAATAACAAGAAAAAGGAAAAATGAATATGAACCAAAATTCTTTTTCCTTCACTCGTTAAATCAAATTGGAAACAATTTGTACAAGAGCTTGATAAGACAAGGATCATTTGATACCAATGAGGGATAGAGAATTGCAGGATTCGGGCCGGGTTGGGAGGTTTGTTTGGAGAAGAAGAGCCGAGCTCTTATGTCTCACAACTCTTGCGCCACTGAACGTTCAAACTCAAAGCAGTCGAAGCTTTAGCAAAAGTCCTCTTTCTCCTCATCACCTACCATCTCAACTCTCTTTTCCTGTTAGGAGAGTAGGGAAGGAGAAAGACACTGCAACTTAGGATTCTGTTATATTTCCCAGTCAGACTTCTACTCGGAGTCGCTATCCATGCTTTCCATTCCTTTCAATCCCCTTTTCTTTTGCTGCAATACCACAACACCCCACAATTTATAATTTAAAACCCTACAGATGAAAATTGTAAAAAAAAATAAATAGTTTGCCATTTTTTTTCTCCCTTCCTTTTACCCATTTCAGCAAATAAGAATAAGACACCGTCAAGGCAAATATTTGATGACCCATCCCCATCCATTTCCCTTTTATTTATTTTAAATCACCACCAAAACCATGGATGACGCATATTATTGTTTTTAAGCTTTATAAATGGACATTTTTTTTTTAGCCAAACTGACAACTCCGATCTACAATAGCTAGTGTGGAACATTCAATTCTCAAGTCAGCGACCTCATTTGTCTCCTTCATTTGTTTTCTTACTTCGCAAAGAATCTTTGATGACTCAAACAAGTCAAAAGTCTTCGCAACGTTTCAAGGTTGTAAGATCTGGATGGAAGCCAAATGGTGAATATGATGGTCATTGATGCTGGGTTGAACCAGCACGTGCCAGTTGGACGCCAGTGACGCAGAGAAGACAACTTCCCACGGTCCCAGAGTTTTAAAAATCGGAATAAGGTTAATTGAATCAGAATCGGCATTACCCGATCCATAATGCAGTTCAGGCTGATTCTGTCCAATACTCGACTGATTCCGGCTAAGGACGATACTGTCGCCGGTTCGGCTTACTTGAACCTTGCACGGTCCTACCTCCTACCCCAACCCCAACTCCACGCACGCACGCACGCACGCACTCGCAATCCACTCCAGAATCCGAGTCCAAGTCAAGATGTCTATCGTTATTACATTAAAACTAATAATAAAGGAGCTATAATAAATGCAGGGGACTAGGTCAGGTCAATAGGAGTATAGGGCATTACCTTCTTCACGCATTTCTTCTCCCTGACTTCGTACCGTCCCCTCGTCAGGTCAGAGAGCCACATCCCCGGGAAACAGTACTGCACCGACCAAAACACAACCAAAAAACCAAAGCACATGCCTTTGTTAAATCCACTGTCATCTATTCTTAAGAATTTTTTTTTGGTAAGAATCTATTCTTAAGAATTCACAGCATGGTTTGAACAGACATTTGATCAGATCGGATCCACTTGTGGATGCGGTCAACCTAAGCGGTGGGGGGAGAATAATAAAAAAAAAAAGGAACCTAAGGTATTTTAATGCCAATACATCATGGTGGGTTAGCATTAAAAAAATTCTAAAAAAATTTAATTTTTACCTGCAGAGTCTTGTCAATGTTTTTGGCCCTTTTCTTGGGTCTCTGGGGGAGTTTAGTGCCCTTCATGGCGAGGAAATCATCCTCTTTCTCCTTCCTGGAAAGGGAGACATAAATCCTGGACCACTCGAATGGATCCAAGTTCACCTTCTCCCCTACACCACCAGCCCCGGCAGCCGCAGCTGTTGTTCCTGCTGCTTCTTGCTCTGATGGCGCTGCCGTAGCAGATTCCACACGATGATTGACAGGGTCAGCTGCTGCTGCGGCGGTTGTTGACCCTGACCCCTTGGGCTTATTATCTCCCTTGGCACCAGGGCCTGAGGAGGAAACTATTTTGTCACTTCTTTCCGGCGAAGGAGAGGATCGGCATACAGGGGCATGTATGCCGCGGCTTATACTACTGCCTCCACCGTTGCTCCTCGACGGCGACCCATTTGCAATGACCAACCGATCTTCTGAATTTCTGATCATCATCATCACAAGAGTGAAAGGAAAATAAAAGATTAGATTCTGTGGTGAGACCAACCAAACCAAAACACCACCACCACCACCACCACGGGGAGGCACAGGATGAGACAGGCACCACTTGGAACCCCCTACGACCACCGACAGATGATGATGGCTAAAGTTGAAAGTGGAGTGGTAGTGATGTAAAAGAAGGTTTTTTGATGGAGAAGGATTCTCTTCGTCTCCCAGAGGAAAAACCTTTTTCCTTTCTTTCAATTTTCTTCTAGCCTAGGTGGGGATTTACGAAGAACCAAAAGGAGACACATACACCAAAAGAGAAATCTTTAATGCCCACCTAAAACAAGAAAAAGCTAACAACTAGATGGATCAATAATTACTGGCCTTAAGTAACAAAAGAAGAGAGATCAACAAAACGTTTAAGGTTCCATCTCCAACAAAATCATAATAAAAGATAAAGAAAGGGAATTTTCCTTTTCCAAATAGGGGAGATATATTTCCAAGTTCCAACCCCAGAAGAAAAACAATCCACACTACAAATCAACAACAGAAATAAAACGCAAATGAAAATAACATCAGAAGGAGAAGGTAAAGAGGAAAAGAAAATCCAGAGCCAGATCCCACCATGGAAGTAGGGAACTAGGGAAGGATATATTGGGTTTGATGGTAGCTGTTCTTGTTGATGTAGTAACACTACAAAAGGGATTCTTATTGATAAGACTTTCTCATTTCTAAGGGATAGGATGGTAAATTACAGGGAAAAAGCTCCCCAGTTCAGCGAATCACCATGAGTTATGTAGAAGCTCCATTAACTGGCAGATCCATCCAAATTCAAGGCCAAGGATTCGAAAACTAAAACTAAAGAAACCAAAATAATTCGAAAATTAAAACTAAAGAAACCAAAATAAGAACGAAACGCCTTAGCAGGAACAAGCCAAGTAGCCAAAACCCTAATTCTGAAAAACGACAATAAAGGAAAAGAAACGAAGAAATCCCAAACGCAGCTGATGCAGAGGAAGAAGGTAAAAAGAGCGAGGGAAAAAAAGGTTGGGATGGGGGAAGACAAAATTCAGATATAACATGAAGAACAAGAAGCAGGAGTCTACAAAACAAACAAGACCCCCCGAGCATTACAAGCTAAAATAGACAAATAGGAAGGGGGGAAGAAATGGAAAAGGTTGCAGACCTGCTGAGATGAGAACTTGTGCTTTCGCGGAGGGGCGTGCAAGGTCGCAGGTTCCCTCCCCTAATGTAAGAGGAGGCAGTGGTGCACGGAGGGAGCGGCGGTGGCATTGTCGTCGTCGTAGACGATTGTTTCTCCAACCCAGGCACGAGTCTCCTGTGGATCTTGATCACTTGCCTGCCCTGCACCGACGATTCATCCGTCACCGATCGGCTCTCCGATCGAGATCGACGAGACCTCTTATTGTGACCCCATTGCAACAGAACGTCGACTCCACGGTTGGGACTGGGACTGGGACTGCTTTCGTGGCTCTGGTTCTTCTGGATGGAATGGTTTTCCGATTGTGGTGGACCATCGGCTATGACAAAATGGGAAAAGTTCTTGTCAGGGCTATTGTTGGAAGGACTCGTTCCAGATCTGAATCTTAGAGCCTTCCCTTCCAAATTGCTGCAACTTGATGTTCTGCCGTTTTCTCCAACATCATCTTCCTTGCATGTTCTTAGGTTGGATTTCCTTCCATTGCTAAGAGGAAGACACTCCGGGCTGAGTCTCTGGTATCTGTCACAAAAAAAAACAAAAAAGCAACCTAATCAGCACACCGAATGCAAACTGCAGAAGAATAATTTCATAATTTCTACTAAATCATGGATTTGTGGCACCCAAAAGAAAAGAAAAAGAGAGATCCAGAAGATGCAACGCCTTCTGTAAGATTAGAGAAAAAAAATCACTCCAGTTGTGGACAACCAGAATAAATACCCAATTAATAACGAAGAAATCCTATTAGCTAGATTGCTTTCCTTTCCTTTTTGCCATATAACGCCACAAGAGGAGAACACCTTTCAGCTTTAGGAGGTTACCGAATCACCATTGCAACTTGCAAGGAGAAATCACATTTTGAACTTCAAACATGTGAACGAACGAGTTTCTCGCAAAAAGAGTTCAAAATCATATTTTTCTCATCGCAGTTTGATTAATCCAATGCATCAACTTAGATCCCTGAATAAACAGCTCTTCCTCTGTTTCCTGTGTCTCCCATTACTAAGCCTATCACCAGAACTGGAATTCATAGACCTAAACAATGGCTACTTTCTTCCAACTAGAAATATCAAAACCAAGATTTCCACTCGGACCAGGATAAAGATCCACACAATTAGGCTTCTTTGATAAAATAAAGAAGAAAAATTATGCTGTCACATGAGATAATGAGAACAGAACAAAGAAGAAACGGAATCATAGAAAAGAAAATCCTCCTCTGAATGCTAGAAAGATACGGCAATCCTAACACAAGGTTGTCCTTTCATCGTAAAATCTGTTGCGGTAACGACCACCATAATAACCTCCAACATCGACTGAACCAGTTAACAGGGAACCAAAAGCCAAACATCGCCAGAAAAGGAAAGAGGAAATAGAGAAAGAGGAGGTAGCTATCAACTCACTAGATTACTTGATATCCGAGAAAATAGAAAGAGTTAAGGAGAAGAGAGGAAGGCCTCCATTTCTCAGTAGAATATCGCGACTCTTCTTTCTTAGACCCTGTGAAACCACCCGCAATGAAACTCGATCCCTATTCAAGAGACTAAAGGATGACATAACCACTCTACCTAAACTCAAAACCGCCGATCTTCGACCTGAACTGCAAAAATGGGGGTTAAAACTCGGCGATAATTAGAGAGGTGGATTACGAGATAAAGTGAAGAAACCTCCCTGATCTTTCGAATTTCTAATGGCACAAACATGTCCAATTCGTTCTACGATGCTCAAGCCTTACATTCAGGAAGAAACGTTAGCATGGCAGGAAAAAATACGAAGATTTTCCATATTACTCTGAAATAGACGAACATTAACCGCTTAGAAACAACCACCAAGATACTTCACCCAAGAATGAGAGACTCTCCAGCAAAAGCAAGATTTTGGTGGTGTATTGCTGTTGTACTCCAAAACATTCAACCAGAACACAAGAAGGCATCGAACAATTTCGACGACCAAACAAGGTTAATGGTGAAAAAAAACCTCTCCATTGCCGGAATCTAAAGATATTCTGTACCGGAATCAGAAAATTTTACCAGACAATGATAGTCCCGGGGAAATTGAAAAGGGGCAAAAGAAAAACTCTCCACGCTCCTGAAAGAAGCATAAATCTTCCTAAACCACCCAAAACGAAACACAAAAGGCAAGAGCATATATATATATATACAAGCACAAATCTTCCGAGAAGCGACTCTGCTCTGCTAGAATCCGACGGAAAATTTCTGAGACCAGACCAGCGAGACACACATCCGAAACAAATGATTATATCATTAGTCCAGGCGTGTCGCCGATGAGATAGGGATTCGTCTTTCCGACGGAATGGAATAGGAGTTGCCTCCATCTCTAGACGGAAACAAGAGATCCACCGAAAACCGAAGAACACCACAAGAAACACAATACAAAGCGCCTGAAAAAAGGCTGGTCCGACCAGGAAAAAGCCAGGAGAACATCCCTGTTCGCCTTCTGAACAATCGAGAAACTCAATCCCTTTCCGGAGGAACTAGAAGAAACAATCGGCCACAAGCTTCAGCTAGAAGATATAAGAGGTAGAAAGAAGAAAGCTCGAATTATGTTATTCTTTTGTTATAGGATTTTCACAGAGAAGTTGAAGGCCATCCAAGAAGGATAGATGGCAGACCTCATCATATCCAATGCCGTGGAGAATCAGGAAGCAACGCCGAGGTGTTATTGGTCGACGGGGAATATTGGTTACGCCGTGAAACGCATCAGTCCTTCAACAGCATATCACCATCACCGTCAATGGCTTCGAATCGGGTGTATGATCAATGACTCCTCTTCTCTGAAGGAACAGAGAGCTTCAACCAAGAGACAAGAGGCTCATGAGAGTTTCTGTAAACGAAGAAGAGAAGAGGAAAGAGGAGAAGGTAGCGAGAGAGAGAGAGAGAGAGAGACAGAGTTGCAGAAATGGGCTGAAATAGTGGGCTTTTATGGAATTCGATTTGTCCGAAATACCCCCTAGTTTATTCGGAAATATCAAAACTACCCCTGAGCACTGGAGTAAAAGCAGAAACCTGCCTCTATTCAGTCCATTGTCTCCATTACAACAATTATATCTTTCCGGTGAAACCCTCAAGTCTATAACCTTACTCTACTCTACCCGTTTAGACGAAAATATCCTCGGCTTTTAATCCTATTACCAGAAAATCCTGTCCACTTAAATTTTAGGCATCGGCATTTCCTACACAGTGAGCCACAGCGAAGCGCTAGCAACCAATCCCATGATTTGAATAATTCGCCATAAATAAATAAAAGCAAAATTTTACACCTCATCTCCCTTTCCCCAACTGTAGAGATCGTCTGTACGGTATTCACAGTATACAACTCCATGATCACAATTCACAAATGAGCGAGTAGGAAAGAGCATTTCTGTATCCCATTTTTTTCACAATTTTTCACAAATGGTGAAAAAAATCTCTCCATTGTTTGTAGATGTTTGTCATAGGAAGTGGGTTGAAGAGAGGGGGCATCTTCACAACACGATCTAGATCTAGAATCTATTCTGAGAATGTAGATAGAATGTAGATTCGGGTTAAATTGGCTGATATGTTTGATCCCTGATTTTGAGTGGTCTGGATCAATCGATCCGAATAGAATTTCTAAGATTAGAATATATTTTGTCTGATTATGGCCAATTTAAGATTGATCCATATCAATTTCGATCCGATCCAAAACAAAATTGATTGGGACCAAACTAGATCCTGATTCCAATCTTTTAAACCCTCGTAGCAAGCCTTTAAAGGTCAAAAGATTGACTATATTACTTCACCAAATTTGGGGTTAAATATATTGACAAGATTTTCGAGTCTCATCCAAATAGTAAATTAGTGTATACGAGTGGCTCATCTTACTGATGGCATATAAAATGATGATGTGATAATTCTGAATTAGATATCTAGAGAAATTATTTTAATTTTCTATTTTTAAAACTTCATATTTAAATTCAATCACGGTAATCCTCATTTATTGTCATGAGTTGTCTAAGCATTGTCATGCATCCTTTTGGCAATCATGAGTTTTTGTTTTGTTTTTTTTTTTCAATGAGAAAAAAAAAGATTTACTAAATCAAAGCGGTAAGTTGTCCTTATATCTATTACTGTATTGATAAGGGTAACTATCAACTATTTGAGTAGCCACCACATGGCAGGTACTTCTTCTGTTTCACACGATCTGTTATATTCCATATTACACCAGGATTCTTCTCCTTCACTATCGAGAAGTTTCGCTACAACGGGACTTTCCCTCTAGGATTCTCTACGATTATCTTCTACCATGTCAATCAACTATGAAGATTCACCTTCCTTAAAATGACAATCTATCATCGCAGGATTCTGAGCAATGCCTCCCAATAGATAACGGTACTTTACCCTATAAATACAAAGGCAAACACCCAAGTGAGGGGATCACATAATTTATCTCTCGTGTTAGTACTCTGCAAATTCATATTCTTTCCTAGTATACTGACAAAATAAGAAATCATTGTGTGAAATAGCAGAGAAGGATATGTTTGAAATATCACGAACTATAGAGTACTTGGAAACTATGAACAAAACATAGACATTCCATGTTCTATCAACAATGATTTCATAAACTTCATTACAATGCAAAATTGGTACAAGAACATTCCTCATGAAAATTGGGGGCCATTGAGGAAGCCATTCATCACTCTATATATCCACTAATTGCTCAAAGCCAATCTTCCAACAAGTCATCGATCGAAGAGTAGAAAGAATAAGTGAAATACTATTCCATACCCAAGAGACTTGAAATTTAGCGAGGTAACATTGGTATTGGGAAAATACTTGGTCTTCAAAACTCTGCTCCACAACGTTGATGGATTTTTCAGTAAACTCCTACCCAGATGGAACAAGAGGGCCTTATTATGAACATAATTCGACTGAAAACCCAACCCTCCCAAGATTCGTAAGTTTACACACATTTATCTATGAGATTAAGAAAAGTTTCCTATGTTTGTTTGTTTCCCATCTTCAAAACTTGGAATTCATTGAGTCAGACTAATCACAAATGTTTTTTGGAAATAAAAAACTTGACATTAAGTATGTAAGAATAGAGCTTAAGACAGACTTAATGAGAATGGAAGTTTATTTTGAATTAGCAAATTTATTTTGAACTCTATAAATGAGAGAGTTTTGGGTCTATTTTTCCATAAAATTTAGCCCTATGTGATTCATATAGGTAAGGTGTCAAAACCAAGCACGAACCGATAAAATCGATCGAAAATCTGGAACCGAATCGATCCTTATCGGATTGAAGTATGACACGGCTGATTAAAAACCTAATCGCACCGATCTAACCAATATCCAGATTGAAAGTCGAACCAAATGAAACAGGAAAAAAAAAAACGTTGAGTATGAGGTTATGAATAGGTGAATTGATTATTTATTGGTTTCAATATTAGTGAGAAGATTTCTAGTTGTAAGGGGAACTCTGTCATAACTACAAATTATAGAACCAGGATCCTCTCCAGCCTCTGCTGTGCCGTTGGATGTGCATTGCCGCCCCACCGGTATTGTAGAGGATTTTTATCTCAAATTATAGGAGTGTAACCCGATCATTTAATAGAGTTTCATCTCTTTCTACAAAAAGGGGGGGGGAATTGTTACAAATCAATGAGTATGTGATTATGAATAGGAAAATTGATTTGTAACAATGCTTCCATTGATCTCCTTGTTCATTATACAAAATTAGTTGGACAGCTAAATGAATTATTTGATACTTTGATAATATGGTTCATTTTGTGATTTTAATTTTAGTTATCTTCTCGCTAATTAGTTATCCATTGATTTCAATATTATTTATCTTCCTCTTACAATGATAAACAAAACTTTATTTGTAACCATAATTTCTCTACAAACTCTATTTATCTATTGAATTCATTAGTTATCTTCCACTTATAATTTATTTCTCTTTGTTTTGATTAGAACTTGAACAGATAGAATCAATTTCTCAATTCCTGATTGTTTACTTGTCTGATTTGGGGAAGACGATTTAAAGTGTTTCTTCTGAATGTTTCCTCCCTACAGTTTATGAATGTTTTGGTTTTACTCTTACTCGTTTCTAGACCGAAATCGGACTAAACCAACCGTTTGACGCCTCTACAAATAAGTGGGCATCTATATGTATCCAGTTGATAAGCCCGTCCATAAAACATGTTACCAAATATAGTAGTATTTTTATTACAAAATATATATATATATATTTATATATATATAATAGTATTTTCGTGTACCTAATAAAAGATGCATTAAGCATAGTGGAGAATGGCAATAATGCGAATGGGTCCTATTCCTACCCAATCAAACTGGAGTTTGCCAGGGTGATCATGACCATCCGATTTAAGGAGCCATTCTTAATTTTGGGTAGCAATGCCATAGACCTGAGGCTTATGGACAGGGACATAGACTTGTTCGCAAATCGCTGGATTGGAATCCTTTCCCAACACACACACATCAAAGAGAGAGAGATATGCACATCCTGATAGAGTCTTGACTTGTCCATTTCCCGAACAAAACATTCCAATCGGACGGCATTCACATTAAGTTTCCCTAATGCAATGTTCCATCCCAATGGAATACGGATTTCGTAACCCACCAATAGACAAAAGCCATTTACACAGTCCCATATTGAGAGATCTCCTAACATGGCCCAACCTTATTATGTCATGTGGATGGATGAAAGGTTGTTCGGACCATTGCATAGAATGAATATGATTCTCAAATTCAATCAAATATCCCTGTGTATGTCCATGAATATTCGCAGATGATTTATTAATGGATAGTCAAAAATTTGGATTCAATTTAAATTCGTATATGATTATTTGAATAATTATTCAGATAATGAGATGTTGGATACGGATTCGGATAGCTTTTGCTATCTAAATGATGGTCGAATATGGATTCAAATAATTTTTGATATCTAGATGATAATCGAATATAGATTCAGATAGATTGATGTATTTGCTTTGATAATATCCACTCTAATTGTAACTTTATATCATCTATCTATAAGTATTAAGTACTTAGGTTTTCTTGTATTATATATGGGAAGGAGTTTTCTGTCCAGGAGTGTGGCCTACGCCAGTACTCGCATGTGTCTATCTCTATCCTCCTTAAAACAAGGGTTAGGACTGTCTTTTCATATGGGGGAGGAGAGAGATAGACTCATGGGAGTGCTGGCGTAGGCCACACTCCAGGACATAGTTCTTTTTTCCTTTTATAAATATGTTTATTTATGGAAGTGCTGAATAACACATCTAGAGGAGTATTTAGAACTTGACACCTTTTAAGACAAGGTATAAAAAGAGTTTTCAAAATAATTCAAAAATGACATCCCTATTGTTGTGCACATATTTCGAGTATACTTGTGAACAGACACCAGCACAGAAAATTATCCTCTCCAATTTCTTAAGGTGTGGCAGTGCGGCAATGCTAGGTGAAGATGTCGACACCTGACAGCTACTGCATCCAATGGTCCATATCAATGAGATCCGATCGTTGGATGCAGCAGCTGCCAAGTGTCGACATCTCCACCTAGCACTGCCGCACTGCCACACTTTAGGAATTAGAGAGGATAATAATCCCACCAACACCTATGTCTATCTCTCTTCCCCTTCCTATGAAAATGACCCCGCCCTAGTGTGTCCCACGCTCCCAATAGTGCACGCCACCCTTCTCCCTTTATTTATTTAGTTGTTTTGGCGAAAGAATATTTTTTTCATTTAGTTTGAAGACTTGTTTCAAACTATAGGCAATTGACAGTCCTTTAAGCTATGTTTGCATTTGTGTTTGTTGTCTTAAATTTTGTGAACATATTTTCCATATCTCGTTTGGGAAAGGAAGAGAAGGTTGGTATGACAAAATTTTCTCTCAACTTCGTTGTCCTCGGGTGAGAAACAAAATTAGGGATTCAAATTCCCAATAGTAGTTATTTTTCCTCTTGCTTTTTTTCTACTAGAGCAATCAAATGATTGATTCCCCAGACTTTCATAAAGAAAAGGATAAACTATCCTTAGGGTACCTCATGTCGGAATATTATGTTTTAAGATTTTTTTTTGTTACCTAGATTCGAAATAATTTTCAACTTTACCCATGGTCAGTTCTCTCACCCCCTCTCACCTCCGCCCCCATCTTTGGCTTCTGCCACCACCATACGCCTACCCTAACCCCCAGCAACCCAACCCCCCCCCCTCCCCTCCCCTCCCCTTCCCTTTGTTCTTCCTCCCCCACGGGCCCCACCAACACCCTGCCCTGCACTCCCGCCCCCACTCACCCACTTACGTTACTTATTTTCCTCCCCACCCCCACCCTACCCGTACCCATGCCCCACCACATTAAAAATGTAAATACCAAACAAGAGAACGACAATGAGTATCCCGCAAGGCAAAATCAAAAAACATGAAGCCGTCAAAGTTGAAAACAAGAGAAAACCAGAGCCCAAAGCAATAGAAAACATGGACAAGCAAGCTCCTCCCACAAACAGACGATTCGTTTCAAAGATACAGCTTGCTCACATTAATCCCAAAACAACGTTGCGTGTTACTCGGAAAAATGTTTAGGGATACCAAAAGTAGAAAGAGAGAACCGCCCCTCTATTTTGAATCAAGAGCACCCGAAAAACCAAAACTTCTTTCCACAGATCAATTCTGAAACAAGAATGGAGCTTCGGAATGCATTAGATAGTAACCTCGGGTTCTGACCACCAAGATTAATCGCCAAAGCTATTTCTAAGAAAAGAAAGGGGGGAAAGATCGAATAGGAGAGGTTGAAAAGTGAAACTGTGTGGACATGAGGCGGAAGAAGAATAAAAAGAAAGAGCAAAGAAAGAAGAAGTTGAGGTAAGACGGAAGAAAAAAAAAACACCTTTGAAGCAATTGGAGTCGTAAAGAGTCCTAGAAATCGCCCAATGAATGGAGAGACAGAGAGAGATTGACCCAAACAAAGGTTTGCAGAAATGAGAGAAGAAGAGGAAGGAGATGAAGCTTTCGAGTATTTATGATGTTTTGTTCACTGTCAAGGCGAGGCGTGGCGTGGCGTGGGGTGGGGTGGGGTGGGGAGGTAGAACAGTAGCATAAGAGGGTGGGGCAGGGGTCGTTGCAGAGAGAGAACTCGCCATGGGCAAAGTTTGAAAATTATTTTTAACTTTAAATAGAACTGACTAATAAAGAACCTCAAACATAATATTTCAAACATGAAATGCCCAAAACCTAGTTTCACATAAGGCAAGCTATAAACAAAAGTGATTAAATCTCCAGATCCCTTCCCCCCCCCCCCCCCCCATCCCCTCATCATTAAGGAAAGCAACCAAATGCAGCATAAAATAAAAGATTTCTGACTGTCTTTTCATGTCTAATATCCTATAGTGATAATTATGCCCATCGAAAATCCTCAGATCCTATTTTCAGGAAATCCCATCCTTCTTTTAGAGAGAACATACATGTTGGCTCTGAATAGTGTTTCTCTCTCTTGGGCAGGGGGTAAGGGGATGCGGATTGGTGTATATTGCCTAACTTGGGAAGTTTGTTTTTGGAGCTAATATATGACAACATGCTGGAAGGATATCTGCAAGAAGATAAGTATTAAAGTAGGTATATAATTAAGAGCCTTCTACTAAGTTCTTGGAGCAATGAGCAACTACAATGGGGGGTTCCACCTGCATTTTCAGAAAGTTGAACTCTAACGCCAATACAGGCTTTGACAATAACACAGAAATACTCCGGTTCCGTGCATCATTTTCTGTCAGTCCTTCAAATTCAGAATCCACGGAGTAAGAACTTTGGTGGGCGATCAATCCTTCTCCATGTTTGTCCACTGGAGTTGTTGGTCCTGATACTTTTGCTGGAGTCACAGCTCGAACCCTACACGGTGTGTCAATCAGTAAACCAAGATCAAAACAGTTGAATCCAAAATTGGAATGTCTATTGTGCTAAATTGATAAAGATCAAATCCCATGGCCAGTTTAGGTGCAGAAAGTTCCCCTATTGATGTTAGATCTATTAGATCTATCTAATTGATCAAATCCCATGGCCAGTTCAGGTTCAGTTTCTACCGGTTGCATACAATACAAACCGAAAACCAGTTCAGGATGGAAGTTGACACCCCTATCCTGACCAGACACTGGCCCGCCCCACAAATTGCCTCCCCTAAGTTGCAGGAGAATTAAAGAATTGGATTCACCCAAATGGTTGAAATTTCATGTTTATGAAGTTCAAGCAGGGCATTATAGCTGGGAAACAAAACAAAACCTGCATTTAATTTGACATGAATACTTGAGAAGGCGAGGATTATACTGTGTGTGGCCACTGCAAATTGCAAGCAAAAATTTAATCAGTAATCAATGAAGTAGAGCTCAATTCAGAACCAATCTATTGTTAGAAAAACTACCTAAAGCTTGGCAGAGACATTTTGACAATGGGACCCATCCACATGCTATCAGATCTGGAATCCAGCACTGCCATCAACAAACTCATGGCCGAAGAAAAAAGAGAAAATGACATCAGAATATTTGCATAAAAGAAAATGCTTGAAGTCTCTCAAACCCCTACCACCAAAATGAGAGAGATAAAGAAAGCATCACAGTTAATTGTCACTCACACAATGACGTATGTGAGGTTTATCCAGTTAGAAGTGTCACCAGTTAACTTGATCATTTAACACATAGCCTGCTTATTCATATAAAGTCATCTTATTGTCCGACCTGGATTCCGATAAAGTTGATAGGGTTCATGTCAAATTCAGGTCCATAATACGTATAGCTATTAGTCCGGAAGGGTTTTGATTACCACAATCTACCATCAGCACCCCATACGTTCTTGTTCTCATTTAAAATGACAAATACATCATACATCATTAACATTTAAAAACATTCTATCAAACTTATAGGAACCTGACAAGCAGGGCCCCTTCTATGCTTTTGGGGTCTTTCAAGTGACATGGAGCAGGAGCGAGTGAATAAAAATCTTCACTAACAGAAGTTCAAAACCTGAAAGCCGGTAAACTGAAATTCCAATTAGATTTGAAAGGCTAGATTCGGCATTAGTTTTGATATGTCCTTCAAGATTTCTGATCAGTGGTGGATTCATTATTTTAGTCCAAAAGTGATTTAGCTAGCACTAGTTGATTGCACAAGGAAAATATATAAATGTCCCTCCTGTATCAGAGAATAAATATGCTGATAGATATCTTAGTATCTTATCAATGAGGATTAGTTTATATACAATTGATAAATGAAAATATAAAATCTTAGTATCTTATGATATCAAGTGAAAAACCTAATACATATTTTTAACAAAGTTTCCACAAATCTTGAGTTCTAGAAGGAGGTGCTAACCAGTACCTAAAAGGTTTAAAATTAACAAGAGCAAGTCATAAAAACATACAAAAAATGCTTTTTATCTGTGCTCTGTTCAACCAACTCACCAGCAGTTGGAAGGCTGATGCAACAAAAATCAGTTGTGGAAGAATCCTTGATTTCTGCTACTTGAACATCAATACGATCCTTTGGGTTGCAAAAAGCAGTTCCAAAACCAATCTTATTTAAGAAACTATTCTCCTTATTTCTTGACCTCTCTAAGATTGTTGTTCTCTGCTTGAAAAGAAACAAAATATGTTCATCATTATCTAATTCACTTGATTTGGTGCATGCCACTGATCTGTTATGAGTAAAATCTTATACATTCTCTCCCTGTGTAACCATTGAGAGGCACACGGGATCAGCAATCTGGATATCCAATCATGGGCAACTTTTGTCAAAGTCATGGCCCTGATATTGTGAAAGATAGAAGATCAGTGCCAATCTGACAAAGTGAAACCAGTGCCCAAAAGATTGATGAGGATTCACAGGAACTTAACATGTCGAATGGTTAGGATCATCCAATTGCAATGATTTGATCAATAATATACCATGACATGAACATGAGCATGTGTTGGCAGTTATATGTGCATATGCTTTCCATATCTAAGAGTTAAGCTTGTGTTTGGAAGCTACTCTTTGATACTGCCACAAGTTCCAGTACTGGTCTGTGAAAAACACTCTTCTGATGAGCTGTATGTTCAAGATCTCAATTCTCAATACCCAGATAATGCAATAGATGAAAAATAATATAAAACTAACACAATAAACAATTGCAATGATTTGATCAATAATTGCAATGATATTATGAAAGATAGAAGATCAGAGCCGATCTGACAAAGTGAAACCAGTGCCCAAAAGATTGATGAAGATTCACAAGAACCTAACATGCCTAATGGTTAGGATCATGCAATTGCAATGAATTGATCAATAATATACCGTGACATGAGCATGAGCATGTGTTGGCAGTTATATGTGCATATGCTTTCCATATCTAAGAGTTAAGCTTGTATTAAGAAGCTACTCTTTGATACTGCCACAAGTTCCAGTTGCTGGTCTGTGAAAAACACTCTTTTGATGGGCTGTATGTTCAAGATTTCAATTCTCAATACCCAGATAATGCAGTAGATAAAAAATAATATAAAATTGACACAATGAACAATTTTTTTGAGATTTCTCCCAGAATCTTAAGGTCTAGAAGAAACAGAACAAATGCTGGCCTACATCCCATCGTGAATGGGATCCGAGTTCTGAGATCTTTAGCATGGAGCACATATCATCAAATTAACTTCTGACAAACTTTGTCACATCAGACCCAAATGTAAACAAATTATTGTGCAAGAAATATTTCATTCATGGTTTGCTACCACACTAGAGTTACTTTATTCAAACAATACCTTTGAAAACCCAGCAACTTGACTCGGAAGCCCTATACACTGCAAGAAAACATAGAAGTGAAACTAATTTACCAAAAATTATGCGTCAAGTAAGTCATTCATTTTAATAAAAGTTGGCTGAATTTTCAAATAATTAGCTGAAGCTGGCCAAACAGTTGGGTTTGCTGTTTGTGGACCAGAAAAATCAGCAATGAAAAAGGCTTAGTGCTCAAAACTTGGAAGAATATTAAAAAGATTCAGTTTAAGGGGACCTATTTAAGAGTGAAACGAATCCTCACCTTTCGCCCATGAAAGCAAGCTTCGTGGCTGTTTACAAGTACCCTAGCAGCCCATCTGTTGAGAAAAGTATTAACACAACTCATTGCAAGCTTACTCACCTTTGGGTTTTTAGAGCTTAGTGCTCATCAATGTGATCATCCAAGTAAATCACCATTATGAAACAACAGAGAATCATATAATTGATGATACCAGGTTCACAAGGGCATGATATTATTTGCAAGCTTATTTTGAATCATTGGATCTCTAGGTATCCAAATGTTAATATTTTGTATCATCATTACAACCCAATAGAAAAAGTCACATATGTGGCTACATCAGATAGAAAATAAAATGGTATTAACTGAGTCGAACTGCAACCTGTTGTATCATAGGTTTCAAATCGTAAGTTGTTTACAAATTGACTGAGTCCGGCGAGTATTAAGCCCACTGAGCAAACTGTCATATGGCTTTGGAAGTCTTAAGAGGATATCTTAACTAGACGAATTTATAGAGAGTTTTTGTGCAAGTGATGACTCAAGAAAGTCAACAATCATTCAGCTTATAGCTTTTCTAGTAACAGCGATTACAATAGTCACTCTACCATGGTAAAGATAAACACTCACAATGCCTCCCAATCACTTAGTCGACTCAAACAGTACAATTATTCTAGTCCAAGCAGACCCGTCCTGAGTTGTGGGCTTACAACATCAATTTGGATCAACACTGTCAACCCTGGACAGCCTGAATCAACCCAAGCTGAACCAAGTCCAACAAGTTCAAGACTTATCAGAGTAACTGACACATCAGATCTTGGATTTGACAAATCAGTTTGCATACCCAAATCATATGGATGTTAGCTGTTGTAAACAGCAAAGAGCAGTCTTTTATTACCTTTCTCCAGAATAATTTTGCTTATTTTTCATATTAATTTGGATCAGAGAAAAGGAAAAGTTACATACGCGCAAGAAGTTGGGGGGTTCCATACAATCCCTGCAATGACCACAAGCTGGGAATGCAAATATAATTTTGTTAGTTACCAATGCAAAGAGGTTAGCACTAATCAGTATTTCTCTTTAATCTCTATCCACTTGTGCTATTTATAGGTACACGTTCTCAACGTTTGACAAAAATACATCAAGAACTATACAATAGGAAACATAGATAATTTAAAGCACTCAAATTCCTAGGCGATTCAGGAGTTGTAAAATGAAACTGAAGATTATAAGATCACCAAGGAGACCTAGTACTATCAACTACTGATATATGATGGAAAAAGGTGCAACTTGAAATAACTCTCTAGTGCAAAAAATTAACATCTCTAACCTCATCAAAGATCCCAGCTGGACTATCATCATAGTGAGCAAGAAAAAAACCACCAAGAGTGTATCTGCACAGTGTAAACTCAACTTCAATACTGACATTTTCTTTTGTGGGGGTGGGGATGGGGGTGAGGGAATAGAGAACAGAGGATAATACCCAAAAGCTTCAACTAATCTGAACTCTTTTGGTATAAAAGCTCGAGCGGTTTCTGCTTTCACGAGATGGAGCTGGTACAGTGCACTGAAAACCAAACACATTGTTCAACATAAAACTTCATTCAGTAATGAAAACGCAGGAAAAAGGGGGGGGGGGGAATCGAAAGAGCATGAATGTTCATATAAAAAGAATGAACCAGAAGTAAAAGAATACATGCCTTCCTTTGAATAACCATGGAGGTTTGGCATAACCTGAAGAAGGTTTTGCTTCTCCAACTCCCATAGGTCAGAGATTGAAGCATACAAGTTATTTTCTAGAAGACAGTGAATGACACTGTAAGAAGACCTCTGAGGAAGAAGTTGAAGTTTCCCAGCTAGTGGTTAACAAAGAACGACCATAGAGTGGAAAAAACAGATTAGACTATTTTACATTTGGTAGTATAAGAAACACAAGGAAATAATGAAGGGGCAAGATACATAGTGTAGATTATAAACAATAACTAGATATTCAAGTTATCTGTTTACAGAAGGGGTGAGGATATATGTACATAGGGTCATAGATACTCAATATCTGAACATGGATGATAACGTTTCACCATAGAAACAAAAAGAAATCTTGATTAATCACAGCACCAGTGTTACAGACTTACGGTAAGTAGTCACAACAGTAAATCAACAGTTTAAATAATGGCAGTCAAATATTCATCTTGGAATCTCGCCTTTAGATCCTCCCCATTACCTCTACAGTAATAGAATGAGATTCAAGGAAAAGTCAAACTCATGGAAACTCAGGAACTTTGAGTCTTGAACTAAAATAGAATGACCAAAGATCTTCAACCAAATTGTAAAACTTGAAAGTAATATGTTTTTTAAGGAGAAAAATTGAAATGCAGATCAAAAGGAAGACAAAACCCACCTGGAGTTGCCATCAGTTTATTCATATTGTGTCCCTTAATTTCCAAAAACTAATGACAATAAGATAACAGTTATGTATTCAATTTTGAAGCAGAGAAGGATTCCAGCATATTGGCCACTTCTTGTTCCAAATAAGGACCAAACCATAAATGCCAGGATCTAGGAAAATCCTAGCATAAGAGCAAATGCTTCAAACATATATTCCCAACAAGAAAAATGACTAGACAGAATGCTCAGTAGGAGCCTAGGAGAATCTATAAACCGTAGAGAAGCAGGTTGTATAGTATGTTGCTGAATGTGTTGCAGAGAGAAGCAAAGATAAATAGTCTTGGAGATCTCATAGAGGAGAGTGGGGGGAAATAGAGAAAGAGAGAAATCCAAAACTGAAAATAAAAAACTAACCGAAGTAAATGAAGCTTTGAGTTGGATTCGGGGAAACCCTAGCCAGAGAACAACTGAATAACCAGATGAGCACACACACTCTCTCCCTCTCTTCTCTTGCTTTGTGTGTGTGCGTGTGTTTCAGGAGACTACGGGTATGGGGGAGGGTGTGAGTACTGAGTAGAGAGAGTGAGTGTGGAACAGTGTTTCTCAACGGGAACGGACAGCGAAGCTGATTTGCGATGATAACAACAACGTCAGCACAACGGATAGAATCTTATCCCACCCACCACTATGATTCAGATTCCAGCACAAACAAAAGCTACTACTCCATACCTTTTTTTTTTTCTTCCAAAACTAATAATAAAAATAGGATAAAGGTCTCTCCACTGCGGTGCGGGATACAGTGGACACATCACACATGGGGATGAGCAAAATGATTAGTATCTTGTGTCCAGATGCGCTTCTGGATAGAGAACATGTGCCCTAAAACAATAATCGTAATTTTACTTTTTCATATTTTTTTGGTAAACATTTTCTTTTTATTTTTTAGTAGAATCTTTTTTTTTTTTTCTATCCCAAATCTACAAAATTGAAACTCAAACATGTCTATATCATTCTTGAAGTAATTTTCCTTTTAAATCACTTTAAAATAAATGTGTAACTTTTAATAATGTCACAATGATAAGCCATTTTCAAATTATTTAAAAAATTCTTTTTCATCTCCTCCATAAAATAATGGATTTTTTATAATTATCATCCCAAAATCTTTCATATTTACTATTATCCCCCAAAAAACTGTGAAACAACTATTACCTTCTCCTTTTGCATACTAATAACTAACTGGCCCCCCCACCGTTACAAACCTGTAACAAAGGGGGTTAGTCGTGATAGTGTATCATTGTCACAAATTTTTTAAGACCAAAATGCCCTTTTAGAATGATAATCGTAAAAAACTCCCACCCCTTCACTGTCCCTTCTCCTCCTCCTTCTTCTTCTTTTTCTTCCTGCTTACATTAATCGTACGAACCTCCAATGCTCGAATATATTGCATTGGAAACAGGCCAGCAGTATATACTGTACAGGAAACTTATTATCACAAAAATAAATTTACTAGGTACGGTATCAAACTCTACCCTTCCAATAGAAGCTGCAGGTCGAGCTCCCTTGAGGTTGAACAAAGTATCTGGAATTGCAGAAGAGAGACGTTTTTGATAGATAAGGAAATATTGCACAGAATTTGATAATTTTGGATGAATGTCACCAGTAAATAAAAATATATCCATTACCCCGAAATCAAAACCATGTTAGCCAAAATAAAATAAAATAATACATTAAAAAAAAACAGTCATTTCAACTGAAGATCAATTAACACCAATGCGGATCAAAGCAAAAAACATACCCACCAAAAACGGCGAACGGAAAAGGAATAACAATTGAGAGGGAACCATAGAACATGTACAGCTCAATTTTTGGTCCGGCGGATTAGCAAACTAACACACACAATTAATGTCGATCGATTCGTGTGGTTTCAATGCTCTGAAACAATTGTGAACTTAAAAAGAAACTACTTGAAGGGAAAAACCTGTATAAATGGAAGCAAAGTAACTTTGACAGCAGATACAATGGACATGCAAAAACATTCTCCTAAATTTCCTGAAATTTACAGCAAGTGCGGACATGAACTGAATTAAGCATCAAAACATAAGAACTAGGTCCAAGAAGATGATCCTTACCAAACAACTTCAACAAATTCCTTATATGTCTATTCCTCTTCTTCAAAAAATCTTTATTTTTTTTATCTCGTTTCTTCCCTTCTTCTTCCAGGAGAAGGGTAGTGGAGAAGATATCCTCGTCTAGGGCTAGAACAAGGGTTAAGATTCTTTAGGGTGTTCAAAGGTAAAAACAGCCAACAACCAGAGGAGAATCACGATGTCTCTCTGCAACAAGAGAATAAGAGCAGGATCGAGAGATCCTTAGAGACGAAGGAGAAGGAGGAGAAGAAGGCCACCCTTGGAGGTTCGTACGGTTAATGTGAGGAGGAAGATGGAGAAGGAGAAGGAGGAGGAAGAGGAGAAGGGACGGTGATGGGGTGGGAGTTTTTTACAATTATCACCCCCAAAAGGGTATTTTGATCTTAAAAAATCCGTGACAACGGCATACTGTCACGACTAACCCCCTCCATTACAGGTTTGTAATGATGGGGCCAGTTAATTATTATTATGCAAAAGAGGAGGGTAACAGTTGTTTCAAAGTTTTGAGGGGGATAATAATAAATATGAAAGATTTTGGAGAGATAATTGTAAAAAAACCAAAAATAATTTTTAGGATTATTTCTTACATTAAATAACTTTTAAAAATAAAACAATGAACAATTGAAATAAGGTTACAAAAATTCTCAATTCATCATTTTAGTGACATCAAGATGGGAGAGGGATCGCTATAACTAGAGAGTATAATTTTCCACCAATGAGGGGATGAGAAATTAATAGGGATTTTAACAAGGAGAGAGTGTGTGAGATCCACATATGACGTGAGAAGGTGTGCATAGGAATCTTTCTGTCCAACAAATACACCCATAAAATATGATCTCTAAATAACCATGGTCAACATCTCACAAAAAAGACCAAAAGCATTTTACATATAAAAGTAAGAAAAAATAACACTACTTGGTCATGTAGCGCAGAGACAGGAGTAATCGGAAGTACCGCATTGCCCCATGAAATAAAAAATGACATCTATGTTGATGCCCGTAGATGCATTCTCATTGGCCCCAACAGTGGTGTAGGTGTTACACGGCCAAATAATGATATCTTGTCCATAAAAACAAGAAGACAAAATACATTTAATGAGAATCACATTGTTACTATAAAAAATACAGATATCCAAGCCAAAGGTTTTACCCGGTGCAAGACTGGATAACCAACCATGATTACACCAAGCAAAACCAACCCCCCTCCTAAAAAAAATGTGTACTTGTAGTTAGTTTGTAGTCTTCATTTCATTTCCTTTTGGGCACATGGCCATGGCAATATTGCGAGGAATTTCAAAACAAGACAATCCTATGAAATGATCTCATGAAATCCGACACCAATACCATCTTCACTTGAATCATGATGATCCATGGTCGACAATTAAAGAAATATGTATTAGTAGAAATAAAATAAGGAGGAAGCACTACAATGCAAAGTTTCCCACCAATGAGGGGGTGGGTGATCAAATCGGGGAGAGAGAGAGAGAGAGAGAGATGCACGAGTGGGATGTGAGGGGACATTCACATGAACCTGCACACTGGTGTCATGTGCTTCATTTCGCACGTAAAATAAATGTAAATAGATTGTCTGAATGACACCTCTGTAAATGTATTTAGGACATGCAACATTTTTTTGGTTACATTAGGAAGTAATTTCTTCTTTATTTATTGATCTTTTTTTTTCCTTTCTTGTTTTTTGGCCTAGCCCTTGTCTTATTCATGAAAGCTCTTCAAATTAAGGGTAAAAAAAATATTTTTAAAATAATTTTTAAATAATTTATCATTATGTCATTCTCAAACTCTCATTGTGTCGCATGTTTTTTGAGTACAAATATGAAATAACAAGCTTTTAACTGAATGAAAGAAAAATTATGTTATACTAAGATAACAAAAGAAAAAAAGTTTATAAATTATTTGACACCTTAACGGTGTCAATATGAAAATCTCAAATGTAATGGCCTTAATAAAAGGGCAGCTAGTATATGTGAGCTTTTGTATTTTTTATTATGAAAAATATTAAGGAAAAAAGTTGGACACGCCGTCAAAGTGTTCAACATGTGTCATCCTCTCTCTCCCCTTTGGAAAAGACCATTTTGCGTAGGGGTGTAAATGAATAGCCGAAATCTGTGTCCATATCCGTTTAGAACTATCCGAATCCGTCCGAAAGCTAAACGAATGCGGATACGGATAGGCTATAGCTATCCAAAAAGCTATAAGCGGATAAAATATCCGATCCGTATCTGTTTAGCACTATCCGAATCCTTTCGAAAGCTAATCGGATGCGGATGCAGATATAGCACTATCCGAGCCGAATCTGATCCGTTTACATCCCTACTTTTGCGTTCCTATGTCCAATCATAATCATGTCACTAACTTACCGAAAGCTGAAGACTTTTCCAACACTCTCCTTTTATTTATTTATGAGAAAAAGAACATTGCTTGATCATGTGGCTCCTATACCCAGACACAGGAGCACGTGAAATTATCCCTCATGAAATTAAAAAATCCCATCTATATTGATACCCTGTGAGCGCTCTCATTAGCCACCACGCTAGTGCAGGGGTTACACTAACAAGCAACAATCTCTTGCCCTTTATTTATTTATGAATCCAATTTTATGCACGGGTCTTGTACGTATATGATCGTGCATTCAACCGTTGAATTCCACACCTGTCCTCCACCTTCATCCAACGATTGAAGGCATGACCATAAATGTACAACATCATTCACAAAACCTTTTGCCTTTATTTATTTAAGGAAACTACTGGGTATGCTAGCGGTATATCGTAAGCTAGCACCCCATGTGTCTATCTCTTCCTTCCTCCCTTTGAAGGGTAAGAAAGTCATTTCAAAGGGGAGAATAGAGAGAGAGAGATACACATAGGGTGCTAGCTTATGGTATATCGTTAACATACCCATCCCTCTGCCATTTATTTATTAAAAAATGAAATATATAATATAGTTTGGATTCTAGTTTTATTTTTATTTTAAGTGTATTATATAGAGACAGAGAGTAGGTCCATAGAGTAAGTGCAGAACATATATAGTTTATTAAAGCGTGAGACAAACGAGTGCTTGGAGATTTGCAGGACAAGGCGTGCTTCCGTCTTGATTACGCTTACTTGAGATTTGAGATTCATCCATTTACCGAAAACAAGATTTGAGATTCATCTCATCATCATCATCCTTATCTTAATTAACAAGAGGGCGGAGGCTGGGCAGCCCCACAAATAATTGGTGTTTTTCTAAGAACCCTTTCCTTCTAATTAATTTCTGTTATTATTCAATGTAATTAACTAAACCTTTAATTAATTAAAACGAATGGGAGGTGTTGGGGGCCCACAAATAACATCTTTCAGACTTTCACCACTGCCCAGTGCCCACCTGGCTTGAACCCTAGAGAGGAGGCATCCTTCATGCAAGCCTCTTATTTAAAATGAATCTGTGGATACACCAACCATTTTAGGAAGGTAACTCTACCCTTTGACCATGTTATCCTGCATCAATTTCTTTACCAGTCTACTGTTCATGTAACATTGTAATCGAAATGGAAGAAACCCCAAAAGGAATTCTAGTCCATATAGGTACATACCATTCTTTTTCTCCACAAATCTCTTTCAGCCCATTTCTACCCACCCAAGAAAAAGGACAATTTACACAAGGGAGGAAAGCCATGGAAGAAACCAATCTTACAGCCCATTTGCTCCACAAATCTCTGACCGAATTCTATTCCCTTTCCAGGATCCTCTTTAAGGGAATTCTCACAATTGAGTTCAACGAGTCTGAATCTGCAATTAACCAGACAAAAAAATTATTTTACCATATTGAATTGAATCAAATTTTTATTTCAGGAGAATGACTTCAGGAAAAAGCTTACAGAATTGCAAGATATTGATATCATATCCATCTGTCAGGAAAAGGCTTAGGTCAAAACCTTGTAATCTGCTGAATAGTTCAGCTGGAATCATCTATCGGAAGAGCCTTGGAACCGACCTCCTTGGTATCTTTCCTTCCAGCTTCAGTCTTCTATATGCTTCCCGGATGTGGCAAGGCCTGATAGGGCCAGTCTCTTTTCTTTCTGTCATAACTATCCTTCCTGCAAAACAAAGGATAATGGTCAACTTTCCTCGGTGAATGATCCGGTCCACTAGGGCAATCACCAAGAGCACAGGGCTTGCAGAACCCATTGGGTACACTGAAACAACTGGCTCTTCATTTTTCCAGCAATACATAAGACCATTCTAATTTGCAAAGACTAAAGCATCTGTTATTCAGAAGCGGAACATTGAATTCAATGTTTACATGCCTGTTTCCACAAGCTCTCCAATGAACATTTTTGCTATTCCCGAAACTACGATCGCCAGGGGTACAGAGATTTTCTGACTCCCAGTAATGCTTGCCAACAACTGCACACTCAAAATCAGAATCAGAAGAAGTCAGGATCTCCTGAAATTCAAGCACATGATCATACTGGGATTTGAGTAAAATTTTAGTTGTATAGCTTACCATGAGAGTGATACTGATGAATCACATGATGTAAAGCAGTCATGATCCAAAACTTGATTAGGAAGCAAAAAACGAAAAGGTCCTGATCTTACATAGACCTATCTACCCAGAAACCTTTCCCTAGTGTATCAGAGTCAAAACATGCCAAGCTAGGGAAACTTCTCATGGCTTGGTCCATTTGAGCAAGCAGGCCATTTTATCCAAATGCTGTCTCTTCATGGTTAGGAGTTTACAACCCCAACGCAAGTAGATATGTCACAGTAGAGCATACATCCAACCTAAGAGAGAACGGATATCATTTGTTGCTCCCCTTCATACAAATGTATAAACTATTGCATATGCTTATAGAAAATACTGTCCACTAAATTGCCACAACTTTTTAACATTTTGTATGCATGCATATTNGNGNGNGNGNGNGNGNTNCNANTNTNCNTNACCCCAATCAGTTGGAGCTCTTTGATTTTCATTTGCATGCTCTAAATGAGAAATCCCTGCCCAGCATAATCACCAAATGAAAGAACTATGATACCATCAAAGAAGACTGTTTCCAGGGACCCACATGGAGAAATAGTTGAAAAGAGTCCACAACCATGTCATATACATAATCCTCAGCAAGCAAGGCATCACATGCTTGTAATGGTGCCTCAAGAAGCATTTAGTTAGATTGATGGTAGAAGATTTCTCTGCAAGGATAAAGGGAAGAGCTTTTGCACCTTTTTTCCCCATATCTTCCACCAGTTATTACTTTTTATATTCCATTTTCACTTTTATCTCTTCATGTTACAACCTTCAGCCTCTTCCACGCCCTCACTCTCTTTCCCCACAGTAGGAAGATCCTTCTTTCCGAATTTACCCTTATCTCCATTTTTTCCCCAATCTATTGTATAGTTTTATCATGTTTACTACATCTACATTTTTTTGAGCAACTTTCTCCATAATTTGTAGTGGTTTACATTGCACACATATAACATGAGCCTTTTACATGAGACAAGTGAATTATGGAAGTTAACGGTAGAACCAGGGAAGGAGATGGGTAGAGACATTGACAACCAAAGACCAATTCCCTCTAAATCAGTTTCCTCTAAACTGGTGCCTTGAACCTTGTGGCTCTGTTTGTTTCCAGGCAAAACCATGTAAAAGGCAATTTTAAGGTAAAATCAGTATTTTACCCGATTTCTTTTCTTTTTACATGGTTTGCATGGAAAAGAACGGAGCCTCAAAAACAAATCCTAATGCAAAATGATGGTAAAGACTTCATGTAGAGTAGAGGAAATTGAATACATCTATATTCAGCTGTATATCTAGGCAGAAAATATCATTCCAAACAGATAAAGCTTCCTCAATTCCACAAGAATTTCATGTTTGCAGTAAAACTTTAAACACCTCCTGAAATCGCCTACCAAACACCCTATCCCAATTTTGCAAAAAAAAAATGTATTATATATCGAACCATCTTGGCCTGAGGTTTATGCTTCGCCTTCCAGGCAAATGGAAGCCTTGCATCATGCCATAGCATTTATACATAATTGTATGTTAGAAAGGTACAGATGTCCTTGTGTAAAGATGTTAAGATTCACAAAACTCGGCCAACAAACATAGGAAAAATAACTACTACATAGAAATAGGTGAGTCCAAACTCATACGGCTCAAAAGCACAAGATAACATCCATATTCATGTACATCCAGGAAAGGAAAGAGCAGCATACTATTTTGAACCAGATTAGTAGAATGACAAACTCGTTTGAAGTTTGAGGAAAAAATAGCAAGAGCAGATAACACAGCATGGTAAATGAAAAAACATACCTTTTTCATGTTAGCTTTCTGAAATCCAGATCTCCGAAATGACTCATACCTGTTCATCTGTTCCTCTGTGAATTGAGATAGAATTGCCCTGAAATTGAAGCAGAGATGCTATTACATCAATGAACCATGACTAATCATGTGAACTCTTGAAATTCAGTACACAAAACAAGAAAGGAATGTCCTCGCTGACTGAAAATTTACTATAGCTCTTTCTTCAAATGCAGGTGGTGCTTGACACAAGCATGGATCATGCATGATAGGCATGGACTAGGCAGAATGAGCTACACTGAGGTATCATTGGTACAGCCATATTTTTTTGACAATAAATGCACTAACCTAAGTGCATCCAGGAAACTTAGATAAGATATTTAGGTTATAATTAAAGGTGACCAGCTAGGGTAGGTGGTAGAAATGTTACATTCTGCACTGTGAAGAACTTTTGAAAAAGATTTGTCCATGAAACCCTCTGCATCTCATGGTTTTCACCTAGCTCTTTAGGAATGCCTCGTGCAACACCTTTAGAGTTTGAAAACTCTAGCAGCTATTCCTCCATCTTCAACTCTGAGGGAAGGAATAGGCCATTAGAGATGGCAGAAGGCCTTTTAGGAGTCTTCATGTCCATAGCTCATAGCCTCATATGGAGGTGTATTACTAAAAAATACTCGGGTCAAGAGCAGGAGGCAATTTAAATTCACCACCCAAGAATGATGCAGTCCCAGATGAGCTGGCACAAATAAAGTGACTAAGAAATTGGATAAAGAGGAGAAAGAGAGATTGGTCAATGACAAATGAAGATTGATGAATAGAGGTGTAGGAGGTCACTACAATTGGGTATGGAGGTGACTAATCATGCAATGAGGTTGGACAAGTTTTGAGTTCACTTATAAAGGGGAGAGAGTGCATAATTAAGATTTAAGCACTATAGGAGGTTTGAGGAAAAAATTCAGTAGTATCTCAAATCAATGAAAAAGGTTACTTACAAACACATTTTAGAGGAAGCAGGCCTATGGAGAATGAGCTTGCAAAAACTGAAACCCTTTATAACTTGGGGGTGCCTATGAGAGCGAAGGGAAGAGGGGGCAAATATTATCATAAGGAGGAAAAATGGGTAGGTAAAGGAATTTGACGCAACTTTTGCATGTGAGTCAAGACTGCTGTGAGAAATTGTATAAATGCACGTGGTTGCAAGAAGTGGTAGAGTTTGGTCCCTCCTTTCCTCCATTTGCTCCTTTTTTACTTTTTTTTTTCTTTGCCCTCTTTTCCTTTTCCTGTGTGTTTGGTTCATGTCTCCACTCAATTATACATGGGGACTAGTTCTTTTGGAGTGTCCTTTGCTGTCTATTGGATGGACCCTGCATACCACTGTATTGGTTGGAACATAGTTAATGTAAGACTACAATCAGAATAGGTCTAATCCCAGGCAGGATCAAATAAAAAATCTCCAAAGAACAAGAAACAGAGCAATGGGGTTCCCAAGAGAAGAATGGGATCACCAAATTGGTTGAAGAAGAATGATGGGATCTCAAAAGATAACCAAGAGACAAATTGGTTGGAGGAGAATGAGATGATTTCAAATTGGTAACCACAAGAGAAGTAATAAATATAAACCCACAAATTTGTAACCTGTTAAAGCAGCAATTAGGAATAAATAATCTTTTGAATAAAGAGAAGCAACAATCGAACTAGTGGTGTTGAATGACTCTTGGATCTCAAAACTTTGATGCAAACTCCAGAATACAAACCCGATGGCTTGGTTGCAGGTTTTAAAACAAAACAGAAAATACAAGAAGAATGGGGATCGAGTAGGGAAGAAGAAGGGGGAAAGGAAGAGTTAGCTATCTCAGCCTGGGTATCACTTTGGGCATCTCACCCATCTTATCTCAGGATTTTCACAAAGGCTCAAACCAATATTCATTAATCAAATTCGTGTACAATGCTGGCTTCCCTTACAAACTTATATAGAAGATTCAAAAATAGACTTGGACTAAAAAGGAAAGGCCTAACTCAATCCTCACTTAATAAGGTATCCTAAATGACTAGGAAAGTGAAATAATAAAGAAAAGCAACTCAAAATAGGACTCTAACTAAACCAATGAAGTAAATCCCGTTTTCCTATTTTCTACCCATGTTTTAGGCTCATTAAATTGGCCAATTACAAAGGAAACCCATGGGATCAAAGTCCCAATACATATATGACCCATCCCAAAGCTTATTTTCAATAAAATAAACACTTTGGGTGACTTGTCTACATCAATAGTCTACCCGACATTCCATTACCTCAATCAGTCAATCTAGCCTACAGTCCATTGCCTCGATTAGTCCATCCTGTCTTGATTACAATGTCAGTTTTCATAGTTGGGCTTTCTTACTGCATTTTTCAAATGCTACTATTATATATAAATTAATAAAGAGAGTTGATTTCAACAAACAATATCTAACTTGGAAACAATAAAGATAATAAGCACCTCCAAAACCAGTCATATAACATTGGCAGAAGGGAATCCATAAATCTCTAGAATTCAATTCAAATTCTTACATTAACAACTGATTTCCAAATAGAAGTAGAATCCAGTTGGAAGTGCATGCATGCCATGGGATGTTTCAAGTTGAACTTCCCAGTAAGGACATATTTACACAAATATGTTCAGACACCTACATCTAACAGCAGTGTTTTTTTGTTGGGTTTTTTTTTTTTTTTTTTGGAGGGGGGGGGGTATAATTGTCTGGTTGCAGCAAACAATAATTTTTGGTGTATTCTTGATCAATAGTGGCCATTACGGTATAAATCATAGATTGATAGACATGTACCAAAGGTATGACTACTGCAACACTCAACATAGAAAAATTAAAATAAGGAAATAAAGATACAAATTTCTTAGAGAGAAAAAGAAAAGATATGAAGCAAAATGTTTAGACGTGAGTGACACTCAACTGCATCTTTGCCATTTTGTCAGGGTCATCACTGGACTGGAATTTTCCAAGCTCGACATCCATGTTTTCTTCCTCCTCCTCTTCTTCTTCTTTTGTTTTTCCAGCAGTGTCTGTAGCTGATGGACCCAATGCTGACATTGATGGGTGGGTGGGCTGAATGTTGACATTGGGGTCATCCTCTTGGCCATTCATAGCAGTTGACATGGCAGCAGGAACTTGAGTTTCAGTGTCATCAGCGGCAACAGGGGATTCAGGGGGCGATTCTTGCTGCTCCTCAAAGGCCACCTCAAACGGATCCTTTGATTGCTTCATTTGTCTCCTTGACGGCTGTCCTATTTTGATAATTGTGATTAGTAAAACTCTACCTGACACAAACCCAGGAAAATAAGCTGAAAATTCAACTCCATTTCCAGAGAAAGATACTGAAAGTCAAAGCAACAAATTATAAATATTTGCACAGAGAAAGTCTAGGGTACCATGGCTCAGTTTCAACAACCAAAATAAGGTAAAAAATTAGGTCCAGATAACCAAAAACATCAAGTCTTTACTGAGATATATTCATGTTAGCATTGCTTTGATTCATAAATTGGAACCACTATAAGAAGATAAACAATGACGACAACGTCTCTTCAAACTAAAGGGGAATGAAAGATAGAAACAGAAAAATGTAAAAGCTAAAGTTGATCCATATCTTTCCATTTCAGGTAAAAGCAGTGGAAATACGCAATGATAGAGATTGATAAGGCTTTTCTCCCTTCATGTACAACATCAACACCTACAGCCTACAACATAGAGAAAAAGGAATTCAGGAAAAAAAAGAAAAGTAGGAAAGCAGATTATCTACTAGATCCTGCATTGAATTTACATGTTAAATAACCAAAGTGGCTTTAGAGATTATCATCAATCAGCACAACAGCATGTTCTAGTTATCCAGAGCAGTAGCACTCAAGATTATTCATATAAAAGATTAATAATCCCTCATAAGCAAATATAGCAGCAGCTCCAAAGAAGACCCAGTTCATCACGGAATTACATGTTTCTTTCAGAATCTGCAACCCCAAAAAGTCCCCAAATTTGTTGAGAGAGAGAGAGAGAGAGAGAGAGAGTAAATTTGGATCTTTGGTCTAGTAGGATATTCAAGGATTTTATTAGTTTCTATTTTTTGGGATTCTTTGTAATTTTTAATTAACTTTTTATTGGAGTTTTAATTAGAGTTAGAGTCTTAGGAGATAGGTTAGTCAGTTTTGGATTCTATTTTGGTTTTAGAGTTTGAAAAGGAGTTTTATTTTCGTTTATTTTTATCTATATATTTGTACCCAACGCTACCAAAGATGGGTTTGGAATGAGAAGTTTTTGAATGGTTTATGGTACCAGAATGGTGTGAAATCAGGTTGTGTGACCTCTTTCTCTCTTCTGTGAAATCAGGTTGTGTGACCTCTTTCTCTCTTATTCCTAGGTACGATTTCTTCTTCCCCTTCCAGTAAGTTCCTCCTTGTGCTTTTCTCTCTTCTTTCCCTTTGTCCTCTGTCTCCCCTATTCCTTCTTATTTCGTTTCGTTTCGTTTCCTTTCCTTTCTTACTTTCCCTTTTCTCTGTTAAGTCGCTGTTATGGTGTTATTTGCTATGGGCGACAATACCAGATTTAAAAGAAACCCTTGCTGACCCATTAGCCCAAATCGATTGGCCCAGAATTTTGGGGCGTTAAATCACACCCTAGGGCGATTCATATCTTAGAGACTCAGACCCAAAAGCTTCCCTTGCTGTGAGATTCAAGCCTTTGATGAGGCCTGCAACTGTGAAGTTCTTCAGGTCTGATTTCAGGGATGAAATACTCATTTAGTTCATAATAGGAACTGTTATTGGTAGGGTTGCTTTGAGATAGCTTCCTTGTCCAATATTTTGAGATCAATTCGTGTTATCTTGAAAAAGTTCTCTCAATTAAACTCACAGGTGGTTACTGCCCGGGTTGCTTGATTGGAGGTTGAAGACAACCTCTTGTCCCCACCCTCACCGATATTCTATTTCTTATTTTATCTCCCCAATTTCAAAACTACCCCTCCTTCTCCCCTTTATTACTCCCTACCCTTCTTTTTCAATCACTTCCAAGTCTGTCCCTAAACAATAAATACTAATCCCTTTTATAGTTTTGCCACACTTAGTCTACCTAACAGCCTCTTGAAATTTCTGGTAATTTACCTAACTGCCCTTGACTTTTAAAACTTGGAGTCTTGTTGATTGGGTGGGCGCATAAGCAATCAGAGCAGGGTTTTGGAACCCGGACTGCATTAGAGAGAGAGAGAGAGAGAGAGGGTAATGGGCTGAAGCATATCCGGCTAAATGGATTAAAGGTCTGCTCTAAAACCCAAATAAACATATGTCATTGTTACGTTGGCAACCAAACTACCCAACCCAAGCCTTATGTTCCTTAAGATTTTTTAATAATTAAAATCAGGTTGAGGACAAAGATAAGTAAATATACCTTAATCCAAAGTAGAGGGAAGTGGTAAACGAACACAAAAATAGGGAAACAAGGGTCCCATTGCTATAGATAATTTTAGCTGAAGCAAAACAATCACCAGTGAGGTTCAATCAATTTACATGTGAAACAGTCATCTGCTCCACTGACAGTTGAAGACTAACAGAAGAGGCTATCTAAAATAGCAAATATGCAGCAGGCAGAGAGAGAGAGAGAGTAGCAAAGCTACGGTACGACTGGGAGTAAGTTACAGACAGGGGGGGACACAATGTGTGCTGCTACTGTGAGGAATTGGTGAGGACAAGTGAGGGAGGGACGAACCAATGAGGGTCTAGGGTTTTGGTTCGGACTCGGAAAGGAAAAGGGGCTGCTGGCCGTAGATGAGATTTAGGTATTTTCGGTTGGGGCACTGGAAGTGGGTTTCTGGCAGCAGTAGTGCTCTGTCATCTGCCACATGGCAGTCAGTCAACCCTTAAATTTGCAGGCATCATCACTAATCATAAGTTTTCCTTTTGTCACCCTTGTTTCTCTGGCAGGGACACCTAGTTATGCATATGGTTGACAAATTCAGATTCAGGAATTATTCAGAAGTGGCAAATTTTGGTTTAATTCATTTTTTCCAATTTCTAAATTCGGTCAAGTAAGCAGACAATGGCAAGTTTTTGGATTAATACAAGAATTATTCAGTCACGTTTAAAAGTTCGGGGCCAAAATTTTGGATCTTCATTCTTAATACAACAACAACTCAGCCTTATCCCAACTAAATGGGGTCGGCTACATGGATCCTAGTTGAGACAAAATATTAACAATAATAGTAAAAAGAATGGAGCACAAACTTAGCAAACAGCTCTAGGGACGATGCCCTAGAGCATCTACTGTTCTTATCTATATACCACTTCTTAACTACCCAACATTCCGCTCCATACCTTGAGTTTTTGGAGTGCATTACAACAACAATGAAAAAACATCATAGCCCAACTAAATGGGGTTGGCCACATGGATTTTTGCTCTCCAATCAGCTCTATTTGAAGTCATACATGGTACAAGGCTTAAGCTAAGCATGTCTTTCCTCACCACTTCTCCCCTATGGTTATCTTAGGTCTGCCCCTGGCTCTTTTGGTTCTTCTCAATCTGAATCAAGTCACTCCTCCAAACTAGGGCATCTGAAGGCCTTTGTTGAACATGGCCATGCCACCTCAAACGACTCTCCTAAGTTTATTATGGATCGAAGCTACTCCCCACCCAGCTATAATATGGTCATTCCATACTTTATCCTCCCTGGTCTTCCTACACATTCATCTTAACATCCTCATCTCTGCAACGCATAGTTTATTTATATGACAATTTTCAACAGCCCAACATTCCACACAGTACATCATAGCTGGTCGAATGACAGTCCTATAAAATTTTTCTTTAAGCTTTAAAGGAATACACCGATCACACAAAACGCCGGTTGCACCTCTCCACTTCATCCATCCTATTTTAATCCTCTGGGCAACATCGCCTTCTATGTCGCCCTCCTTATTTACTAATTACGATTGATCCCAAATATCTAAAATACTCACCTTGCGGGATCTCCCTCTCACCAATATTCACCACCTCATTATCCATCCCAGTGTTGCTAAAGTTACACACCATTTATTCGATCTTAGTTCTACTTATCTTTAGACCTTTTGATTCCAAAAATTGATCTTCATAGTTCCACTTTGGCGTTAATCCCTACTTTCGTTTCATCCGCAAATATCATACACCATGGAACCTCATCTTGTATGCCCCTGGTTAAGTCATCCATCATAAGTGCAAACAAATAAGGACTTAAGACCAATCCCTGGTGTAACCCAATTGAAATTGGGAATTCACTGCCTTGGCCCCCCACAGTTCTAACGCTAGTTACAACATCAACATACATATCTTTAATTATGTCTACATATTTACATAACACCTTCTCTTCTCATCTCAAGGAAATTCCAAATTAACCCTCTAGGGACTTTGTAATGTAGCTCTAGATAGGAGAAGGATCCCACTAGAGGCCAAGCAACAGGATCTAAAAGGGGCTGCTAGTTCGAATGGCAGAATTAGGATTTTAGATCAATTTTTAGGGTTAGGGTTAGGGTTAGGGTTAGGGTTAGGGGAATGGGGGTAAATTTTATATGGTGAAGGTTTGAATAAAATTTCAAATTTCAGAAAATTAGGGTTTGGGTTTTGGGTTTTGGAAAATTAGAAAATTAGGTGAAATTAGGGTTTAAACTTGGAATTTAGGGAAGGGCTTTAGGTCGAGTTTTCTAAGGGTAGAGGAGAGGATTCGGCCAAGGTTTGATGAGTAATGGATGGCTGGAAGTAACGGTTCTGGAATTTAGGGTTTTTGGGGGATTAATGGGGTAGGATTTTCTAGGGTTTGGATGGGAGTTTGGGGACCAAAATCAGATTGAGTTTCCCAATTGGGGAGGGGGATAATCGATCCAAATCTGAGAGGAAGGTGATGGCTGGAATGGTCTGTGCAGGGTTTAGGGCCTTAGGTTTTAATTTGAGAAGGGGGGGAAATTAGGTTGGCTGTTTAAAGGATTTAGAAGAAGAGGAATGGGAATGGGGCTTCAACTTTTGGAATTGCCGGGGGAAGATAACAGTTGCTGAAACTTGAACAATGGAGCAGGATAGAACCACCTTCAATCTTAGGGATCCTCCCGGTGTCACGACACATGAAATCGTAGGAAATCCACCTACCCTTTCCACCTTGATAGAACCACAAGGATGCAACCTCACAAGGAGCAGCAGCAACAACAATGGCGGCACCACAATTCTGTTTTTTTTTTTTTTAAATTATTCAACTGTGGGGGAGCCTCCCACGAAATTTACTTTTATAATAAAAGCCAATGGCCAAATCCTAGTCTAAACCAAAAACTCCCTCACTAAATCGTGGAGGGGTGGGGACTTAATAAAACAAACTAAAAACTTAAAGGACAAAGACCTAATTGTCCCTAACAACTTAAAATAAGACTTAGTTAAATCACTTAAATTGAACCATGGTTTGAACCGGTTCAATTGAAGTTTACAAATAAGCTGAAATAAAAACTAAGTATGGGAAATACTAAATTGTAAACCTAAGCTAAGGCTCCCAAACTAAGCGCTAATTTCAGGGCTGTTTCTTCTTCTTCCTTCAGGTGTGGGCATTTGGTGTTGCATCACTTTGTTGTAGGCATTTTCTAGGTCTATGGAGACCATATGGCTGTCCTTCTTGCGCTCTCTATATCTTTTCATGAGTCTCCTAAGTAAGAAAATTACCTCCATCGAGGATCTGCATTCTTAATACCTGTTGTAAATATTTTCAATAGTCCATTACAGTACAAAAGGTATCACTTATTTTTGTTTTCGACTTCTTACTCACCATTTATTTAATTTCCATGTGTGCCAGCCATTGTTCTTAAGAAACTAACTTTAATACAGACATACAAATCTCTGAATGTGAGGAAAGAAGAGATTCTCATGAGCATCAGTCCATAAAAAAAATTCAGAAAACTGAAACGCCTACAAAGCTCCCAAAAAAAATTTAAGAAACAGCCCACAGAGCTCCAAACGTTGGGGGGGGGGGGGGGAGGACCAACAACTGTCTCTGCTACAGTAATATAAATTGAATACTGAAACCAAAACTCCTCCAAAGCAAAAGTTGTACCCAAAAATATTTCTGAATCCTACAAAACAGGAACCCGAAATCACCTTTGAATCAAATTCTCTTTTCCACGTTGCAGTGCGAGTTTAAGGAGGTTTGGTGGATCAGGTTTGCACAAGTTGGTTATTTGCTTAACCAGGTTTTCTTAGAAGGCTACGTGATTTTTTGGATGTTTTTCTGGTTTTCTCAAATGCAATTTGAGGATCCAAGATTCTCGGTGGCAGATGGGGGCATGGAACTTCGATTCTTTTCAGTCATTGCGGCAAACACACACTCATATATATATATATATATATATATATATATATATAGAGAGAGAGAGAGAGAGAGAGAGAGAGAGAGAGAGAGAGAGAGAGAGACGGCTTACCTGAGGTTGAGACGAGTTGCCGAATTCAAAGACTCCGTCAGTCCAATAGGGTTTTAATTCTTTAAGGAAAAGAAAAGCCGAAAAGGGGAAGAGCCGAACTCCCGGAATTGTATCACATTATCAGCCGTCGGACGTTCTTAGGGCTCCGTTTCTCCAAGAAGGGATGGAACTCGATGTAGACGGATAATACGAGTCGGATGTAGCACTATCCATATTCGGATCCGAACAGCCTCTGAATGGATTGAGTTATTTTATTTTTTTTGGATGTAATAAAAGCTAGGCACACCACTTGCATGTAGGACTGTAAATGGATAATCAAAAATCCGAATTCGATCCGCATCCGTATCTGTTTAGGGACATCCGTATTCAATTAGAGATATCCGAAAAAAAATCCAAATACTTCGATAAAAATTCGAATCCGAATACTTAATTATAAAAAATTAAGTAAATAATGATCCTAAGGGTTTTTGAAGATTCAACAGGTTCTAGATTATGAAGAGAAGAGAATCATGATCTAAAACTATGGATTGAGAGTGAATTGTATCCACTAGGGGGAGGAATGTTCGGGTTACACAAGGCAGAGGTGTAAACGGATGGTCGAAAATCCGAATTCGATCCACATTTGAATCCGTTTAGAGATATCCGTATTCGACCAGAAAATATCCGAATCCGATGACATCTGATCCGTATTCGAGCCGAATCCGATCCGTTTACAGGCCTACTTGCATGCCATAAGCTAGCACTCATCGTGTCTATTTCTCTCTTCTCCCCTTTGAAATGATCTTGCCTATCATGTATAATGCTTCGTCCCATACCCCCATTGATATCGCCCGTTAGCTTATTGCACATGAGCGGTGTGCATATCCCTCTCCATTTATTATTTTAAAAATATTAAAATAAAATCAAGCACATCATCAACAAAGTAGTCGTTAACTTATGCATCCTTGACCACTCAACTAATTAAATTAGCTACTGACGTTACATATGGGTCCTTTAAACAGACGAAATTTTGCTGCTACACCTGTAGCAGGAATGCAAGGCTGGCAGTCAAGGAAAAGGAATCTAAAAGGGTATTTTGAAAATACTAAAATCTTGGAGGGTATTTATGAACCCAAAGGGGAAGTGAATTATTCCATTTCATTGGCTGTCAGCCTTGTAGCAGGAATATCCCTGCTACAAGTGTAGCAGCAAAATTTTCCTCTTTAAACATACATTTATATCGATCTTTAAGACAGAATGATGAAATAGATAACAAGATCTAGAATAGCTCCCTAGGCCAACCCGATGGATTACCTGCATAATCCGTTAGGCTATATCAGCATTGTCTATCCATAGCCCTATTAACCGGTATCCTTTCTCCATCGCCTATTGCAGGCATGTAGGATTCTTTGAATATGATTCTCCTAAATGGGATAAAAATATGAATCCGATATCGATTTTTTATTATTCATTTACATTTTTAACTGTTTGCGTTGAGCGGATGAGAACTTAGAGAAGATGAAAACTCGAATAGGATTATGTTGAAGGACTGAAGCCACTGCCTACTAGGGTGATGTTGAAGGTTGGGCCTTTCTAAAATTGCATAAATGTCGTCGTGATTTTTTTTTTGTTTAATTTAATTTATTTAATTATATATATAATATGTTATAAAACTATTATTAACCATGTTTTTATATCATTGGAGTTGGAACCAGAAGTAGGAGGCGGTGTGTGACCGACGGCCATGGTGGCCCACTCCGGATTAGGTAGTCCTTTTTAAGAGGCTTTACTATGGTCCAGGTCTCTGCCTAACAGCAAGTAACCCAGCAAGTAACCCTATCGTAGCGGCTTCACTTTAGCACCAAATCACCCTTTCCATGGGAGGGTTGGGACTGATGATTAGCTGCTTTGATATTAGAAATATAAACTTTGGGAGAATTCAACACCATAAACTAGTTAACAAGATGAGGAAACCCAAGACCATGAAATGCTTAGATTGTTTTAGTACCGAATTGAACAAAGAGAATTCAACCACATCATTGGGAATTCAGGTAGTGATCATCAGTGTAATTAAACAGCTGGTACATCATTTAGAGAGAGAGAGAGACTCAAGGACTTGCACTACAAAAAAGGGTGAACTAATTGTGTTGATACAAAATCTAAGCATTCTGTGCTTGTAAGAATGCATTGAAGTCATCTCTTGCCTTGCGCAAACGTGGTGTAATACAAGAACCTGATGATCCAGTCGAAGAAAATCGAACATGCCGAGATGATGATGATGAGCTCTTATTAACGGCTCCACTTCGATCGCTGTCGAAAAGAAAAGCTGTTTTAACCGGAGAATTCGCGTCGTTACCGCAGTTTCGAATCAACTCCAATGGTAGATCAAAATAGAGATGACGCATGGAATCACGGTCATCATCAACTTCATTCATTATAGCTGATGAAGTCCAAGACTCACATTCAAATTTCTCCAAAGAAACTGATCTTGATATCACATTTCTCTCCACTACTACTACTGCTTGATCTCCTTCTTCTTCCTCTTCCTTTCGAGCTCTCACCGGCTTTCCCTTACCAAAGGCTGGCAAGAACAAACATTTTCCACATTTGAAAATGTCTATTTCATCCTTATAGCTTCTTGGATTAATATTGTGACCTCTATAACTAGCCTTATTATTCTTACCACTAACATGTACATCATCATCATTGGGTTTGTATTCTGGGTAGAATCCATCTTGATCCTCTTCAATATTTTCATGCTTAGGAGAAGGAGGAGTAGATGATAGTTTTCTAGAGAAAAGATCAAATTCATCAGATGGAGAAGAAGCTCGTCCCTCCCCACATGACTTGCTTCTAAATAATAGACTTTCTGTAGCAAAACGAGAGAGACCCAGTGAAGCCGCCGCCTCTGCTGCTTGCTGGTTTCTTCTCCCTTTCTTGACATTCTTGGTCTGAGAACGAGGAGAAGTTGTTGTGGAACTGGGTAAGCTGGAACTTACTAACTTATTGTGCTTTGAATTAGGTGGCAATGGTGGTGGGTAGTGCTGGGGCGAAACATTTGTGAAGGAAGCAGTAACATCAATAATATTGGATGGTAACGACAAAGGAGGAGGACCTTCTTCATACCTCATTGACTGTTTAAGTGAAATTGGATCAACAGATATCTGCTTCTCCTTCAGCATTGGAGAACGTAGGGTTTCTTTATTGAAGCTCGAGTACTGCTCAGACACTTTGAAGCCTTCAATACTGATGCAGAGATCATCTTCTTCGTCTTCATTGTACATGTAATCTATTTCCTGTGAGTATTTGGACATTTTGATCGAAGATTAATTTGAAGGTTCAAAATTTTCTGAGGACTAGGGCTGGTGCTCTGGGGTTTTTGAAGGGAAGAATTCACGAAAAAGAAGTAGAAGATATTAGTAGCTACGTGCCAAGCATGAATCTGCTTTTGAACTAGTAGTGATTTCCATGTATATTATTCTTCATAATCATGTATATTATTATAATATTTTTTTTAAGGTGGATATGAATATTAATATTATCTGTGTTAAGTTCGTGCATTCACATTACATATTTTGACCAGACTAGTAATTTATACCTAAATTTTCTTAATACCTACTAACTAAAAGTTCTAATTAAGAGGATAGCTTCTTACTAATATTAGTAAGAAGATTTATATATTCATTTCATGCATGGAAGTAATATTTGTAGATTTTACATTACATCTGAAGAATGGCCTTACTCTCTCTTGAGCAGTCACATCCATGTACTAGCTAAGAAGTCACTACCTTTGAAGTCATCCTCCTGATATGGAATTTTTATCAGTTCATCAGACAGGTAAACTCTTATATCTAATTATATTTTTCAGAAAATTTGGAGAGATTCCCTGAAAGGCAGCATGGCCTTTGCATCAGCACAGGCACCAATGGAGTCATGCCGGAAAGCATCAACAGGGGTGGGATTTCAATCTTTCATTGGGGGGTGATCAGGCAGTTATTTCACACCCCTCTATGTCTAGGCGCAAGAACTATGCTGCCTTTCAGGATTCTTTTTTCTCTTACTTTTATAACTGAAGGGAAGTAGTTTTCTGTCTGGGAGTGTGAGCTACGCCAGCACTCCCATGAATCTATCTCTCTCCTCAAAACAAGGGGGCAGCGATGTCTTTTCATATAGGGAGAAGAGAGATAGACTCATGGGAGTGCTGGTGTAGGCCACACTCCCGGACAGAGTTTTGTTTCCATAACTAAATTTCTTAATACCTACTAACTACAAGTTTTTATTAAGAGACTTCTTACTAATATTAGTAAGAAGAATATACTATTACATGCATGTGAGTAATATTGGTTAGGTAGATGTTACAGATCCAATGGATGGCCTCTCATGCGCAGTCACATCCATGTACGAGGTAACAAGTCTGCCTTCAAGTTCAAGGTCATTATCCTAGATTGGAGAAAGTTTTCCTTTACCCCACAGTCCATCTTAGGGTTCACAAACCTCTATAAGGTTTTAGTATGTTCCTTAAAATACCTTCTTGATATACTCTCACATGCATATGAAGCCTCGCAGTGAATGAATTCCCATTCACCGGGATCCTTTGGAATTTTTTGTTAGTTCATCAGACAGGGTACAAACAACAAGAGCTGGACTGATCGACTTACAAAGTCCCGGATCAACTAGGGGGGCGGACAAATTCCAGCCTGAATCGGTCCAATCAACTGGTTTAACCAGACTTGAATTGATTGCATATATATATATATATGAAAAACAAATCGAACCAGACCTAAACCGATATCAGACTGATATGAGCCCATTAAGAAAAACCGAAATAAAATTGTAACAGAACCAAACCTAACCAATTCGGCTTTGGCTTGACTAACTACCAAACTCAACCTGATTTAGCCTGACCGAAATTGGACCAAACTAACCAATTATTGACACTCCTCATGCACACTCATCTGCTAGAAAACAGTATTAGTCCCAGCATCTATTCCCTCTTAACAATATTTCACTCAAAGGTTTGGAGTAAATGAAAAGCCAAGCAATGAGATGAACTAAAGTTGCCAGGAATTGATATCTGTAGTAATTAGTACACTTCTCAAGAAACAGTCACTTTGCGAAAGTAAGGGTAAGGCTGCGTACATTATGACTGTCCAGACCCTACAGTGGCGGGAGCTTAGTGCACTAGGTATGTCCTTTGTTTTGTTAATTAGTAGACTTCATTAGGTTGTTAGAGTCATTATTGTGCTCTTCTAGTTTCCCTACTTTTTAAATTTGTTTGTTTTGGGGGTGGGGTGGGGAAGTTTATTGCAGTAATTAAGTTACTGTTAAAATGTCACTAGACTCTAACATCCAAATGTCCTTAAAGAATTAATATTACTTCATTTTCTTCTGTAGATAAATTATTAGTACATTGAATGACAATTTTGTGCCATATAGTGGGTACTCCATAGGCATTGAAGTGGCAATTCCACCAGCAAATAGAGAAACAGTACTGCATGTGGTGTACATAAATGAGGTTTCTCTTACAATGGAGTTGTTTATTTAGGATTGGTTATTCAGCAGCATCTGTGGGAAAGATCAAAGGACAGAGACGAAAAAGCTATGTTTGGTATGCATTCTGAAATGCTAAAAACAGTGAAAATTAACATTTCAGAATGCATTATCGACCTAGAATGCATTCCAAGAATACATACCAAACGCAACCAAAGGGCTGGGAGGAAGTTTCTGAGAGCATGCATGGAGGATCAAATGCAGGTTCCCAAGGCCCTAAGGATCAGTTGCTGTAGATGCTCTATTGGGGCTAAACAGGGACACTCAAATTGAGATAACCCAGATCCGGATCTTAAAAAGAGTATGGGTTGCATCAAAGCTAGGCACCAAAACTCATGAAGAGTTAAGAGCAGCCTCAATGAAAGATTTGGTTGAGTCCCTTAAACTCTAATACAAAGCCCCATAAGGAGAAGATTTGGTCCTTAACCAAAGGTACATTGCTTGCCTATTCAATTTGGCAGATGAGAAACAAACTCCTATACAACAAGGTTAAGGGAATCCACATTAAATTTTTGGGTCTTAAGTGGTCAGGGGAAGTTTATACAAGCTATTTCTTTGGTAAAGAAGATATTGAGGGTAGCATAGCAAATGTCCAAAACATGCACAATAACTTTCAGAAAGAAAAAATAAAATAAAAGCTTTCGGAAGCAGTTTTCCTTCACCCACAGAGAAGGAGGTACGTCGGTGATGAAAACCTATCCCTGTAATAATAAGGGAAGGGTATTTCGGACATTTTCCCAGAGGAATAATAATGGTGGTAGATTTGTGGGTGTATTCTTCTCCCGTGGAGATCGAATACTTTCTCCATAACATTCCCATAAGCATGCCACTCAGTCTTAAAACACAGAAAGATTATGTGACACATTGATGATTCAACTTCAGTTTTAATAAATAGCTTTTACATTAACATAAAAATGGAGAAAGTTTTCTTACAACTGTAGTACTGTAGGGTTCAGCCACCATCTTAGGGTCCTAAAACATCCCTCCCTATTGTTGCACAATATCCTCTGCCGCCCATCTGAAGGTCGTTGTCAAAGGATTCCCCTTGACCATGGCTGAAGGAAAACTCGATCCTAAAAAAATTACAAATCTTATTTGATTAATTACTTGATTATATCAAGAGCCAGAACATAGTTTTCCTCCTTTTTTTAAAGTCATATAACTTACTTTTTTAATGATGTCTTGAGAGGATAAATTACTGGTATAAGTTAACTCTTAATCCTCTAACTAGAAATATTAGGCAACTAGTAATACATTCTTGACTTCCTCTTAACATTAAGCATTAATGAAATATATCCGGTGATAACTACAAAGATAGGCTTGGACTAGGTCTTGAAGTTTTCTTGGTTTATGGCTTCATTCCTTTTATAATAATGCTCTCAGCAAGTTGATTAGGCAGGTAATTATTATATATAGTTTCCATTCAACCTCTAAATTTTCCTTAGGGTGTAGTCTTATTTCATGGGTACCAAGGGGAAAATATCAACCCAAGAGTTGTTGAGGAAAATGATTTTCTGATAATCATATGTATTATTTACATGATTTTCTAATAATTATATGTATTTGAAAGATTAATGCCAGTATGGAGTGAAGACTCAAAACCAATTAAACACAACAGGGCCAAATATAGTTTACAATCATTTCCATTCTAATAACACTTTAAATAATGTCCACTAGTTAAACCACAACCACTTGCTAGAACCCAGGTTTGTTATGTGGATGTATTCCCTTAATAATGTTCTTCACTATGCTTTGGGGAAACCAGAATTATAATGGAGATAACCTCCAAATCAGCTCAGCAAACTAAAACCTCAAGCCCTCTTTACAAGTATAAGAAACATTAATTCCATTTATCTCATACAAGACATGTAAAGGAAAGCCCTATATTAATAACCCAGGATTTGGGTTTTTTTCATTGAATCTCTTTTTCAAACCCCTGGTAGCTAGCACCAACATTGAAGCCCAGAAGTCTGAGTTGTGAATTAATTGAAATCATAGCAGCAAACTAGAGACAAACACCTACTCCAACAAGATTCAAGCATACTATGATGGATTGAGTGGAGATAATTCGATTTTTCTGATGACCAACAAAGAATGTAAAGCTTATAATACAGGAAAGTAATATTAATTGCCCAAATCCTTCATTGCAAATTTATCATCAATGCAAGTTGCTGAATTAACAAAAACAATGGACATAAAAGAGATCCATGTAAGATTATTCTATACACGATAAGAAACTATTAATATCAGTAGTAGAATGATGGAAGACGTGGACCTAGAGGTGAAGATGGAAGTGAGACAAAAGCTGTCAAAAGGTTGATTTGGTTCTTACTTCTTGGTAGTGATTTGCATGTATGTTTCCATCTCTGGTCATCAGTAGTCAGTACAAACAAGGAGACTGTTGCAGAGCATGGGCATTGCTTCATAAATTATTTAATGCTTCTCCAACATTCCAGAAGAGCATTTTTATTTTTATGGTTAAAGATAATGGATTACTTAAGAAAATGAGACCTTAGAAAGCCACAAAAGTCAGAATACAAAGCGTGCAAAAAAGAAAAGGGGGAGGGGTAATGTCCTAAATTACAAAATGTCTATACGAGGAATAAAAACCCTTTCTACCAAAAAAATATACGAGGAATAAAAAGAATCAAGCTTATCCGCCACTGTTTTGGTCCAGTTTGATAACGTTTCTGTTGTTTCTGTGCTAAAAACTAATAGAAACAGTTTTTTCCGTTTTTTGTGTTGAAAAACAGTTTTTGAGGTGTTTAAAAGCGTTTGGTAAACCTATTCTGGAAACCGTTTCGAGTAGTAGGAGTCCTCAAGGGATAGCGAGTTGCAGGCGATAGGAGTTAAATGGCGATGGCAAGTTGCAGGTTGTAGGAGCTCTTGAGCGATGGAGCTTGAGGTTGGAGGAGAGTCAAGATGGCGACGACGCTTGAAGTTGGAGGAGAGTCTATAGCGTTTGAGCTTTTTATCAGGAACAACTATTCCCCCTCCCCCCCCCCCCCCGGCCCTCCACACACACACACACTTTATTTTATCGGGCACAAGTTTCCTTCAAATTGTTTCTAAAAACAAAAAACTAGTCAAACTTATTTTGTCAAACCCATTCTTTGGTCCATAAATTCTAATTTATGTTTCAAGAAACAATAAAAACAAAGCGTGTTTATCGTTGTTTTTCCATTTCTTAGAACAAAAAAACGGAAAAAACGTGTTTCTTAAAGTGTTATCAAACGGACTCTAAATTTCCTTGCCTATAGATGTGAACGAAGCTGATGTTGATAAAGCTCGGAATATAAGAAAGCAATCTGAGAAAATATGAAAAATACACCATCCCAGAAGAACTACGCTTATATGTATATATAAATTCTAGATGAAAATGATTGACCGATTAAGCGGATGTTTACTTTCGTCAACTTTTAAGATCTAACATTTTCCCAAAGCACAACAGTTCAAATATTATAATCTCTTCCTCGTGTCCGTGGCCTCACATAAACATTTTGTGTATGCTACACACCTTTTTCAAAATATTAGCATCTCAACAAGAAATTTATTAATAATTTGAGAATTATGTTTGTTTGGCAAAAATAATATGAAAGATAAAAATAACAACGAATAAAGAAAATTGGACTGAGTTTCCCTCCAGGCCTCCACCCACGATGAATGTGATTCCAATCACCATGGGTGTGGGATGGGCGGGGGAGAGGGCATCGCGAAGGTGTTTTGGGAAAATACTAAATTCCTATAGGGGTTTGTGAACCCTGGGATGGTAGGTGAATCATCCTCTAACATGAGTGGAGGAAAACTTTCTTTAAGAAAATTTGTCTTTCCCTCTTTTCCCTTTTTTTTTAAATGGAATTGGAGAGCTTTAATAGGGAAAATTATCTCCTCAATTTACTTGCCCGTCAATTTCCTCAATTCCATCTAATAGGGGGAGATGGATCCCACCTAGGCAGTGTGTTTGGGCAAGGGGTAGGGTCGTCATTTTTGCACCCCCTATTAGATGGAATTGAGGAAATTGACGGGCAGGTAAATTGAAGGGATAAAGATCCCTTTAATAGTGGAAGGTGGGGGGGGGGGGGAGAGGGAGGTAGGGGAAAGGTGGTTTAAACTCATGACCTCTTATTTGAGGAGTTGGTCTTTTGCCAACTGATTGTCTACCTGAGATTATTGACAGAGCTTCCAGCAATTGCCCAGAGTGAGTTAGGTATTCTTGGGGCCTATTGAGATCATGATTCCTCAAGGACAAATATCAAATATTTACTTTTCCACACCCACCCACCACCCCCGACCCCACCCCCCCAAAAAAAAAAATTCTCAGGTAGACATTCTGTAGAGATCACAAAGTGTACCGATAAAAGATTTGATCATATTGGATACTCATCTCTCTCACTGCTCTTGAATCCTCTTTGTACAGATCTCATTCCAAATTTCCAATGGGGTGGATTATGACAGAAAAATCCATAATTCCATAGCATATGAATAAATTAAGCTAGGGTCAGCAAGGAGTCCATGTGTATAGGTAATTTATACTATTGTGACATATTACACAACCAGGGTTAAGATCGAATGATACCTTGATATCCCATAATACCCTTCGGCTGTACATATCTCCTTCAATACATTCTACATTCATACAAAGAATAAATTGCTACAAGGAAAGATAACAAAAGTGCCCCTCTGTACATCAGGTATTCTGTTATATTTAACAGGGCAAATCATCATTGTCCATTAAATGCATTTGCTTACAGTTATAACAGGTATTGTGGTGTTTCTCCCCAACAATAAATATGATGATAACAGTGGACGCATTTTCGATAGGCTTCAATCAGGCTGTTTGCCTCAGAAAGACCTCTTTAATTTTTGACATTTTAAGCGGAATTATAGCCATCAAAGCTGCCTGGTCCTCTCACTTCAGAACATTGATGTTTTGCATCAGCTGCAATTGAATAGCTTGGAGGCTGGGGGAGAGGAGAGGAATCTACTGGAGAGAATTGTAGAATAAAATCAACACGACAGAGACTCCAATGATGACTGGAAATGCAGTGACCAAGTACAATGCACCGTATCCCTGCATGAGAATAAACACATATACTCATATGCCAATACGTGAACACCAAGTCAGAGTAAATAATTCATGGGGATAACAACTTGGATGCTGGAGAATGTGTGGGTCAATCACCAATAATTTGTCTCAATCCATGTAAGATGGAGCATTGAGATGAGAGTTCCAACCTACACTGATTAATGGGGAGAACTGCCCCCAATGGCTGTATGTTGGTTAAGATACTAGTAATTTTGCCAATATCAATTTGGGTCCAAAAAACTGAAATACTTGTTTAAAGGTTCAATAAGAAAGCGAGGCAAACCACAGCTGGAGGAACATCTGCATCATCACTGGCATCACTGTCCTCAATCTCAGCTGCTGAATCCCAGTCAAAGTTGAGTCTCTTTGCAGCCACTTTAGGATCAACACCGGTGTCAGTGACTTTTGCATATAAAGATTTGCTAGGTTTTTTCTTTGAAACTTCGACCTAATCAGAAAACACAATTTTCTGTGATGAATCAGGATTTCATTTTAGCCACATGGCATACAACAGCATCATTATGATTTATAATTGAAAAGGACTGTGCCAGAGCACATAGAACTAATGATGAGAAACAAACATATAAAATGTAATAGCAGCACAACTATTCCAAAGCAGAAACATATGCAGTTGTCTTCATTTTTTTTCAATTTCTCCAAAGCATTGGCAACATCAGCTTTTCTACCCAACAAAGTGCAACAAAACAACACATAACTGCAGCTAAGTAGTCTATATTGTCAATCTCATAAGCTAACATTCTCCTCATTTTCCCTCATTAAAGTATGACATGGAGCCTACATCAGTATGAGTTGGCCTCCAATAGAAGACATTGCTTGGTTGAATTCATTCACCAAGAACCTCAGCATGCATTCCCAAAATTGTCACACACACACTAGTTAGCAGGAAGTGAATAATGCCAAGAACACACTAGTCACAGACCTACCTCTATCTTTGACAGGAGAAAGCCAAATCAAGTTCTAACCTTAATGTTCTATTCTATTTATCCTGAACAGAAAGATTCACCTTTTTTGGGGGGGAGGGGTGTTGTCAAAGGGAGAAAGATTACTTTAGATGAAGCATTCTTCCATACATTTCAATTCATATCTTGGATTGTTTCACCATTGATAATACTGCTAAGACGTCAACTTGGGCAATAAAAATCAGAGTGCGGGAGATCATCGAGCTTATCTGCCAACTAAATCCGAGGCACTTATGGATGCATTCTGTAGAGTTTTATGCTTAGATAGTATCCAAAGAGATGGAGCATTTCAAGATGAAAGGACCAGATAACCATATGACAAGCAAAACAACTTATCGGAGCATCCAACAAGGCTCCTAGCAATTTGATATGGCCAATACATAGAATCACTCACTAAGCCATTCTTGGCCAACTCATCTTCCTAGCAGAGACCACAGCTCTAGCTCTTATAACTTAAAAATGGCCTAGCTCCAAAAATCCTGCTTGGCATTTCTAAACATCAGATTTCCAAAGCAGAAAACCATTTGACTTCAAGATGGAAGAAGTCCACAGAAATGGCTAAGGCTGATTGAAATAGAACAGATATGACATTTGCCAAGGCTAAGGTGAGGTAGACCAATCAGCCTGAGAATACTGATGACAAAATCTCTTCATCATCTCTAAGTACACCACCAATCCCAAATAGTTCAGGGTTGCCCATTAACCAACTAATAGAGTTCAGTTTGATTTGCTGTCAAAGGGTTGGGGAAGAGCAAGCAATATCCAATGTGCATAGGGGATACCATAAAAAAGACCATCTAACTGACCTAATCACTAGGGGTGTCAAAACTTGACACAACCTACCAAACCCAATCCAAAAAACAGCCAGCTAATTCAAGGTAAGTGTTTCGCCGTTTTTACTTACACATTGGACGAGGGTTGATCTTCCTCAACTGGATTATACTCGGTTTAGGGATGAACTGGCCAAACTCACAAATAAAAGAAGCCAAGCAACCAGGACAACATCACCCAACAAAGTCATATAATGTATCATATGTTTCATTTTGCAGATATAAGCACTTGAAAGTGTTTTCTCTCCACCAATTATGGAGAAAGCTTCTCTCCATAGATGCTTATATCTGTGACATGGAAGTTAAGTTTTAACCAAACTTCATGGACTTGTTATCCATGTCGTACTTTGTTAATGTGGTAAGTTTCTGCCCATAAGCATTACACCACAGCACAAACCATAGGTCAATATTTGGCCAAGATCTGGACATAATATACACAGGAAAAGGTTCACTACCAGTGGTCAATATAGCTATATTTGGCTATAAAATTTCACAAATGGGTAATCCATGGAGTCCTCTGTCCATCAATGAGCAGAATGGCCGCCAAGCTAACATTTCATGTGGTTCAAATAAGTGGGACATCCGTGTCATTGCTAACAATAAAAGGAGAAAAATCTAATACATGGTGGGCCCTAGGGTTGAGTTTGAGTACCAAATTTGATGTCACCAATCCACTTAACCAAATTCTTTCCTGGGGCATTTCTACTAACTTCAGCATATTCTCTAGTCATTCAGACCCAATTCATAACAGAAGAACATATTTTTGTGCACATTTTGGTAGCTGTCTGCACTTCTGTTGAAGTACTGTTCACGTGAACAGTGATTTGGTTGATATGTGTATCTTCTATTTTCCTAGTCCTAGTTGGAGTCCTAGTTTCTAATTATGTCAAGTCCTAATTCTACTGTGAGTTGTTAGTCTTAGTTTCAGTTTGAGTTGTTAGTTTTAGTTCTTTTCCTATTGTAACTTGGAATCCTATCATGATTAGGAATTCCTAATCTGATTAGGAGTTCCCCTTTCTATTTGTAATTTCCCCTCTATTTATAATAGAGGGGCTTTTCTATCAATGAAAATAACAAGTTATTATTCTCTCATTCTCTCTTTTTTCTCTTCTCTCAAGTTACTGGTTACAGGTCCTAGGTTTTCTACATTTAAAGACCACCTCTCCAAAATAAACTCCAAAACATTGCGAAAACCGAGAGGTACAATGTTCCAATGGATTTGGCTGTTATGCATTCAGCTTCAATTCTTGCAGCCTCATCCAAGCCCCCCAAAGCATCAGAAAATGAGGCCAAACATCTTAAGATCACACAAAGCTTACAAGTGGTAAGCTTTCTCCACTTCCCCAAGCAAGAAACACATATTGGCTACCTGGATTCAGTTTTGACAGTTTCCCAATGTCAATACTTTGTCTCATGCAAGTTTCACACAAGAGGTTCTACCTATGAAGGGTACAATTTCCCCAGCTAAAGGGGTCTTGCCCTACATATCAAGGATAGATAGAAAGAATCTATCAAGAAACCCGTTATTCCTATTTTTCCAACTTTTATATCTTCCCATACTACCTCGAATGAGAGGAGGACACCCCTGGAGACAATAATATGTCTATTCCTTGGGGAATCGTTACAAGTAGGGGATACAGAGGAAAGCTTGGCTTTAATGTCAAAGGAGATGGAGTCCCAAATCTGACAAAGAGGCCGAGAGTTGGAGGTCCATTTCCTGATATTGCACTCCATCCAAATTTGATTGATGGCGGCACTGAAGGCGAGGTTACCCACTGCATCACAAATAGAGTAACCAACAAAAGACATATCAACCCAAATCCATTCCCTTTGGAAGAGAAGAATCCTATGACTCCTTGGCCAACATTTTGCTAGGACTTCTTTCCAAATGGAATTAGAGAGGGGGCAAGCAAAGAAAAGATGGTCAGCATCCTCCATAGCATTCCAGCAGAGGCAACATAAAGGAGAGACAGTGATCTGGCAATGGATGAGGAAGGACTGCGTTTGAAGGCAGTTGGAGAAAGCTCGACAGACAATGAAGTTGTGCCGCGGGATGTGGTATTTGAACCAGACAATTGGGGTGAGCTTGAGGGAGGTTTATTTTTGTGTACCGCAAGCCTATTCAAACCATTAATAGACCACCATTTTCTAAGTACTGAAGTTTTCAAAATGGAACAACTAATCAAGTTTCATATAAAATCCTCTAATTAATTTACCTTAGTGTAATGCATAAATAACTTAGCGATGTTTCACTTCTGTCCATGGACATGAAACAAAAAGCAAATGGTATATGGAACACCAACTCAAAGGCCTAATTTTAGTCTCATCAACTTACAATTCTGAGGCAGCCACAAGATAGAACCAGGAACAAAACATTTTCACTAAAGCAACCATCAAAGTCATAATTCAATGATGATTGTTGCTCTATATCTAGGCTTGAACCTTGGATTACTGTTCAAAAAGCTTCCCTTGTAAGAAGGTTCAAGGATCAAAAGGAGATCATCTTTTATGAAACCTACTGAACTCTATCTCGAAAATAGACTAATCAAGAACCAATGGGAATAATACGCCAAAAGATTTCTTAAAAAAGAATATAATGATCTGTGAGATATGTCAGGTTGCAGCATTTCCAAAAATCCTCCAAGGAAATGTGAGAACTATGCAACTTTCCCTTGTCAATTAATATATTCCCGAATTTTGACAATGGATTTTGCCAGCTAGATTAGAATTTGGGGATGTAGTATCAATATATAGTTATTAGTTATAACTTATAAGTGGATAATAAATATGCAATCCTTTATATTTCTTGAAAATTTGAAATATTCTCCATCTTTTGAGGCTACAACAGGAACTCAATAGTCTAATACACAATGCACAAAAGTGAACAAAGCACTGAAAATTAGTACATTCAAAGGATCTAAATTATCCCAAAAGAAAGAGGAAAAGAAAAACTAGATGAACAAAATTAAAATAATAATAATAATAAACCAAAAGCTTGGATTACAACAATACCTCAAGGTTGGGCCAATTGATCATTTCCTCAGCAAGCATCCGAAGAGCAACATGGTTTTTTGGAATTCTTCCTTCATTCACCTGTATAAATACGGTAGTCACACTCAAAGCATAGCTAATAATAAGGCGAAATATTATCCTTGAATGCAAAGATTAAGGATCTTAGAATCATTATCTATTAGTAAGTGGCATGAGTACTTTTTCTGAGATACATTCATTTTCTGTAGATACTACATAGGAATGCCAAGTGGCATCATGTCATGCTAACATCACAATGGGACATCATCATGTTCTAATGTATGACAAACTTACAATGACCAAATAAATCCAGTGGATCAACATTCATTTATCATCGAAGATCCTTCTATTCTTCTCTTTACAAAGCCCAAAAGGAATCATCTTCCAGAGAACTATACGAAAAAAATGAATGTCTAGAAAAAGTTATGTCTACCTAAAGGACATACCAATACAACCTGAATATCGTAAGACAGTAACCATAGGCATAAAAAGCAACCACACAAAGGGAAAATAAATAATTAGAAGCTTTTTCCTTTTGCCAGTTCCTACCCCTTCAGTTTATCCAGCATTAAACACCTTTCTAGAAGCAGGCAACAAAGCAAAGGCCCCCTACACTTCGTCAAATAGGATAACCCTACTCTTTGATAGAAAACTGCTCTCTGACTCCACAGATCAAATCACTCTCAAAAGAAAATAAAATTTATAGAAAACTTGATCTTTGAATCATCATTTCAAACCAAGCATCTCTCTCTCCAATACCAAATGCACTCCCTTGGGATGGCTAGAATTCTACGATTTCTGCAGCTAGTAAAAACCTTCAACGTAATAGGCACCAAGCAATGGTCCCTTTTTTAATTTTTAAAAGAATTTGATAATATCAACCTCCTTGATAAAGAGTAACTAGAATCTGATCACAACTATGGCTTCACAACTGATCACCACAATCAATGCATTATATGTATATTTAAATCCCTTGTCATAAATATCTATCTTCCAACTAACATAACAAGTCACTTTTGATGGTCTACAGCTTAAACAAACCTAAACTGATTTACTTTCTCTATGAAATTAATCACATTTACTCTCCAAAGGTAGGTAACATAGATCTGGCTCGACTCATTTGCAAAATTTTCATTTGCCACCAATATATATATGCATGGCGATCATAGTCTGGCACTCTGGCATAATACCTGGATCACAAAAAGCATTAGTACCTGACCTTGTAAAAAGTCAATGGGAGAGGGCCCTCGATGCTGGCAGTGTCAGGAACCCACCAATCAGAGAGGCGGACGACGGTTCATTAATAGGGGGGCAGGGAGGAGAGAGAGAGAGAGAGAGGGGGTGATGGTATAGCCTCTGCTGCTAGCTTAGAGAACCTGTCTCCAAAATTAATTTATTGTTAAATTAGGCAACTCTTAGATTGATAGATAAATTTGTAACAAAAGATCTGCACTTCTTTGAAACGTATCCTAACTGTAATAACTTCTTTGTAGTCAATATCCCACTGAATGTGTCTACACAAATCCCAGTGTAGATTCATCCAATAGATATCTCTGTTTTTTACTATCCTACAAAACCTGAGATTGTATTTTGCATTTTTTTCTTTTTTCTTCTTTTTTTTGGGTGGGGGGGGGGGTGAGGGTGGGGATTCTGACCATTTTACAATGTGATTGCTACTGGAGGAGACAGTTAGGCACTGAAAATACAGAGTGTGACATAAAAGTTGACATGGTTTTTTATTATGACTAAGTTGATACCTATCTGATAGTGTATCTAAAATCAATTAAACAATAGGAAGCAAGTTCTTATACAATTGGCTTGAGTTGGCCAAAGAAGAGGACGGGTCACTTTATTTAATTCAAAACCACTCGATTTTCTTTAAAGTCCCTGATTTTTCCATATTCATTTCCCCTCTTTGTGCAGATCGTACAACAGTAACCATGCATGGAGAAAGAAGCTCATACTTACGTCAACATGATAATGAATGGAAATAAACTAATGATTCTTTAACTATCATTCCTATCTCCCTCCCCCTATGGGCTGCAATGGAACTATGACCTGGAGTTGTTACATAATTTTTCTGCAATTGCTACAGGCCCAATCCTAATTTCCACTCTAGATGAATCTGGCATGAAAAAGAGACATATCATAACAAAATTAAAGCACATACATCTTCCAAAGCAGCAACTAAGTCATCCCTAGTCGGCGCATCAGAATCTTCTATGCCAAGTAGTCTTCTCCTCTCAACTTCTCTTGGGTCCTCAATCATGACCGTTAGTTTAACCTGCAAAAAGAAGGAACCTAAGAATTGGCCATCACAGCCCAGAGGCTGAACAAATTCCAACCATAAAATAGTTGGATAGCTTAGCAGGGGGCACAATAGCGATATCATATAAACACGATACCCCAGCTCACCAGAACAAAATAAACCATGGAGAAAAAAGAAGAGCTTAAAGTTCAGACGGAAAATCACATCAAACCATGAAAACCTTACGAATAAACATGGAATTAAAATCTATGATACCCAAAATTTGGAGATTTTAATTGAGAAATTAAATATATATAAGCCCGTTACATTATGGGAAATAAAACAATAAAGAAAATTACACACACAAACTAGAAAGACACCGTTCAAGCCATTAGAGTAAAGCTTTTCCATCAAAGCGAAATGACTTTTCGCTGATTAAGGAACATAAATAAATTGTATGTACCAAAAGGGCAAAATGCTCACCTCACTGAAGATCATGTCTCTGTTTTTCGTGAGAAGTTTTAATACCTGCAAGAAGAGAAGAAGCAACGTAAATAGAAAAGTGAATGGATTCAAAGAAACGCATGGCAGATGCAGCGAGAATTTTTTTGAAGTAATTAGAAAACATTATTTATATGGTGCTTACATAAATTAGTAGGTAGGTATACGATTTTAAATAAAGGTAGCTTAGGAAGAAGAAGAAGAAGAAGAAGAAAAGAAAAAGAGGGAGAATAACTCTTTGGATCTGGCCAACATATTCGAGGTCGTCAGGAGTTGGGTCTTCTTCTTGCTGCTCGAATTGGGTTTCTGAGTCTGACACCTGCAATTCAGTCTCTTCTTTGCCTACAAAAACAGGTCCCCTTGTTCTCGTCCGGCGATGGCAGAGGAACTGGGCAGCGGCGATGGATGTTGTAGTGGTGGGTCTGTAGGAGCAATGGTGTTGATGGTGGTTGCGGAGGAAGAGGCTAACGTTTTCTACGGATGATGAGGATGTGGACAGACATGGCTGGTGCAGAGCCATGGCCATGGCTAGTGCAGGTTAGAGGAGGCAAGAGAGTCCCTTGTGGTTTCGACGGTTCAAACTGTTAAACTAACAAGAACCCTGCATTTAAAACGGAAAAATGACGATCAACAATCGAAGAAGCAAAACTGCAGAACTGCAGAAGAGAAAGAGATCACCATTTCCCTCTGTATTCTGTAAATTTTTTTTCAGTTATAGTAAGCTAAAGCTCTGCTCTTCGGCTACTGCGCCTTATCCATAATTCCATAGAATTATGCAATATCCTTTCATTTCGTGGGTCGTGGCTAGGAGGATTATCACGGAGACCCGTTGCAGGTTCGGCCCATTTTATTTCGCAATGAAAAGCCCATTAACATTTGGATGGATCGGCCCAATTAAGTCCGGGAGGCTGTAGCATAGTTAGTAAAAACGCGTATTATATGCGTATTATATGCATATCCGAACGTATGAATGAAAAACTCTGTATTGCATATAATACTTTAGAATCGATAAAATATGCACATTTTAAGGGTCGTCGTATGATACTCGAATGAAACGTGTATAATACGCATATAATACGTTTACATATATATTAAAAAAAAATTTAAAATATATCTTAACCTTTAAACCAATTCCTAATACTAACCATTAGATTAAGAAAAACCTAAAATCTACCAAACCCTCGTCTCTTATCCATTCCTCTCTGTCTCTTCTTCCTCTTCTTGCGTTCTGCCGGCGATTACAGTGGTGGTTCTTGCGTTCGTCAAGCCGGCGATTGCAACGGTGCACTTGAAGCGACAATTCTTAAAGTATTTCTCAGAAACCTTTTTCCCATCCACTATATGGAGGAGAATCGCAGGGAGGGCTTAGAAATTGAAATCCAACAACAATACAAGGCAACTCATTTGGTTTTTTTCAAGAAACCCAACCAAACGAAACATATACAATCTGTGAGAATTCAAAACTTTTCTTAGCAAAAAACTCCATCCCTGTAGATTCAGAAGCATCCATTCTTTCTGTTTTTTACGGTCAAAGAGACAGACTTTGGGATTTATTAAAGTCCAAAACCCATGAAGCATGAAATAAACTCAGATTTAGTTAATATTTAATAACAAAACTCAATTCAACAGCAGAACCAAAATCTAAAATTAGAAATTGAAAATAGAATCTAAAACTAGAGAAGAAATTAAAAAGAAAAATATAAGAGGGGGGGGGGAGAGAGTGCTGCGGGAAAGACGTTTATCTTGTTCCAGAGACGTCAAGATTTATGAATGAAGAGACGTCATGTTATCTGACTTCTTGTTTGGTACATAAAAACTAAAAAGACTCTTTATGAGCAATATTCATTTCAATCATCCTTTTTGATTGGCCATTATAATCCCTACAATAAAGAATGTAATGAATCTAGACTTGTTAACCAATCAAACTATATATTTAGGCACCTCAGTAAATGCTATTATTGTGTTTATTAGGTGTACATGTCTATTGCATAGTGAATATATGTCCGTATTTTTGTTATCGGATTTTTACATAGCAACCATATTATACACATATTAAACACATATCGTATTATTACGTCGGATTTTTTGAAAAGTATTATTATCGTATAGTCTGTTTGACTACCGTACGTATCCGTTTCCGTATTATTGCCATTCCCGAACTTACTAACTATGGGCTGTAGCCATATGATTAAGTTCTCATATTGAAGCCCATCACTTCAGGGTGGGCCTTGGTTCAACGGTAAAGTTGTTCTATTGTGACCAAGTGGTCAAGGGTTTGGGTCTGGAAACGACCTCCGTGCGAAAGCATGGATAAATCTCCATATATTTCTGATTCTATTGAAATCAGCCGGAATCAGCTTGAATCCTAGAAACATAATAGTGGGCATTGGCCGCAATTGTGATCCATTCCTTTGTCTATTTTTCTGGGCTACAAATCTTAGACCAACTGTTAGAGGCCCAGTTTTCTTTCTTGGTTTCTCACATCTCTCCGAAATCATGCTTGAACTTAATCTTTATCAAACATTCGACTGAGAAGGATATTTTCGATCTCATACAATAAAAGGCAAGAATTGATGATAAACCCATAGTCCAATCATAGTGTCATATCCAAGGTTTGAAAAATCGGATCAAATTATCCGGTTGATGCAAATCAGATCGATCTTGCACAGAAACCCAACCCTCCTATTTTACGAATTGTCGATGAAAAAGAATCTCTCACACACGAAACTCTTTCCCTTACTTTTATCTTATTATGTTTTGAGGAAGGATTTTGTGTACGCTTTTAAAAATCGAAAGCTTCATAAATAGGGAAAATTATCTCCTCCAGTTTGCTGACCGGCCCAGTTCCCCAGTTCCTCTAATAGGGGGACGGTGGACCCCACCCGGGCAGAGTGTTTGGGCATGGGCAGAGAAATCATTTCAGCCCCCCTTTGTTAGAGGAACTGGGGAACTGGACCGGGCAGCCAACTGGAGGTGATTAAGATCCTCATAAATAGGGGATCAGTTCTGGTATTTTAAAGTGGCTTTATCTCTCATGGGTATAAAGTTAGATGAGTCTGGGTTTTCAAACACAGCCTATTTAGCCCGAGTTGCACCTATATTTGGCATAATAGCTATTACATTTGTCACAGCCCAAATATTTGCCACGTAAGGGGTTAATGGGCTCAAATATTGTGGATGGGTAAGCCTGAAATGAAATGCCTTGATCACATGTTTTTTTTTTTTTATGAGAAGAAGAAATATATTAAAATTAGTACGAGTACAAAGAAGGTAGTTGATCTAAAACCTCTCTTGAGGTCAAACATGTACGGGAATGATTTGCTTAAGTTGTGGAGGAGGGATGTAGTTCTACGATCTACCTTATTACTACATACTAATTCAAAATGTTTGAAAAGACATAATGTATCAAAGATAATTCCAAAAAGTTCCCATGGCCAAGGTTGTTTCTGATGAAGAAAATCCGCCATATTCTGTGATCACATGTTAAGTTTTAGCTTAAATGAAGTTTGTTAACGAGAGGAAAAAAAAAGGCAATCCATTTGAAAAAATACATACATAGTGAACCATATGATTATGATGAATGACTAAATTCGATCTTTTAATTAGAGTAACCAAATCAATTTACTTGGTGGAATTGTAACTAATGTAAAAACTTTTTTCCTTTTCTTAAAGCATCTTAACTCTCAACCAAACATAATAATGTCAACTATTTTAAAAGGGTAGGTTTCTATTTCTAGGCCTCTTGTTTTTCGGGTAACAGTTGCTAGGCCTTTGTTTACCCAAAAAAAAAAAAAGAATTTTTAGACCTTTTAGGGTAAAGGTGGAAGTTGAGGGGTGAGAAAACTGGCCATAGGCAAAGTTTAAAATATTTTTGCTTTTAAACAAAATTGATTAATAAAAAACCCCAAATATAATAATTCAAACATAAGGTATCTCAAATATAGTTTAAATAAATGTTAGATACCTGAACTGTAATTTACCTTCTTTTTTATTTTTTTAGTTTCGTTAATTTTGTATATCTGTATTTTCTACTTTTTTGGTTGTGATCATTTGTTGCCTAATAAATTTTTTTCCTTCTTCACAATTTTAAGCAATGCTCTGTTCAATATTGGCCTTCTAAGTCTTGATCGATAGGTAGATTTTTCAATTTGTTACCCACTTGGAAATTCGATGGATGAGATTTTTTATTTCATAGGAGTATGATGGTAATTTTAAAACTTTTGTGTTTAAGCAAAGAACCCACACGACCAACCAACATTGTTTTTCTCTTTAAACTTTTAAACTGGAGTTGTGAGAAAGGATCCAAAAATTGGTGTAGGAGTCAGATTTTTTTTTTTTTTTTTTTTTTTTTTTTTTTTTTTTGTTCATTGAAATATTACTTGATATAGGTCTTTGACCAGAGTGTTGGTGTGGGAGGAAACTCCTACACACCAATGGCAACATGCCGAACAATTTTGTTAAATATATCATGTTGATTCTAATACCAATAATTCTTTTATCAAAAAATCACTATTTAATCATATCAATACCATAAAAAATATCAATTATTATTGATATCGATACATATCAGCCAATATATATTAATCCATAATAGAGGCTCAATCACAATGGTCAAAGGAAAAAGGTGGGCATATTGCCGGGTGCCCACCATGTCTCTCTCTCTCTCTCTCTCTCTCCCATCCCATGACAAGGACCACCCTACCCGTTCCATAGCATCCCATTGAAGACCACCGCGTACATGGAAAGCGGGCAGCGTGCCTACTTAAATATAATAGAATCACAATCGGACATTTGACAGCACTATAGTGATGTACTCCATCAACTCCTTTTCAGAGACTTTAACAAAAAACACAAAAAAAAGCGCTTAAGCTTTGTTTATCCAAATTCCACTTCCCAAGCTCCCAACTACATAGAGTGGAGTACACGATTCCCAATACTCTAAACAAAAGCTAGCTTTTGTTTATACAAATTCCCCTTCCCAAACTCCCAATTGCATTCCCAATTGCATAGAGTGGAGTACACGATTCCCTCATCCCCACTCTTATCCTTCTTCCATCATCAGTGCCTTTTGAGAACTAATGTCACATTCTTTATGTTGAAGGGGATGAACACTTATGTTTGATACATGCCGATAATATCAATTTGTATTGTTATCAATATCGATATCGGTATCAGTCAAGATCGATACCTATATTTAACACCATGGTGACCAAGGTTTAAAAGTGTTGACCGAACCTGGGCCTAGATCCGACTCGGGTTGACGCCCACCCATGGGGCAGCCCCATGGACTTGAGTAAGTTGGCTACGTAAGGAGGTGACCTTCCTCCTTTGTATCTCTTCTCTCCTTTGTTTCCTATTTAGAGTGAGACACTGAGAGGGGGTGGACGATTGATTATATATGGACATAATCAAGTCATCCCAAATCCAAAAGTCATTGTTGAGATATTAGTCTTTCTCTCACTCTCAATCTGGTTCACCTACTAGTGTGTACTTTGTGGGATTCCATCTAATCCCAAGAATTTGCGGTGTGAAGTTCTCCGTGGAAAAAAGATATGTAGAGATTGTAGAAGATTGTCAGCATTCATAAAGCTTGTAACCATTCCTATTCGAGATCCTTTTCCACTACGTTCCCATTTCTGTTCAGGTAACACCCTAACAGGTGGTGATTTATTAACAAAAAGAATGGAATGGGAATCTGAATCGGTCTCATCAGTATCATCATAAATGGTCAAATTATGTCCTCACTTTGGGAGCTAATTGACCCATTTGAATAGAACTGAACTGAGATCAACTTCAGCCAATTCCAATCCAAATCAGTTAATCCAAACCGATACAATCCAGATCTTTTAAATCCCTCCTATGACACTCTTATATACATGAGTCCATAGTCCATATATGCTAATATGCACGGTAAAACTTATTATGATATGGGTTTCTTAATGTGACTTGGTTAGCAAGTAAACATGGAGGTTTAAAGCAAGTGTCCTGTGATGGGTAAGTCATTTGCCAAATCTTATCACCCTAGACCCTATGCCACATCTATAAATATTGTGTATAATCATATATTAGTACACATTAATATATGATTATACACACAAATGTGTGTATTAGTAGATAGTGGCTAGAAGCTCTAAGGTTCCCTCTTTGATCAACGCTTAATGCAATTGGGTGCAGCTAGCAAGGGTACTCCATCATTCCCCTCCCCCCCCCCCCCCGGTTCTTATCTACCTATCTCACCATGGTTATCGGTATCAGTAGCGGAGATCGTGTCGGTCTCTAGAAATATTGATACGACACTGATACATCTGTATCGGTCTGGTATCAAGTCGTATCAGTTCAGTATTAGATAAAAAATTTTAAAAAAATGAAAAAAGATCAAGCATCAATCATTCTCACCTATTAGTATTGGTATCGTATCGGTCTCCTCTCTAGTGAAACCAGCTAATACGATACCAAAACCGATACTTGATCCATGTATCTCAAAGGGTCTCATTGGACTTTGACTACAGCTAATAGAAAATGTAGGTGGATAAGGGAGAGAGGGGGTGTCTTAAAGCACAAAGTGAAAACAGAAGAGTCAGACTCGTGATCTCCTAAGAGGCCGTAGTGGCAGATACCAACCAACTGAAAAAAAAATCCTCTCTAATTCCCTAAAAGTGTAGTGTCGTACAGTTCGGGGTTGAGAGCTAGACACCTGATAGGCACGACATCCAATAGTGCCAAGTTTGAAAAAAAAAATAACTCAATCAACCTCGGACAGTTGGATGTCATGCCTGTCAGATGTCAACCTCTCAACCCCGAACTGCACCGGAATTGAAGAAGATTTTAATCCCTAACCAACTATGTTGGTAGTTGTCTCACTATAATTATTTGAACGAAAATTGATTGGCCAGTTCTGAAATCGATACCATACTAATACTTATCAGGGAAAATTATCTCTTTCAGTTCCCTGCCCGGCTCAGTTCTCTAGTTCCTCTAATAGGGGGTGGTGGACTCCACCCGGGCAGAGTGCTTGGGTAGGGGTAGGGTGGTCATTTCAACCCCTCTTGTTAGAGGAACTGGGGAACTGGGCCAAGCATGGAACGGAAAGTGATAAAGATCCTACGTATCAGTCGGTATCAATTGTATTTGACAATTTTACCCCTCGTTTGTATTATATCACCAATCTGGTATTGTCCAAGTATCAATATTGGTGTCGATTGATACTGATACAGATCGATCGTTACGACCAATCCAATACCGATTCCGAAAACTATGATTGTTATGGAGAGAGGTATGATCCTATCCAAGTGCTAGTTTGTTTTATCTCCACATGCGTATGATGTCTTTCCAGTCCGAATCTTGTCCCTAAATATTGTGGCAGAGGTTTATAATGAATGAATTAGATGAAAAGGCCCCATGAGGGAGAGAATAGAGACTAAAGTTTCCTGATCCTTGCTTTTGAAAAAATGGTATTGAATGGCTGTATCGATTGATTCGTATTGGTGTTGCCGAGGCCGATGTTGATTCTTGACAGATATGGAATCAGGTGACAGTATCGGCTCATAGATCAGATTCAGATTGGATCGACCAATCCAACCCGATACTCTTTAAAACCCAGATTCTGCTTATAAAACGAACTATGAACTTCAAAATGGCATATTTCTCTAGTCGTTCTTCCAATTCAGTTTATATTTTGACACACTTACTGTTTTTTGGTGATCAAAACATCCAACAGGGCATTTTACAGATTTGAACCTGAATTTAGAGTGGGATTTTCATCTTTCCATGAGGGTAAGGTGGTATTTTTCATGGGGAATGCGGTTTTGTGTTTAGATGCACGACTCACGATACCTGACCAGGTAGTATTCTTTTGTCTAAATCTCACCAACAAAAAAATAAGTAAAGTTTCAGTTTTTCTTTCATTTTTTATTTGAGAGAAAGAACACCAGACCCACCATCCCTCACCTTAACATAAGGATACGCAAAATGACTGCTACACCCTGATGTTGTGGTCATTTTACGCACCTCTGTTTTAGGGTGCAAATGCGATGCTCAACCGAGTGACGTTTTCCTTTCCATTGTATTTGTACAATTTTTTTTAAAAATTAATTTATTTTATAATACTTTATTAATTTAATATCAATACTATATAAAAATTTTGAAATCTGTCGATTCAGATCGATCCATATCATATCGAAATGGGCAGAAATCAATTATGGAAGCCAATACCGATATTTTAAATCATGACCCACCCACCTCCCACCTCCCACCTCCCACCTGGCCGGTCACATCTGAACATTGGAACGTGTCTCCATCGGCGTGTGTTCAACAATGAAAGCACCATTATAAGATCAGTCATAGGAAAATTCCTCGAAGCCTCCCTCTGTATACCAAACCCTACTGCCAATCCTTTGTGAATCATAAGCCCACAACAAATTAAACGGACAAACAGATACAAATTGTTTTGGTAAAAGGACAAACAGATATGACCCGCGTTCCCTCCCCTCCCTCAGTTATCCACGAAGAAATAACTATGTCCTTGTCGCAACTCCCGGTAAGGGGAAAAAAATTCCAAACATCCCTACGTAGGAAAAGGGACAGGGTTCTATAAGCAACACCTAAAAATTTTTCCTACGAAGATGGTGTGGTATTACATTAGAAGGCATTGAGATTATTTTACGTACCCTATCACAATTTACAATGGCCTAAGGGATCTTTTCCATATCCCACGCCTTTTCACTTTTCTCACAGTTGTACTTTATTTTTAGGGTGGATGGGGGCGGCAATTACGTTCTAGGACCAGGCCCTAAGGTGATTGTGATGATCTATCTCCTTCCCGTGTAATGACCTCCTTGTCCCCCTTTTCTAGATCTACTCACTTAATAGATTAAAACAATAATTACAAAACAAGTAAATTTACAAGAAAAATAACTTTATAACTGTAAAATAAAATCAACCCTACTTGTTTTGTAGTTTTGTAATTTCTGAAAAGACATCTCAACCCCTTATTTTAAAGGAGACCCATGGGAATGGCAAAAATGTGGGACACGTGGTTACCTGGATTGTTCAGAATGCTGACATAACCCACACTCCCGAACAGAATTTTTTCGAAAAAAAACAAAACCACACATCTCCCGGGGCGAAGAGGGATGATGCGCTCACATCCAAAGACTACCCATTAAAATCAAGAGTCACACTGCCGCAAGGCTTTGGCCGTCGAATAGAATACCTATTATTGGATGGTTGCGTCTTGGTCCACAAGTAAAAGGCAACAACGACAAACCCTGTGAGAGAGACTATAATAATTAGAGAACACACAACGATTATATAGTATTTAAAAAAAAAAAAAACACAAAAGATCAGGTATGATTGATCCTCTTTACTTTTTTTTTCATTTTTCTTTCAAATATCTTGTGCTGTATGTCTCCTTCCATTCTATTTTTCCGTTACAAATGATGCACCAGAAAGAAATCCTAGAAACCCAAAACAAACGAGGGAGGGAGGGAGGGAGGGAGGGGGTGGCGTAGAAGAGGAATATGGCCACAGGGGTAGCACAATAGGCCACACCACCTACACAAGACCACAACCATCACCCCAAGAAAAGCAGGGGGAAAAAACAAAATTACAAAAGCAAAAGTATAAAACAAGAGAGAAAGAAGAAGAATCAGCCTAGAGCACCTCCATGATCTGTCTCCACTCGCCCACCCAATGCCCCCAGAAAGCCACTCCCCAACAAAAAGCAGCAAAAACTCCACTGAAGACGGCAAAACAAATGCACAACTTAATAATGGAGCTTGTGCGATTCCTTTGTTGCCGTCATACCCAATCCTTCTGCGCAGCTTTCTCAATACTCCACAACCCCCTGGCCAATCCTCCCAAGTTCCCAAACCCAACCCCCCCCCGGGTCTTTTCCTTTCTTTTTTCGTTTCTTTTTCCTTGATAAATTCTTCTCTCCTACTTCCTATATTTAATGGTACAAAAGAGACCTTGAGGAGGGGGAGGGGGAGGGGGGGGGGGGGGGAGGCCATGAATGATCAAACCTTCCTCGGAGCTGCAAGCCAGCGCCCGTAACAAATGTTTCTACCATCGCTTCTTCACTTTCTTTTTCACCTTTCTCTCACCTTCTGGAGAGCATGGATCATCACCCTAAGAGCCTACTTCGATATCATTCAGCACTGCTCCCCATGCTCCTCCATACACTTCCAGTCTCCCTTTTCATTCCTTCACTTTGTTGTCTTCGCAAACTACTTCTTCCATGTTCTTGTCAGCGCTCACCTCAACCACCTGAAGACCAGTCACTTGCATTATTTCATTAGGCTTCTGCGAAGACAGACAAAAACACATAAGATAATCAATCAGTGCTTCAGGCCCAACAGAGGAGACCAAAAAACAAAAAACAACTCTTTCAGCACTGTTATTCCATTAATCCTGCCCATAAAATCAGCACTTAGAATATACCCCGGGATAAACCTGTCTATTAACAAACTTAAAATTGAAAACAGAGATTACCTGCACATGATCCCAACGTGGTGTAGGTGGCCTAGCCCTCTTGTCTTGCAATGCTTTCTGACGACTTTCATAAAAACCAAAGTCATCCAATATCGATGTCATTGGTGAATGGTTCTTAAAAATATTCAACATTTCAATGCCTTGAGGAAATTTAACCTGAGTAGACAGAAGAATTGCGCCCACAAAGAATAAATACATTAAATAAGTGTAGCCATGGTCCAAGTTCAATCCATTCCATACCAAATTGCATAAATTTCCTCACCTCTTGCGTGTCCCTGCTGTTAGTTACAGGCTTGTTGTCATTATTCTCAAGTATTATGTGCCGGAACTGAGCATTTGGTACATCTTTAATAATGTGCCACTTGACTGGGAAATAACCGCTCCACTTGTCTTGCTGCCAAAAATCCATGTTCTTGTTAAAATCTACCCTGCCAATCATCTCAGCTACTCCACAGAATAGACCGCTTGCATTTACCTAAACCAACAGGAGAAAAATATATGATGAATTAATAGTTCATAAGAAAAGACTATATATATATATATATATATACATATGAGAGAGAAGTGCCTTCTGCATCCCATCAATATGAAAGAATCAAATGCATACCGAGAAGAAAAGGAAGACTGAACACTTGCTGCCTTTCTCTGTCGTTCTTGCCTGTGCATCTTGATAAGCATTATCAAGCCTCTTATTTCCATTTGGTGTACTTGCCCACACATTATACTTGATACTCTTATGAACGTCATCTTCGCTGTAAGATTTTATGACAAAGAACAAAGCATGATCATACTTGGTGGGAAAATCACGAAGATTGTATTCATCCCTCCTGACTACAGCAGTTGTGCAGTTACCATCACTGTCACCATCAGCTACTATAGACCCACTCAGATCAACTCCAGACATCAAAGCTCCTTTGGCATTGGTTGTTCTAGGGCCACGGTTTTGTTCGTTTAGCAAGTCAAAATCACTAATTCCATTAATCTTGCCTCTTCCTTTAAGCTTTTCATTGCCAGCCCATGCCCGCCCATTTACTTTCAAATTAACAGGGCTGTTGGGATATAACAAACCACCTTTCCCCTGATTTGAGCATGGAAACTTCGTGATGGGGAAGCAACCCTTGGCCAGAACTGAAGATGCCTGAGAAACAGACCACGCTCTAAGCTCAACAAATTCGTCTACATATCACCAAGCACATCTAACAAAAGAGAAATTACATGGTCACAAGAACATAAACCATAAAGTACCACATACCTTATTTGCAGGCTTTAATTGGTTGAGTGCACCAGGACCTGATGAGACATCCAGAGATTGTGAGGAGCCCTTAACTTCTGATGGATTATTAGACTTAGAAGCCGTCAGAGCTTTCGAAGAGAGAGTAATGTTGTGTCTCTGGGCAGAGAAATTATGTTTTGAGTCGGGAATTGTTGGAATTCCACCATAGCCATTGCCATGAGCCCCATCCTCAACCATAACAGAAGGATCCCAGATGCATGAGTGCACAACCTCCGATCCATAAGGCAGTTGAGTTGGGAAATATCCAGGTCCAGCAATGGGTTGTGGAAAAGTAGGGCTCGGGAAGTACTGCTGTTGACCATAATATTGTCCATCAATGCCAATTGTAGCTCCAGGGAAGTATGGGCTGTAAGGAACGTAACCAGGTTGATACCCTTGCATGTAATATATGAGAGATCCATTATCAGCTTGAATAGCCTGTAGAAAAAAAAAATGAAGGTCCAGTTAAAATATAAATCAATTAAAACTGACAGTACAATACCAACTATAAAATTGAAGAGTTATAAGATGATGTAAACATAGGTACAATCCACCCAAACAGGTAAACTCTACTTCATTACCAGTAAATTTTTTTGGCAACATTCAGTAGACTCTCAATAGTCTTGAACTAATACATGAGGCAAACTGTCACATACCAAAGACATCGAATATTGATAATGATATGCCTAAAACATTTGAATTACAACTGTATGAAGGGGAAAAAAGTTGTCTTGGGGAAGGGGGCTGGCAGAAGGGGGAAGGAACACAGCATAAACTACAACACATTTTTCTTTGATATACAGTTAACATACTTTTCTATGGCATGTACCGTCGTATGTCATTACTTATTACATCAGATTGTTACCAGATACAAACATAATAACACTGAAGAAAAAAATATCCCTCAAACATTTATATAAAAGGCAATAATTCGACATTCATATCTGAACAAATTTTCCATTTGAAACATACTCAGTTCAGTCATCAGTGGTTATCACTATCTTCATACAGATAGCATAACTAAAAGCTTTACACATGTTTTGTAGCAGTATCATAATTCTCGAAGTTAATATTTACAGTTTAAACTTTAAAATTTCAGAATAAACCAAAATTATCAGTGAGATTCAACAAGGAATCATGTTTCTCAAATATATGGTAAACGAAGGTCTTCAAACAACATAGTTTTCATAGGCCCATACTCCATGAACATTTCAATCCCTGCAATTCGGGTATACATCTTTTCATGCTCGTCAGACTTCTATAAAATAAATAAAAAGAAATTGAATAGAATCAATTCCTATCTACTACTACCAGACAGGGGCAGTGTGTGGGCGTGTGTGTGAGAGAGACAGAGAGGGACACACACACACACAGAGCAAAGCCTTTGCATGTGCAAAATTCATCATGAAGTAACTTCTAACATTTTGTCTGCACATGTAATACATAACATATTGGTGCATCTCGGAAGATTAGATTGACCAATACCCATGCCATGTTCTCTCCACACATGCACCCACAGAGATTTGAGGGGTCCCAGTTCAATAGGGAAAAAACAATATAAGAAAAAGCTCATTTAGCTCCACCATATATGACTGGTTCTCGAATACACAATCACAACAATTCTAAACAAGCAAAGACCAATATTAATTTTATAAAATATCCCCAAAAGGTTTCCCACAAAAACATTTACCAACCAGAGGAAAATAGGATAAATGTAACACCAGCCATCCTATAGTCTAGAATTTCAATGAAATGACTGACAAGGACCATAAGATCTGTAGAATTTAAAAAAAAAAATCATTTAGAACGAAGCACATTGTTCCACATGCAGTTCTACCTCAGAAAATGACTCCATATAATTGTAAAACTCAAAACTGCAACAATATCCAACTCCTTCATAAGGTTCAAACCATTCTCCACATGGTTTTAACCATCACGGTCTGGGGGTTGGATCATTCTCAACCAACCCCGATACTGGATAAGAATCAAATCACCTACCCACTGCAAACCAATCAGATCTTGCTAGTGAATGATCAACTCTATGTTCACTTGGAACTTATATCGCTAGATCCTTGAGAGTTGAAACCATTAAATTGCTCTCTGTGTCAAACCTGACCTTTAAGTCTTGATAGACTATAACTCAGTATAGGTGACTTCTCACAATAAATTATAGCTAGAAAAGTATACTGATAAAATCCAGGGAAAAAAAATTTGAGGCTGCAAAATAACTAAGCAAAATCCAAAATTCAGACATCAGATGCAGAATAGGAAAATAACTGAGTATAAATCAAACAGAAGTGTTTGAAAGACATCGATGGCAGCACCTTCTACTCCATGTATTGTCATTTAATAAGAAAATATTAATGAACTTACAGGATATTGAATCTCCAATCCATCAGAGCCAATAAAGTATCCTTGATCATCCCATTCTCCCAGAGAACCATCATAACCTGTGCACACATTACCATTAGGGTGAACCAAAATATTTCCCTGATGGGCAATAACGTAGCACAGAATGGTAGATTAAACTTCTAAACCTACCTGGGTAGTAATATCCATAGTAGCTGCCAGGATACATGCCAGGCTCAGCTATCACAGACTCATGATCCACATCACTCTCCTTGACACTGCTTGTTGCGTCTCCAGAAGAAATACACGAAGTTGCATCAGAGGGATTTCCATCCTTTGGAGGAGGCTACAGGCAAACATCAAATCACAATTGAGACGGGAAAAAAAAAAAGAGGGCAGGGCGGGTAAGATCTTCCAATATGGAAGATAATACTAAGATCATAAAATAAACCCTTCAAAAAAAAGGTCATATATAAGAAATAAATAGGGAAACATGGCAACGAGATGGACATACCAGATTGGCATCACCGACTTTAGAAGGAGGATCAACTTTAAGATTCCTCATCAAGTCTACCAGAGCTGATCAAACAAGTCAAGTTTCCAAAATCGAAACATATAATTCAATCTGTATTTTTGCAAGGCCGAGAGAGTACTAAAGTAGTGCCCCGAATTTTTATTTTTTTTAAAAAAAAAAAAGAGATATAATAATAATAAGTTGGTAGATAAATCAAAAGACTAGCATTCTTGTGAAAATGGAAGGAATCCAAATTCATTTCAAACACATGGGCCTTTAGATGGCTGACAAGCCTCAACAGTTAAGGTCTTACAAAAGCATTTTATCGAATTGACACAAGATCAATTACAGTGCATTCAAAAAGGAAAGACCATCTGCTACATACAGATCGGAAGTAATCACTGATCCAAAGACAGAACCATCTCAAAAGAAATCGATGAGCTCATAAGGCAAGAAACAGAACCACTTCAAAAGAAATCGATGAGCTCATAAGGCAAGAAACAGAACCACTACAAAATAAATGGATGACCTCATAAGGCAAGAAACAGAACCACTACAAAAGAAATCGATGAGCTCATAAGGCAAGAAACATCGTTTAAAGAACATCACAGTTATTCAAAAAAGTTCAAACACAGAGAACTGTACACCTATAGAGTTGAAGACAACTGAAGTTTGTAGATGAAGTGCGACGAGGCAAATCCGACTAGACCCTCAATCAATACCAGGGCTTTGTAATTTCGTTGTAGAGCGAAACAGAATGAACATTTCACCTGTACAACTAACACTACCTACGAAAAAGCCAGGGAAAAAACACGTAATAGCTTCCAAGGGCAAAATAACAACACACGTAATTTCAACAAGATAATCGGCATGAGCATGACAGGAAAGGAATAAATAACATAAATCTGTAATCAGTTAACGGAGAACAAATTTTGAAAAAAAGTACACAATGATTAAGATAAAATGGAAAAGAACAAGCAGCAGGCGAGCGAAAACAGAGGCAAAGTTGTATCATCTTGGGACTTATCATCTTGATTGTTGAATATATGCTAATTCATCCCCCCCCCAACCCAAAAAAAAAACAGAGGCAAAGATCGAAACCAACATATTAGAATTTTCAAATCTAGGAGATAGTCAATCTACAGATTTTTAAATAGAAACGACTAACTCGTCAAGAAATCCAATATTGACACCACAGAAACAAAAGTTCGAGTAACAATAACAATAGCCTTTACTGAAAAGGATGGAGGGGAGGGGAACCAAACGAGTGAAGGATACGTTTCTGAGGCTGTGTGACCTGTGTCTCTGCAGCCATAACTTCACACCAGAAATCACCACAAAAGAATCCTTGTTTTCCTCCCTCCAGCTCGAAAGACGGCACAGCAAGTCCTTGAAATTGTAAAGCAAAACCTCTCTTGAAGGCCAAAACCTAAAGCACCTCCAAAGATGTAAAGCTGCTTGAGATCAGCGAGAAGAATCAATCCACTGTAAGAACAGATCGGTCGGAATACCGCCTGTCTACCGCCGCAAATCAGCTCGTCAATAAAAGAACGAAACAGCTTGAAAAGGAGCAACAAAAACTCGAAGCTATGCAGACAGATCTGCCCCCAAAAGCCGCCTTTGATGCGCAAGAAACAAGAATCGGCGTCGACGACGACGGCTACGACGAGAAAACTGGAGGGAGAGGAAAAAAAAAAAACAAAATCTTTACGCCGGAACGAAAATAGCCAGAGGGGGTATCGGTTGGATTGAAATGGCCGAGAAAGAAGGAGAAAACACGATATTAAAAAGCTAGAAAGTCAATAAAGAACGGACGGTGGAGAGGATTCCACGTCATTCGACAGTCAGATATTTGACGGTTTAAATCGCTACACGCATCCGTAAAGCGCAGCTTTCATATCCGTCCGATGAAGCCCCGAGTTGACAGCCTCAGACTCTCAGTACCAGTAAGTTAGTAAGCACAAGAAGCCGCCTAGAGTAGTGGTAGTGGTTACATATCGTCGTCACATACGTTGCTACATACATCCACGGATCATGACATGAGTCCTTGAGTCTTAACGAGGGAAATCACAAACTGGGATTTAAAAATCGGAATCGGAAGCCGAGGCCGATCCCAATTCGGTTAGGGCAGCTTACGGCCGATTCTGACTGATTCCTTAATAATCGATCCAGTATTCCAGCCTAATTCAAATTCGATCCGATCCATATCGGAATTGATTGGATTCCGAGTTTAACAACCTTGAACCTTTATCCACTTTCTTCCATTGTCAAAGAACAGCAAGATTGGTGGATCAACTGGAATTTGTAAAATACCTTCCAAAATACCTGAATCTTAGAAAAAGTAAAGAATCATCCATTGTATATTTAGGGAGAGAGACAGGTAAGCTAACAGTATTATTGTAATGCTAGTACTCTATGTGTCTATATGTTTCTTCTGTCCTTTAAAATAACTCCCTTACCTCTCAAATGGAGGAAGAGAGACACACACATATGATGTTAGCATACGGTATACTGCTAGCATTCCCAGCCTTTTCCCATACATTTATTAGAAATTAGTGGTATTTGAGTATGTAAATTAACACCTCAAATGCCAAAAGAATCAACATATGTCGAGAAAAATAGATTCTTATTAATCATACTTAACGGGTTGATGTTCTCTGTGCCGCTGTATAGCCTGCGCCCAGACACATGGACCTGCCATTCAGGGGGCAGGATGGTCATTTCACCCACCCCCATGTGTCTGGGCACAGCCTGCGCCCCCGACACAGAGAACATTTGACCTTAACTTTAAATGTCGAGTTTATTGATGTGATTTGTGAGAAGGATTTAAAAAATGGAGGTTTATAATTATAATCCATAAATAATTTGTATATGTATTTCACAGGTGTCGAATGTCAAATTTTGCTGCTTTAGTCGGTTCCACTTTGAACCATGCTAGTTCCAAATTTCCAATTATAACTAGACTTGGCTACTCCATCTAGGATTGGTCTAGAACCTACGGACACCTATATCTTGGGTTCCATATGTTCAAATAAAACAATTCAAAAACCATGTCTTCACAAATTTTGTACATTTAGCTTGATATGAAAATTGGGAAATGTATTGGTCAATATAGACTGCTCCAATGGAGATCTCACTCAATTGAAATGGAATCATCTTCCAATAATACCAAACTTGGCTATGACAAAATAATACATTGCTCATATACACTACAAATTTCCAAGTCACATAACCTGAGAACCACACCTCTTTATATTTTATCTTATATGGGGCATTTTGATCATTTTGCATGAACGATTTATTTATGTTTCAAATAATATGAGAATTCCCTAAATCTATATATACAATACTCTTCAGCTTTGAGAGAGCGGGATGCTAGAATGAGGTGTCTACATCTGTTTAGGGAAAAGATTAATCATGAAGGCAAGAGACACTCATGTCATAGTTGTATGTTTGTCATAAAGCAAAGTTTAGGAATCGTAACAACAAAATGAGACTTGTGTTTAGATTTTGTTGTGAGACAATTATACGGATTAAAGCAGTCCCAAGTTGGTTTCGTTGTGGATAAATACATGGAAAGCCATACCATGGACTTGTTGCCAATAATGACACAGTTAGACTCCAATCACACCAAGCATAGAGTTCTAGTATGAAAGTAATGGTATCGCACTATGAGAGAAAACAATTTTGTTCCACATAGGAAACATCATCTTCTTGGGAGAGAAGGAATAGATTTGAAGGTCGCTCTATGATTCATGAATAGGATTTTAGATACGACTCCGCGGAACAAAGAAAGTATTAGGCACATCTGTTAAATGATTTATTTATTTATTTAAGGTTTTTTTTATAAAAATGATAAAAATTGAAACATAAAGACATGTATGACAAGAAAATCATCATAAAATACCAAATATTAAAATCAATGGAAAAAGAACTCTGTCCGGGAGTGTGGACTACGACAGGACTCCCATGAATCTATCTCTCTCTTCCCCATATGAAAAGACACATCTATCCCCCTTGTTTTGAGGAGGAGAGATATAGACACATGGGAGTGCTGGCATAGACCACACTCCCGCACAAAAAACTGCTTCCCTAAAATCAAATAGGGTACCACTCGATACATATCGTACCATTTTGATTTAGATACTAATACCATATTAAATCGAGAAAGATTCTATTTTTCCATACCTAAACTGTATCGAATCTTCTTTGGTCCGATTAGGTAGGTATTATTTTCTATACTAAAGTGCCCGGGAATAGAGAACCAGTTGGATTATAGGTCCTTGCATTGCACAGAGCTCACAATTTTTGGAGTTTATTTTTAGGGTAAATTACACATCACTCCTTAATTTTCAAATGAAACTCAGATCATCCCTTGATTTTTGAAAAAACTCAAATCACCTTTACAATAAACGGTGTTAGTTTGCTATTAGTTATTGGTGTGAAAAGACTATTTTACCCTTGTACTAAAAACATTAGAATTAAATTTACAATACTACCTTTCTTTCATCTTCAACATTGGTTAAGGATAGTTTAGGGATTTAAATTTATTTAATTAGATGACATCATCACTTAACAACATAAAACTAATGGTAGGGACTAATTTGTCATATTGAGGTCTAAACTAGGGGGTAATTTGATTTTTTTTAAAAAAGCAGGGGGTGATGTGTAATTTATCCTTATTTTTATTTTGGAAAATTTACACATACCTCCCCTAATTTATGTTTAATTACATATTCACCCGAAAGTTTTGGATATTCACGGATACCATCCCTGTTTTTCAAAATAATTGACAAATACACCCACTCCGTTAGTGGTTCCCGTTTGTTGCTTAACGGTTGCGAACGCTTGGAGTTCTTTTAGTCATTTTATGACCAACATTCGACCTAATCGGAAAAATACACTGGAGTTGCAGCGGCGCCGGCAGGACGAACCAGAATAGCTGCGAGTCTTTTTCTTCTTCAAACCTTTTCTCCTTAAAAAAAAACACTCACTATATGCTTCTTCTTCTTTATTTTATTTTCTATCTGAAATCAACTAACGAACCTCTTTTCTCCTTTTTTTTTATTTTTAAAATTTTTCTTCCAAAACCCCAATCAAAAACCCACTTCTACATTCATCTCTCCTTATTCCCCATTTATCCTAATCGAATCTACCCAACTTTGGAACGCACCATCCATCCTCCCCTTCTCATCTCTCCATTTACGAAACCCATCAACAATCCCACTATCATCGGTGGCAAAACCCCTTTTGCTCCCCATCGGTTTCCAAAATTTCCTCCGGTAAGCCAATTCAGCTCTCATTTTAACATTTGTATGTCTATTCAACAGGAAAGCTATAAGTGTAACCATTGCCAATATCCTCTGTGGATTTTGGGGGATGAAACCAGGAGATCACCGGCATCACAGGGTCCCTCAATCGACACACAAGATTCAATAGAACATGGAAAATTCGTTCCCTTAGATTTGACATGGAGTTGCAAAACAAGATTCTGAAAGCAATTGTCCTACCAATGATTGTTGAAGGACTAATTGAGACTCGATCAAGTCTTGCTTCATTATTGATGTCCATTTCTTAGGAAAAACAACAAATGTGGCAAACAGCCGCCAGCTCGGTTGGTTGGAGGCATTGTCCGTTGAGTGCATGCCCCCCCCAGGAGGTCAAGGGATCGAGTCTCCTGGATTGCATATTGTGCCAAAAAACCACTCCTCTCTGGAGAGTTAGGAATGTAGGAATAGGGCATTTGATCATTATGCTGTGCCTGTGCATAGGTGTTAAAGAGGGATGCACACAATCTCTTGGATATTAGATCCCAATAGAACTCTAGTGTAGGTGGGGTCTTGTGTAGGGTTGGGTCATGAGTAGTCCATGTGTACAACTTTTTGCTGGATCTTGAAGTTGTGTTCAATCATTTTCTCATATTTCATTTTATTAAAATTACTTTACTGACTTGTACAAAAAAAAAATAAATCCTGCATATATCATGCTACTTATCTTCGAGATATCTAAAGTCTACTTTGTTGACTTTACCAGATGTAAACTGAATATACCCATTCTTATTTCTGAGTTGTAAATGATCTAATTTATGATTCTCATAGATGATAGAGATAGACAAATACGACAGTGTACTATGCATAGGGATGATATGCTTTGCAGCTTGGCATTTACTATGCATAGGGATGGTCTGCTTTGCAGCTTGGCACTACCTAGAACACTTACTAGTTATTACTGCAAATGTTTTCATGGTCTTCCCCACCAAATAGCTTCATTTTGATTAGTATTTTCTATTGGACATGCAATGGCATATTTTTTCTCATTTGTTTTGTTTTCTATTATTTTTGAAGTATGGAGCAACACGAATGGAAGTAGATGTTGACGGGTAATTGTCTTATCCACAAGCTCAACTCGATGCAAAAGATGATGGTAAATGTGGTATTAAATTTTGAGACCTTTTCTCCCAGTTTTAAGATGAACATGTCCTAATATTTTCATTACAATTTAACATATTTGCACCTGGCTGAGAAGCACTCCCTTCCAAAGCCACTTAATATTGAGGAAGAGCAACTTATCCGGGTGTTCTATGAGCACAAGATTCAAGAAGCATGTGGCGCCTTTGGATTTCCATATAAAATTCAGGTGTGTGAGAGAGCATATAATAGGGCTTCATCATCCTTCCTTGAAGTAAACTTGGCCTTGTAGGCGACAACCATCATATACTTTAAAAGGTTTTATTTGCAATGGTCTTTCATGGAGCATCACCTAAAGCACATAATGTAAGATCCAATTTTGGTATTTTTCATTTTCTTAGAATTCTTATCCTTTAAAACATAGACAACGATTGCACAGACTAATGTGAAATGCATGGATGATCATGCACTAGAACCAATATATGTGCAAACAAGATCTTAAAACAACATCTAAGATTGGGAATACACTGGATGCACTTATACATGAATAAATGCTAGAATTTGGTTTTTCTCAGGCTATAGCCTTGTCTGTCTTGTGCAACCTTAATGGTCTCTCATTGGTGACCTACTGGAGATTGCCTTTACATTACTATCCCTTATTTTTTGTGCTGTTATTGTTGATTTGTTGTTCATCATTTCAGTCATGAAACTGAAAATGACTCTTTCATTGTGCAGGTTAACTTGCATTTATGCATCATGTAAGATAGAAGAAAACCTTGTATCTGCAGAGGAGCTTGGTAAGGGGATTCAACAGGATCATCAAATGATTCTCAATAATGAGATGATAGTTTTTCAGGCACAGACATGCTTCACATGCTGCTGTTGTCTCTCTTTTGCTGATTTCAATCATCATCTTACAAGATTTTGATTAGTTTATATTTCCGGCTGGGTGGGATGCAGAGCCTGGGATTTGATCTAATTGTTTATGCACCATATCGGTCACTTGAAGGTTTTGTTGATAATATGGAGGTCAGTTTGGGCGTTATTCATTTATAATTTGACTGTGTTTGCACTAGTTTGTATGGTTGGTGTCCTAATGGAGGAAACCTATGATGGGGTTTAAACTGTGGTATTTTCACTCAACAAAAGATAAGAGGAAAACTGCAGATTCTCCTCCTGCAATAGTGTTTTCTTTTTATTTTTTATTTGTTCACATAATGTGGCTATTATAACTTCCATTGCACTTTTGTTGCATTCCGTAATATTTTCAGTGATTCTTAAGGAGTTTTGCCAAGCAAAGGACGACCAGCTGCAAAAGTTGAAGGTAATTGTTGCTTTCATTCTCCATATTGTTGTTTCTAAATGATAGTCCTTGTGTTATGCTTTGCTCCTCTCATGTGTATGGGTTTATCAAGCATTACTTTGAAGTTTGATCTTCGTTTCTCCTCTTTAGAATATTTTGGAGTCACGTCCTGAATTCAAAGGCTCTGCAGATGAGCTGAAGATCCATTTTTGTTCTTGAAATAGTTAGCCAAGCCATATGTGATCGTAAGTGAGCCAAGTAAAATGTGTGTATCATATATTCCATCATCCTCTTTTTCTTGTACTCTACCCTCAATACCCCAAATGCATATATACACTTTTTTTTTTTCCGACTGAAAAATGGAAAAGCCTGCATCAATTGATCAGAATCTCTAACTAGATCATGTCTCTCTCTATTTCATGGAAATCATTGTCATATATGATACATTCTAGGCATAAATATTACTTGATTATTGATAATATTAAATCAGAGTCAGAGTGGATATTTTTGGAGTGGATATATTGACGATTGATTCATATCCAATTATCATCTGGAAACTAAAAAGTATCCAATATCTGATTAGCTGGATAAAATAGGAATAATGAATGTGAGTCCCAATTTTCAACCAAAACAGCCACAGCGTTATCCCAACTAAATGGGGTCTGTATCAGAATATAACACTAGAATACCACAACAGAGAGTGAGAAGAGAAGAGAAGAAGGAGAAGAGATGGAGAGGAGGAAAGGGAACCGTGGTAGTGAGAATCGAGCACCCAGTCTCCTTCCTTATTGTCTTATTTATATTAGTCAAATAGTCAGATTACAAGAAGGATTCCTAATCATAATAGGATCCACAAATATAAAATTGAAAATAAAATAGGACTAGGAGTTGATTAGAGGAATCTCGATTAGGATATTAGAATATCCTAATCGAGCTATTCCAGCCCTAACTACTTGACATACTTTTAAAAGGGTCAGCTACATGGATCCTTGCCCTCCAATCAGCTGAATTCGACGCCATTTTGTACAAAACAATACATATAAAAGCACTGTTTTGATCGGAATTTCGGTTTCGACTCGGTTTTGATTTGGTTTCGAGTGGTTTTTCCTGTTAGAGGGAAAAACTCCAAAAACTCTCAGATTTGGCATTTTTGGCCAAATCACCTACATTTCTTGGTGGAACAAAATGTTGGGGACTACTACAATGCATCTACAAGATATTTTCCGCATTTGAGCAAGATTTATGTAAGATTCAAACTTAGAGGTATAAACCCTTTTCCCCCCAAAGATTTTGAGCCTTCCTGAAACTCTAAGTGGTACTTGCATAGAGTTGAAGGAACAGCTTTGTAGGGATGTTTTAACCTTGATTGTACACTTGTATTTGTAATACTTTGACATTGTATAATATTTGTAACAAGTTACAATAGAGAAACCAGAGAACCGAGAGAGATGGAGGGAAAAAGGGACTGATTAGTTGTGTTGGATCGAACTAGTCAGACCCCCCCCCAAAAAAAAGGGCCTTTATTTATATAGAATTCAAGTAAAGATTCCTAATCCTACTAGGAATCACCAACAAAGAAATAGAAACATAATTAGAGTAGGAAACTAAACTAGGACTAGGACTAGACTAACTAGGACTGACCGACTCTGATTACAACTATAAAACGAGACACCTATTCCTTATTCCAATCGAGATAGCCCTAACCCTAGAGCTTGATATACTTGAACAATATTAAATGTTTTTTCTTCATTCCTAATGCATATTGTAGTTGTTTCATTGAATTTCATATATTTTAATATTAAATTATGTGTAGAATAGACTATATTTGAGAAAGTGTAAAGCAGGGTACGGCATACACTACCAACCTAGGGTACGGAACCAAACTACCATTTTGGGTGTGTTTTTTTACAATATAAAGGTTCTAATATGTTTAGAAGTGCTTAATCAGTGTTTCCTTGAAGTTTTGGGCTAAAATATGGCCATTTGACCACCGAATTGGCCAGCCAAAACATGCAGAGTTTTGGTTGAAACCTAAAATATTTCGGTTTCGACGTTGAAACCGAAATCTCAAACCTTGCCTTCGAGTTAATTTGGCTCTTCACAGTGGGTGGGGTCAATGTGCAACTTATGCTTGTATGGACAAAGGAACATCATCCTCAATGTTCTTGGGAGCCTCTCACACTCTGCCCATCCACATCCATTTTACCCTTTGCTAGACTACTCCTGCAGGTTTTTCCAAGGTATCTTGGTTTTGGAGTAGCTAAAATAGATAACCATTTATTTTCACAATTATTATAGAAATATAATGACAAAATCTTCAGGTCATATAAAACTAGAGGATTAAATTTCCAGCAGTAAGTAAAAACTTCGCAAATGGATGAAGCTTGCTTTCGGAACTGCTATTTCTCACATTTGGATGGAGCGCAATCTTCGCAGATGGCCTCTAACTCTCGTTCCTATGACAAGATTTGGAAAGCCATCTTTTTTGACGTTAGCTCCAAGCTTTCAGTTTTACCTCACTGTAATGTTGTAGATACCCCGAGGAACAGGCTCATTGTTGTCTCCTGGGGTTTACCTGAGTCTTTGATTCAGCCTCTCCCCATCCCCTAGGGGAGGCTCCTTCTTGGCTTTCTCTCTTCTCCCCCCTTGTATATTCTCCCTCTCCCCTCTTTTTCGGGGCTTTTGGAATTGAATTAATTATTCACCCAAAAAAAAAAAAACTTCGCGAATGGAAAATGAAAAATGAAAGATGAAAGATGAAAGATTAAACCTTTTAAAATTACTAATCTTTGGACACTTAATCACTCCTATATCTGAATTAAGGAAAAAATTAAGAAACTCGGAACAGGACTGTATTCTAACTAATAACTGTAAGAATCATAATCTAACTCAAAACATTTATAACTTGACAAACTAAGACACTTTCTGCTACTAATCTCATATCCAAACCTCACCCTCATCTTATGGCTTATAAATTTGGTCTGTTACAACAAATAACCCCTAACAAGTAGCCCAAGGCCCATAGAACCAATCGATGGCCCAAATTCAGTCCTTAAACAACTACCTCATATTGAGATATGAATATACTCTCAGTAATAGTAAAAAGTGGTCTACACGCTGCACGGTAGAACATGTGGTACGCGAGTAACTCATTTGATGTTTTTATTCATGGACAGAAGTTGATCCTACTGGATACCTCGTCTGCACACCCTAGATGCTTCAGAGTTTAGAAAGTGTTTGCCCTATCATATGCTTTACTCTATTGGGGATAGTTTTTATTATAAGTAAAAACTAAGTAAGAACCCTCCTTATTTTTCTTTCTTAACATGTTTTGACAAGGAATCATTTTATTTCTTCTTCTGAAATTCCATATTTAAGTGAAGAGATTCTATATGTATGGACTTGCATGGGTGATCTTCCTTTTGAGTAATGGGTCATTAAATGAGTTTATTTCTGGAATTTTTTGTTTTTGGGAAGCAGCCGGGTAGGAGGATGGAGTAAGGATTACCTTATCCCTGAGGAAAAAAAAAAGGAAAAGCTTAATCACTATTTGAATGTTATGGTTAAATATTTGACAGTGTTAAACAGCGAAATAGACGGAGTTTCTACATGGATTTGAGGTATCATTATCGGATCAGATACCTGGCTGATTCTATATCAGGTATTGGTGTTGGTTCAAGAGTAAAATGGTAAAAAATCTCTTCTTTTTTCTTTAAATGAAAAGTAGTGGTAAAATTGACCAATCCAGGTTGATACTGGCCTATTCGGATTGGTATCGGTAGAGGCAGATACCGATACCGATACCGAGATCTCAATCCTTGATTTCTACTAATGCTAGTTTAATTAGGAATTTGAGTAGAGTTTATTTTGAGATTGTTACTTGTATTCTTATGAGAGGGGTAAAGCTTTGAGTTGAACAGTCGAAATGGTTGTTGGAGTTAATGAAACTCTTTTGTTTTATTCAAGAATTAACTAGTCAGTCTAAACACACTTGATGCTTGGTTGCAAATAAATTTTGAGTACCTAATAAAGATTATTGGTGGGTCCTGAGTCTCCTGACAGGATGTTTATCTCTTTCCTTGGTTGCATCCAAATTATTGTTATGCTACACTTCCTTTCTTTCCCCTGCTGCTAATAGGAATTTTGGTTGCACAAGAATAATAATACTAACAGCAAAGACAATTAAGGTAACAGTACCATAGGAAAGGCTAACTAATTGGAAAAGACCACAAACATAATTGATGTCTAATCACCCCCCCCCTTCTTTTACTATACTGCTTTGGTAGGTACCTTAAAATGATTTTAATTATTTGGATTGGATAGATAAATTTGTGTGAGTTTCTGAATTGATGGGAAAAATTATAACCTGGTTACAAATTTCTGCAAATACATTGACTAACATGTTTTTGAACTCGAGTACAGAAAGATGTGGGGTTCTCTTATGTTTTCAATCTTTTCGTATCTTTTTCTTTTGGGGAAATCTTTCTTTAACCCCTGATCTAGTGGGTAAAAGTTGAATACATGGTAAACACATCTATTTGTGTCACGTGGGAACGTGATGTGGCTCTTTTAACCGATGGATAGAATGTAGTCTAGATTAGTTATATGTGAAATTTCATATCCTAATTCATACCCTTTGGTGTATTGGCCTGCATCCCCATATATGTCCATTCATGCATGCTGGTACTTCAATCACTATTGTACTCCTAATTGTTTTGCCACTTGGTAAGAATTCTTTTTGGATTGAAATTGATAAGTGAACAAGAGACATTGGAATCTACCTGTCTACAATATTTCAACCTCATCCAACCTGCCATGTGGCAAATTATAAGTGTACAAATGAAGAATTTGTTTCTAGTCTGTTAGTGCAGAACCCCCCACACACAAAAAAAAAAGAAGAAAAAAATGGTAAAAATTGATTCCATTTAGCTCAGCTTCTAGAGCTGAGGAAGAAACTCCAGCTCTAAATTAACCATGCTTGTTAATAAAATTTGGTGCCATCCGAGGCTCTAGCCAATGAATGGATGAGGGAATAAAAATCATTTAAAGAGTCCTTGAGGATATTTTCATCATCTAATCAATCTAATATATTATAATGGAAAGTGTGTCAAAGTCATTTCGTATACAGTTTTCAGGTAACCCAACCCATGATTAAGGAATCAATACATTAATTCTTAATTTCTTAATAACTATTTTTAGCTGTTTTCATAAGCAAAAACAAGGACAGATTCTCTCATTCAATAAGAAACGCAATTAAAACCTCATATGTGCGGTGGGGATGGATAAGTATAGAACTCTCTCTCTCTCTCTCTCAATCACAATTTTCCATATTGTAATCGAATGGTGCTGTTAACCGGTCCTTATCACCTATTAAGACTTTCCTTCTCAAACGCTAAACTACGTCAGTTAACAGTGCCGCAAACCAAAATAATCCCAGCCAAGAGTCCAGACATCTGAGGGAAGTTACATTCACTTCTCCACTATATTTCTTCAGCCACAGTACGAGCTGAAGGATGGGCTTGAGTAGGTATCGGTAGGGTATTTTGGGAATTATACTAAAACACTATAAGGATTTGTGAATCTCGGATGGGTTGGTGAACCAGTAAAGAAAATCTTTCTCCTATATATGTATATAATCTCTTTTCTTTTTTCTAAAATTTTAATACGGACCTCTTCTTGTCAAGTGGCAAAGTTGGTTAGTTGGGCCCAGCCCTTGCTTGCTTATGTGTCAAGTTTCAATTCAAACTAAGCTTTCCAAGTAGCAAAAATAGAACATTGAAAATTAAGGATCATCAAGAGGATGTGTGGAGTATCGAGGGGATTCATGAACATAAACTTGCCCAATGGGAACCATTCCCTACATGACAAACTCAGCTATGTTCGTTCAGACAACTCTTATGAATGAATAATGTTGTGGAACGTAACCAAGTGGATTATATATGAATGTTGTGGAACGTGGCAGTTGGTTTGGCTGGCCAAAATAAGTACAAATATTCCTCAGGGCTCTTCCTCTAAAGTGATTAGTCTAAATTTTCCTACTTAATTTGTCTTGGTTAGAGTAAGTTAGGAAATGGAATTTATATGGCCCCGGTGCGGATAAGGTTCTAGGGATCGGTATCGGTGGCCATCTCTGTGACTGTCGATATCGAAAGATTCATTTTTTGTGTAATTCCCTCAGTCCGTATTAGTATCAATATCAGTATCAGATATTGATTGATAAAACCAATACAATACCGATACCTTGATCCTTGCATACGGAGCATTGGTCCAATTAAACTAACAGTATGATGCATAGTATACGAAGAAAATGAATACTTATTAGGCCAAATATTCTCTACATCGGTGGCGTAGGCTACACTCAGATACATGGGGGTGGATGAAATGACTATCCTGCCCCCCAAATGGCAAGCCCATGTGTCTGGGCACAGGCTGCGCTGTGGCACAGAGAACATCAGCCCTACTTATAATGATGCAGAAAATGAAAGAGTGTAGTTAAAAACAAAACGATGACAAAAGATGAGAGAGAGAGAGAGAGAGAGAGAAAACGATAAGATGGAAAGTAGCCTTATCTTCGCCATGGATGCAAACCTTATCAGATTGATTAGTTTTAAGATAATTTTAGACCGGAGACAACTACAAGTAAACTACTCGTGCAAGTTATTCCAATCTGTCACTTCAACACACTATCGTATTCTTAATTGTTATATTATTCTTGAAAACTACATCTTGTGATTGGAATGAAATTATTTAACATTTCTACATTGTCAGAGCCTTTAATGAGGTTAGGATCGAATTATTCTTAAGCCACGGTGAATAAAATCCATTGCGGGCGGGAGAGGGCATCGCATAATATTAGGGGGTTTTTGTAAACAAAAAAAAAAAAGATGTTTTAAGTCCCTAGGATGATGGTTGTACCTTTATTTCTTGGGTGAAGATAATTTTCTTCTAAATATTATAGCTTGTGTATATTTATTAGTTCATGTAGATAGTAGATACACACGCTTCAGCCGTTATATGAGACATAGAGAAAGGATGTGTAATATCATTTTTGGCCTTTCTGGTGTGACTCAGACAGCACTTGCCCCTAAATTTAATTAAAGATTTGGATATATATATTAAAGTCTAGTAGAATTCTTCTTGAGAGTGGGCCCCTTAACACCTTCTCCTAAAAGTTAGACCCAAAAAAATAGGAAAATATCAACAAACGAAATAATGCTAACCTCACATATATGTGAAGTCACATAGCCAATTAGCTGGAGGATAAATAATTTCAATTTTTATTTCACTGAATTAATTCCAAAAGATCATGTATGATGTGTTTGCATTGGAAATATGACCAAGATTCTATGACAAAACACAGACTAGGAAGTCTTTCAAGGACCACATCCACAAATCCACAATTGACCAGACCATTTGGTTATTTGGCTAATCCTAAACCAGTGATGTTGAGGTCTGGTCCAGTTTGGTCCGGTCATGGATTAAAGTATCGGTATCAGATTGACTGTTATTGATACATATACCATTGGTATCGGTTAAATAGATTCTTTTTTGATGGAATCAGACTGATACGATGATCATGTCGTGAATTAAATCTTTGGATTTGGTTTGGTCCAAGTCAAGATTCTTACCAGTGAGTTGTGGATGACTTGAAAAAACCCTGAACCTATTTTAGGAGGCAACAGTAGAGGAATGATGAAAACTGAACGAATTTAGCTCATCTCTAGGGAGCCCAACACGCCCAGGGTGTTGCCAACCGTTGGGCTGTGCCGCACACATCTCGGCGCATCGCACACATCCTTAGGCATGCGTCAAGATGTGTGCGGTACAACTTAGCCATTGGAGGCCCTCGGGTAGCACCCTGGGTGCTGGGCTCCCTGGAGACGATCTTGATCCAAATCGAACTGAAACAAAGATGGGGGGCAAAAGGGAAAATTGAAACAGTACCAGTACTATCCCAGCTTTCAAATTATCTCCCTATCTAGTCTAGACTCTAGTCTGGTCCACAAGGAGAAAAAAAACCAATTCGGATTCTAAAGTTGCTTTCACCCATTTTGGAGGGGTAGGGGGCGGGGGCATGGTTGCTAGGGAAACTCATCCAAGACAAGGACAACTGGAAAGACAAAAAAATATATAAATATATATTGAATCTGATCCAACCTCTTCTTGCCTGACTTGTCACATTCTAGTCCACACAATACTACATGACATGAAGATGGTTATTTCTTAAATCGGACCAAAACCAGAACCAGCACCAGAACGGACTATTTTATGGAGGATTTGAGCTGATTAGCCGGGCTAGTTTGAGAATAAAAAAATTTGCCACCCAAACTACATTATTATGAGATTGGCGAAAATTGCGGGGTTCTAAGAGGACTAGCTTTGTCTTCTTCCCCTAAGTTTCCCTGCGTCAATCACATGCTTTGCTTGCTTAATATAAACTCGAGCGATCATCAATTCATGTGCGGGTCATCACGACATGACACGTGTAATCATTCTTTTTGGTATTCAATGATGGTATGAGTGGGTCTCATCTAAGGGCAATCCCGTGTAATTTGTGGAGAAATGGAAGAAGGGAGTTTGAATTCAGATCTGCTACCCACATGAGGACGGATGGAGATAAATTTGAACCCTCCATGGGGGTGTGGGGTCCGTTTCTGAGATATAAAACCCATGCCATGGAAGGGTCACATCTATCCCCACCCATCCCGATGTGAGTAACTGATCCGAAATCCGGGTTTCTCTTTTCTTTTCAGAATTACTGTATTTGACGGCGGGTTTTCGAACCGAAGGAAGAACCAGCGAAGCCACGTGAAGAAAAGTTGAGAATTGAGAGGCAAAGAAGGAAAATTTTGGACAGATCAGACATGTAAGGATCATCCAACCCGCGGGACCCACGTATGATATTGCCACCCTGGCCCTTGTCTAAGGTAATAGCCAGCTGTCACATCAACACACCTCATAGCCCATTGAATTTACGAGACTACCCTTTAAATGTTGATCTATCTCCATCATCATCCCTTCACAATAACCGACGACTTTAATTTATTAGACTCGTATTATACAAAAAACTTATCAGAGAATTAAAGACAGAGACTTAACCCTAATTAATTGCGAGAAGGACATTCCCTCTTTTCTATTTCTATCCCATAAGGGATAAGGCCATAATCAATTTTCATTAATAAAAGGCTTTGGAGTTCAAAAGAATTGAGAAGTTTATGGTAATTTCGAAGGAACACGATGGGTGGATTGGGGATGGCAAAGGTCTGTCAGACTCTGTATGTTTCAGCTGCCACGCTCTCGGCTTCTAAGCCTTTGTTTGTTTGTTTGGGACAAATTTGCCATAAATATCTCATCTTTGCGTTGGCCTCTCTCTGGTCGGAGAGTTAAAATTTGAGAGTAACAAACGCGGAGAGAGTTATAAAGAAGAGAAGCTCATCGGTGTTCGGAAACTCAATTCAAAGAGGAAGAGAGAGACGAGATTCTTTGTTCTTCGATTTCTAGTCTGGTATTTCTCAGAAGTACTACTATTACTGTTTTGTTCTGGTAGGACTTTTATGCGTTTTCTTGATGATGATGATTAGGAGGAGGAGGAGGAACGTATGTTTTTAATTTCTCTGTTCTAACTTTTTTTTTGTTTTTCTGTCTTTGGCTGCTGCAGAATTTTTTTATGTTTTTTTGGTGAGTGAGTTTTTGAATTGAAAAGCCAAGCAATATGGGTTACTGGAAATCAAAGGTTCTTCCAAAGATCAAGAAGGTTTTTGAGAAGAACGTGAACAAGAAAGCTGCTACTGAAGCATGCAAGTCCTTCGATGATTCTAAGGTGATTTTTCGTATTCTCCTTCATGGAATTAAGGTGTTAGTAGTAGGAGTAGTAGTAGTAGTAATATCTGCTGTACGTTGTTAATTTATTTATTTGTGGTGTGAGGGTTCAGGAAGAGATCAACAAGGAGTTTGAAGAAAAGAAGACAGAGCTCCAACCTAAAGTAATAGAAGTTTATGAAGCTTCTTCCACAGAAATCAAGGTCGATCATCAGCTTCTCCTTCTTCTTAAAATTCAAATCAAACCCCCTTTTTTTTTCGCGGGGGGGAGGGGGAAATTTTATTAATTTTGTTTGGAAATTATTTTGCAGACCTTGGTCAAGGAACGTACGGATGGAGGAGTAAAGAAGAACGCCACAACAGTTCAAACGTTCCTCGAAGAGTTGGTGAAAATTGGTAAAAAAAAAAATAAAAATCATCACTTGCGGATTTCTTATTTGATGTTTTGCTCCAGTTAAAATTTGTTCTAATATATTCGTTTATATGTGTAGAGTTCCCGGGATCGAAGCAGGTTTGTGAAGCATCATCAAAGTTGGGGCCAGTTCTGGTGTCAGGACCAATTCTGTTTGTGTTGGAGAAGGTGTCGACCTTGGTAGTCACAGAGGAGGAGAAACCAGCCGAGACAACAAGAGAGATAACAACAACGGAGACGGCGACAGAAACAGAAGCAGAGACAGAAACTATAATAACAACGGAGGAGACAAGTGTGAAGGACAAGGAGATAGCCATAGAAGAAGAAGAAGAAGAAAATAATAAGGAAGTGAAAGTTGCAGAAGCTCCTGCTGCAGCTCCGGCAGAGGAGATCAAGAGTACTACTGTGAAAACAGAAACGACCGAACCTACTGCTCCGGCTTCATCTGAACCACCAAAACCAAAGGTTGAAGAAGCCGAACCACCAAAGGCTTGAAGGCATGCATGGATCGATATATAAAGCTGCCCATGATGATCATCATCAATCAAACCAAAATTACTCTCTCTCTCTCTCCCAATCCATCTCCAATATTCCCACCTCTGTAAAATTAAGTAAACTTTTTCAAAGGTTCAAACCTCGATCTTCCTCCTTTTTCGCATGATGTTAAATATGATTTGTTATTCTTGTAATCTTTTTATTGTATACCTGCTGTTCTGATCTTAATTTTAAGCTTTCATGGAGATTTGTATTGTAATTGTGCATGCATGTGTTTCTATATATTTTCGCTCTAATGTCACGATTAAAGACTTATATTATTGTTTGGATTTAAATATTTTATCTTCAGCTGGTCATCTATTCAATCTTTTTATGTAAGTATATATATATAAATGGAGTGGGTCATACCGATGTGAGACTAAACCGACAACCATTGAGCACACAAATTACACATCAATCTCAAAAGATTAACTGATTTATACACATTACACACCACACTTACATACCCACCCGATGTGAGACTAAACCTACACACCAAGTGGGTCATGTTATTGTATGAGGTGGTATATATGTTATTAGTTAATTTAATTATATATAAGAAAGTAGAAATAAGCAAGGGTAGGTGTTATCATTTTATCATTCGCATCTTTCCAGAATGTAATCGTAAGCATTGTGTATAAATCAGTTAAGAATGGAATAAGGGGAAAGGAGATGTACCTAAAAACAACAAAAGAAGAGGTGAAAGGAGAGAGAGAGGGAGAGATAGAGGATAGAGCAGAGATGAAGTTGAGCACTACATGGGTTTCCCAATGAATCCCTCTTGGAACTGAGGATCCAAATCTAATTATCATTATGATGGGAGGATTAATGATGAGGGGGACAAGGACGATACAAAGAGCGGATACTACGTGTGGAATTGAGGCTTGAAAGTAACCCAGACCTTAGGGGCCGAAGCACCTACTTCACTAACCCCTTCTAGTAGTCCACTTCTTATTATTAGGGAAAAAGAATCCTAAAAGGCAGCGTAGCCCTTGCCCCTGGATATAAGTTGTACAAAATGACTATCTCACCCCTCATGAAAGAAAGAAATTCATCCCTGAAATGCAGTGTGATCCCTATGCCAATGGGTGTGAGTGGAAGCATCAACATGAGAGGACAGTGTGGCCCTTGTGCCAATGGGAGCGTGGATGGTAGCATCAACATGGAAGGAATTTCTTCCTTTCACGGAGGTGGGGCAGTCATTTCTTGGGGGCAAGGGCTATTTTTCGTAGTTTGGTGCTCCATTCCTACTCTGGGAACATGCACAAGAGAGAAAGTAACCAACATTTATGGACATTAATTCAGACACTTCATCTCAATAGGGGGAAATTTCTATTCCATTTTCATGGTCTAATGCTCCACACCACGTTGTCCCTTCTCTGGTCCACCGACTAGAGAACTTATTCTTCTTTAGTTGGACGCCAATGTGAGAACTTCTTTTCCTTTTCGTTCTCTTCGTCTTCATCATCATCATCATCATTATTATTTAAAAAATATATGACGGTGGACCGTGGGTGGGACCCTTCAAACATCAATGAATTAATAGCTTACTTTGCGCCGGGGAGGGGGAGGAGGAGGAGGAGGGAGGAACGGAGTGGGATTGGTAAGGTGAGGAATCAAATCGAACAGTGCCAAACGATCAACAATCGAACAGTACAACTCACAAACATGTTCTCATATTCCTTCACATCGTAATGTCTGTATATATGTGTCACTCAGTGTGTTAGATACATTATATATATATATTAGCTAGTTCGGAGCTAAAAACAGATCTGTGAAGTGTCAAATTTGCATTAACACCTAGAAAAGGAAATGTTTGACATTATGAACTGACCAGGTGGAAATCCATTTTTATTTTTTTAATTTATGAAGGCAGAATTTGATACCAACATGAACTGGCCACGAGAAAATCAAAATCATAAATTATATAATGAGTTTCATTTATTGTCATCACCATGTTAGTTAGTTACATTGATTTTCATAACTGTGTATTGGTTCCGTCAATCATAACTGTGTATTGGTTCCGTCATATGGCAACCCAAAGCGAGGCTGGAAATTTTGTGAAAGTTTTGTAGGAATAAGTTGAAACCACGGTATTGACCCCTGCCAAGTTGAAGCAGGAAGAGAAGCTTATGGCTCACATCTCGGTAGGGTTTCGCTCAGTAACAAGGATGCGAGGCACCGCCAAAGGCACCAATACGGGACTACTTTAATCCCAAAAGGTGATCAAATTCCCCACAACTATTGTTAATATTTCCATTTCAGATAGAAGGAACTAAGCTTCAGGCAAGCAAGTCAGATTTAGATAGCTTGAGAAGTGCTCCTTAAGGGCATCTTTCTAATCATAAAAACGAAAAATATTGAATAGGGAAGAAGTAATGATTTTTCAAAACCTTTGATTTTGAAGTTGTGTTTGGTATGTATTATTGGAATACATTTTAGGTCAATTTCGCATTCTCGAATAATAAAAACAACTATTCTTGTCATCTAATAATGCAAAATTGACCTAGAATGCATAATTTTTCATTCAAAAGTATTGAAATTATAATTATGCCTTATAAGAGATAAGAGGAAAATAATCCTCTCCAAATCCCTAAAGTGTGTTGTGCGACAGTGCCAGGTGGAGAGGTGATGGAGGGTGACAGTGGTGGTGGTGGTGGTGGTGGTGATAGTAGTATTGGGTATCTACATTTATAAAAGATGAAGATGATTTGGGGAAGATGAGGGTATTTTGGTTTATCCTCTTTCTTCCTTTGTGCAAAATGGAAAAGAATATGTATATCTACTCATAAAGGTATTTTGATAATTTTACACTAACAAGGTTATAATGTACATTACATTCTTCAATTTCAGATCCATTAGCATTTAACGGCGTGGACTTAAATGGCTTTAGGTTGAAAAATAGGGGGTGCGTGTGGAATTGTTAGAACCTTGGGGGTGCATGCGAAATACTTGGTCCATTTAAGGAGGGTAAGTGTATTTAACCCATTATATTATTGTAATAATGTAATTTTCTCTACCTACTTATTACATTTGTAAAACATATTAATTTTGTTTCCTTTAATATAATTTCTATATCACATCGTTATATTTTAAATATGCAATTGATGTTTAAATATTATTGACAACATAGTTGTCACAGCATCTAGGAAAACAAAAGCGACACTAGTTTTCAAGATGTCTGGATGCCAAGGCACCTAAGCGCCAATACTAACCCCTATCTTTGTTCGTTATGTTAAATTATTTAAAGATTACATAAATTTTGTATAAATATATCTTTTATTGTAATCCTATATACCATTTATTAGGGCTCTAAATACAATTTTGGTACTGTTATCAGTTTTTTGGGTGAAGAATATTGCTATTAGGTTGTATCTCATTTTTTTTTTTTTTCATATTTAAGGGGACAATTTGTCTAATTTAAAAAAAAAATTTGTTTCGTAAAGCACATGCAGAAAAAATATCTGCATAATCTACCTAAGATATATTTATCTACAATTTAGCAGGTCTGACTTGGTGAATACTGAGATTATTAAGAAAAAAAATTTAATAGCTCTTTCTCACCTCAGCTATGGTCACTCAGCCTCATCAATTCTGGATATGGAGACAAATGGGGGGGGGGGGGGAAATGCAGAAAAATATATTAATTATGACAAAATACAAACTTATAACTCATTTTTTTACTGGCCCAATAGAAATCATAAAATGGTCTCTGGTAACTAAAACCAAATACAAAACATCAAATTCAGAAAGAGGGTGTTTCCTGGTTTAACAGACGGGAAAGGAAAAGATTGCACTGCCCCAGCATCCATGGCATTTTAAGGGCACGTCCTGCTTAATCCTTTCCAAAGTCCGCATTGTAGTGAGCAGTTGACTCGAGCTTCTTGGCTTCATTAAGTTTCCGGACAGCCTGGCAGCAAACAATGGCAAGAGAAATTAATTAGCAAATATTCAGGGACCAGGTTGACAGCCAAAAGAAGAAAAAGCTGATTTATGGAAGAGATCATACAGCAGTTACCAAATAATAATCATCTCTATCAGATGTACAGAGAGAGATTTTAGAATCTGAAATACAAATACAGACAATTCCTCCAATACAGAAGCTTCATGGAATCCCACAGTACTGAGATGCCATTCAGATGGTTTATGTGAAATACTTACAGTTACAATACATAAACCCGACGGGAAGAAATCACCCTCAACCCATTTCATCCATCCTACTTTAATTCTTTGTGAAACATCATCATCTATGACACTTTCGTTGTGTGTGATAGACCCCAGATATCTGAAATAGTCACATGGTTGTATCTCTCTCTCATGACTAAAGTTACACATCATATGCTCCGTCTTTGATCTACTAATCTTAAAGCCCCTTGTTTCCAAGGTCGATCTCCACAACTCTAACTTAGCATTAATCCCTGCTTTTGCCTCATCCACCAAAACGATATAATCGGACCAATCGGCAAAGAGCATACACCATGGTACCTCGTCTTGGATGTTCTTGGTTAATTCATTTGTGATAAGCGCAAACAAATAAGGGATAGGGCTAATCCTTGATGTAACCCGACCATAATCGGGAATTCCTTGCTCTAGACTCCCATAGATCTCACACTAGTCACCACAACCTCGTACATCTCTTTAATTACTTCTATATACTTACTTGACACCCCTCTCTTCGCAAGAACATGTCGGATTAAACCTTTAGGGACTCTGTCATAGGCTTTCTCCAGGTCAATAAAGACCATATGGAGATCTTTTTCGCTACCTCTACATCTTTCCATGAGCCTCCTCAGTAGGTAGATAGCTTTTGTCGTGAATCTATCTAGCATAAAACTAAATTGATTCTTCAAGATATAAGTCTCTCTTCCCAGACGGGCTTCAATAACCTTCTCCCAAAGTTTCATAGTATGACTCATCAGTTTTATGCTTATGTAGTTATTGCAGCTGGACATCACCCTTATTTTTGTAGACCAGAACTACAATGCTTCTCCTCCAATCGTCTGGCATTTTCCTTGAGATAATAATCTTGTTAAATAACTTGGTTAACCAACATACCTCACATGCTCCTAGGGCTTTCCACACTTCTATTAGGATCTCATCCGGGCCTAGTGTCTACTTTTATCTTTCTTAAGACTTCTTTAACTTCCGCCACACCAATCTTTCGTACATATCTATGAGTTGTGGTGTCTTGATGAATAATGTTGTTAACCAGTTCGGTCATATTCGAAATATCTCCATTTAGAAGTTCACAAATGTACTCATCCCATCTCCTCACAATGTCCTCATCCCTTACCAACACTCTTCCATCCTCCCCTTTTATACTTCTCACCTGGTCGAAATATCTACTTTTCCTTTCTCTCATTTTAGCCATTTTATAAATAGTTTTTTCCCCCTTCCTTTGTGTTTAGCTTAATATAGAGCTCCTCATATTTCCTTTCCCTAACCATCCCCACCATCTTCTTAGCCTCATTTCTGGCCTCATTATACTTCTTTTTATCTTTTGATTCTTTAGTCCGTTGCCATGTCTTAAACCTCTCTTTCTTGGCCTTGATGGCTGCTTAGATCTCCTCATCCCACCATCAAGTCTCCCTAGGGGCCTGACGCCTACCTTTTGCTTCCCCTAGCACTTCTTTGGCAACCCTCTTCATACAAGTCATCATCTTGTTCCACATCACATCTCCCTCAAAGTCCCACTTTCCTTGTTTGACCACATTTTCAGTAAATGTGTCTAGGGACTTCCCTTTTAGTCTCCACCATCTTATCTTAGGATACATAAGTTCTCTCCTTATCAAGTTTTAAAGTATCGGTACCGGGTCATATCGGTACGTATCGATCGGTGCAGAAACGCATGAAAATGATCAAAATACACATGGAAATACACTTTTGGACACAAAAAACAATATAAACAAGCAATATATGTCATATATCATGCATATACACTAAGAATTGCGAATAATGTATAACCAGACAAGTGCGGCACTTTGAAATTGTTATAAAAGATAAGATTTCTTACATGCAGAGTCACTTCATTGCTATGAAGAATGTCGGGCTGGATCAAATTCATGTTTGTAAGGGTCTTCAAGAATAAGAGCAACTAGGCTGATGTTGTATACTGACCGAACATAAGCACAATACTGACCCTTAAGGAAGCCATTTTAGGTTTTGGGTGAAAAATGGTGGATTTGAGTTCAAATCTTTGCAAATGTATAAGCATGCATCTAATAGTGAGTTGAACCTATTCTCCTTGAATCATAGCAAAAAAAAAAAGAATTAAAATGCAAGATTTGAAGCAAAAGATCAAATTTTTTGAAAAAAACCTACCTTTCCCTTCAAGTGTTGAGTATGTCTTGTATTCCAAGGATTCGAGTGCGATGTGGATCCGACCCGACCCGACATATTTTGTGGTGCGACCCGAAGGGAGAAAAAGTTGAGATTTAGTTCGTGAAGCGGAGGGTTTTGGGGGGTTCTAGTTCGTGTTTGCTGTAAAATGTGAAAAAGGCATGTGTATCGATACGTATCGATATGTATCGGTACGTATCGGCCGATACATATCGATATGTATCGATACATTTAAAACCCCAAACAAACGGTAATATTAATATGTATAGAGTGTATTGACCGTATTGTATCGACACGTATCAGTTGATACATTCGATATAATACATTTTTTTAAAGAAAAAGAGACGTATCGGTCAGTATCATATCGATACCCATACCGATACGTATTGGCCGATATGATACGGACTGATACTTTAAACCATGCTCCTTATACGCTTCTATGCACTGAGGCACATATCCAAGACCACCACCAATCTATGTTGGGTGGGTAGACTCTCCCCACAAATAACCTTACAATCCTTGCACAACATTCTGTCTACCCTTCTAATTAGGAAGAAATCTAGTTGCCTGGTATGAATCCTACTTTTGTAGGTAACTAAGTGTTCCTCTCTTTTTTCAAAGAAAGTGATCACAATGAATAGATCATAAGCTACCGCAAAGTTTAGGATAGAGGCCCCCTCCTCATTCCTCTCCCCAACTCCAAAGCCTCCATGGACACCTTCATAGCCTCTACAATTGCTCCCAACATGGCCATGGCCATTCATGTCACCTCCAATAATAATCGTTTCATCTTGGCCAAAACCCTGCACTAACTCATCCAAGTTGTCCCAAAATCGGCGCTAACTACTTTCATCCAATCTTATCTGGGGCGAGTAGGCGCAAACGATATTGACAACATCTTTCTCCAACACTAGCTTGATGGGTATAATTCTATCTTCCAATCTTTTGGCCTCCACTACATCTTTCATTAGATCTTTATCCACTATTAACCCCACACTGTTTCTATTACTTTGGTCTCCTGAATACCAAAGTTTGAAGTCGTCTAACACTTTAGCTTTGTAACCCTTCCATCTAGTCTCTTGGATACAAGCTATATTAATCCTTCATCTCCTCAAAACATCTATCAACTCCATGCTCTAAACCCATCAAGGATCCAATGTTTCAGGTAGCCAATCTAATCCTACATTTCTGGGCTGGCAAACTTCCTCTCACTTGCCCTTGCCTACTTATCATCGCATCCTCGGCATCGATGCGTAGTGTCATATGGGGGGTGCCCTAGCCAAGTAAAGACGAGAAGACATGATAACAAGAAAAGAATATCAGAAAACAAGAGGATCCATGTAGAAAGGTGATTGGCTGGATAAATAAAGTGTCGGCTGACGACCTGACGCACCACTATAAGAAAATAGGTATATAGTACATAAGAACATACAGAAGGGTCCTTAATACATTAAAAGACAGCTGGAAAAAAAGGTGAATAGTATAATCCACGCAAACATGATCGACAGAATATTATCAGTAATTGAACAGGACACGTATACAAATGAAGGATTTTGTGATGTAACTCAACTACAAACAGGATCAGCAACAAGTAAAAATATGTAATCTGATGGAATGAAATCTATACCAGACACAGAACTGCTTGAATCAGCAATCTTGCAACAACAAAGTTTATTAATAACAGTGATGAGTATAGGAATAAATTTTTACGGCAATAGAATTTATACTACAAAATCAATATACATTATATATTAACAGGAGGAACCAAGGTGCAAGGAGCAGATCACAGAGATCAAACCAAAATTAAAGGCGCCAACAACATAGACAACTCAAGAAGTAAAGAAATAGCATCCAACAAGATAGACAGCTCAGCAGAAAAACAAATTGCATCCAACAAGATAGACAGCTCAATAAGTAAAGAAACAGAGCTAGAGGTAAAGAAACAGGTCACAGTAATAAACTAGACACAATAATACTGGAAATGAAGTAATAGGCACAGTAACAAACAAAACACAGTGCTAGATGTGAAGAAACAGTTCACAGATGGAGTAACAAGCTAGCTACCAGCAACCACGACATACACAGCACGAAAAACAATAGGTTAGTACTGCAGTAAAAACTAGATTAACCGAGTGCCTTTCGCTCCAGGGATCCGAAGAATCTTACCGAAGTGACGATCTATGGCTTAACTAACCGATTAACCGAAAAAAAGCTTCCTGAAGCAGCTCCACTGAGGGTTGCAGCAAAGTATACCGTGGGTTACCAACACAATAGTGTTGCGGTAAGTAACTTCAGGGTGGATGAATGGTTTGAGTGGGATTGTTTGGTTGGCGGATGGTGCAATCACAGGGGATGGCTGTGAGAGGCGGGTGGTAAAATAACCGTGGATGATTGTGAGGGTGGTGGCTGTATGTGTGTGGGGTGTTATTGGCAGACGAGAGAATAGTGTTTGTGGCTGTGTGCAATCGGTGTAGGTGTGTGGGAAGTCGGTGTAGGTGAGAGATTAGTTTTGTTATAGGTCAGAGATCAGGGAATCGGTGTAGGTGAGTGGAGAGTGTCAGTAGCAGAGTGAGAGGAAAGTGTGTGAGTGGCTGTGATAGGGGGAATCGATTAGGGTTGATAAGGAGGTCTGTGGTAGGGGAAAATCAATTTGGTGATGGAACGAGGGAGTGGGGTACTCGTAGGGCTGAGCGTGAGAGAGAACTAGCAGGGGTCGTGGTAAAGTGAATTGGGGAATCGAGGTAGGGGGTGAGAGAGGGTTGTCGATCTGAGGGGGTAAAAGGAGAATCGACATCGAGTTAGGGGATGAGAGAGAATCGAATAAGTAGAGGAAGGGAAGAATCGTGGTAGGGGGTGACATAGAGGGAGGATCGAAGAGGGAGAGGTAGAGGGAGATCGTAGGGGGGTTACTTACCTGGTTAGGGAGAATCGAGGGTTTCGTAGAGACTAGATGGTGTCTTCATAGAATCTCCACTGGGGTTTAAAAGATATGCACCCTTGTTTGGGGACTTCGTCAATGGTTTCACCTATATTCCAGGCTTTGTAGACCTGGGTAGGACCTGCAGATGGGATGTTCAAATGGGCTCTGTAGTGCCGAGGGCCTTCGGAGTGAGCGAGGAGCTCACCAGTCCCCCTGTTCTTGCCTGTGTTCTTGCCAAGCGAAATCCGACCGTTTGCGAGATAGGGCCAACTTACTTTCTAGAACTACAAGGAAGTGGATGGGAATACATATCATGAAAGAAAATAAGAAGTAAAACCTAATTGTTACATTGGATGCCGGTAGGCTACCATAAAGTTACCAAAAGAAAATTTTCTCTCAATCAGAAAACTAAAGGGGTGCAACATGAGGACTTCCTGGCACGCACCTATCCTAATACCCTTCTTGCCCAAGCACGCTCGGAGCTCTGATGGGATCCAGTGCATTAATGCACTGGTATGATTGCACAAAAAATGCATGCAATATGTCCAACTGAATGTAAGTAATAATGTACTTATGACCATTTCCCAATTGTAGAGATTATGGCCATTCTTAAAACTATTTCCCCCCCCCCAACCCCCAAAAAAAAAGAGTATGGCACCTGCATCCCTGCTCAGAGCCAAGTTGGGTCAAACTATCAACTTATACAATAGAGAGAGGTGGGGGGAGGGGACAAAGAAGAGAGCCGCTTTGATGGGCCACGGCACAAGCCCAACAATACCCTACAATCTTACAATATAACCGATTCCGTCTTGATGAACAATAACAAGTACAGAAATTATGAAATACTAAACCAGTTGGACAGTCAAATCTGGCCATCTAAGATAACAGCAATCAGCTAGAACAGCATAGGGGAATAAGGACATAGCAAACAGCAAGATGGATCCTATCCACATATGTACTTCCCATGTCCCTTTCAAAGAGATGTACCTTCATGAAATCTTCATGGATAACATAATCACGCTCAGCACGGATTGCTGACATTCCAGCTTCAGTGCAGACATTGCGAAGATCAGCCCCATTGAACCCCTGGAACAGATGCAACACATAATGCTTCAAATAACAGCACATACAGTGCTTCATGTCCGAGTTTCAATAAAGAAGCATTACAAACCTCTGCAAGTTTTACTACTGCTTCGTAGTCTATTTCACCATGTTTGGCAATTCCAGCAGCATGTATTTTTAGGATTTCCATTCTCGATTGCTCATTGGGCAATGGGATCTCAATTTTTCTATCAAGTCGACCAGGACGGAGAAGTGCAGGATCCAGGACATCAGGTCTGTTAGTTGCCATAATCATTTTAACCTGTCACCATTTGCAGAAATGAAACTTTCAAATTTCAATTGCCTGGATATTTTTATAAAGTTACCAATAAATAAACAAGAACAAGTTGAAACAAGAAAATATGCAAGCAAATTTCAGCAAATGTCGACGAATTCATTTATCGATTCTTACTGTTCTACTCAGGAAAAGGAATTCAAACACTTTTCATGTCAGGTAATTTTAGTTGCTGCAAAAGGAACTCAAACTATGCCACATGCCATACATAGTGTCGGCCAGAGGGATTTTGAGACTGTAACCCACATTCAGAATCCCAAAATCTTGTGTCACAGTGCACAGGGGTGACTGAATGCCAGGGGCATTGTTGGATCAGGGGCAAGGAGGGGTTGATGCAGGAGACCAGCTTAGCTCCATCAATCAGTAACTGCAGTTTTCAGGTCTTAGTTCATCTATACGTAGATTTGGTAGCTTGGACACTCCTTTTCTCTTCGGCGTCAGGTGTCAGAGGGCGGGCATATCTATATAATTTCTCTTTTTGGTTAGAATTTTCGTTCTTACTTTCTCTCTCTCTCCCTCTTCCCTACCTCAGCAGAAATATATCCACCTTATATATAGGTAAGGGTATAGAAAGTTGTACATTCCCACATGTCCTCCAAATGCTATGGTTCATGTCAAACTGATATTGAAAAAGAGAGTAATACCTTTCCAAGTTGATCAAATCCATCAAGCTGATTGAGCAACTCCATCAACGTTCTCTGTATCTCACGGTCTGCACTTGTTCCCTCACTAAATCGACGGCCACCAATGGCATCAATTTCATCCATGAAAATGATGCAAGGCTAGACAAACAGATAAAAAATTATAAAAAAAAAATAAAAAAAAATACTGCAACAGAAACAACAGTACAATGTAGAATAATGAACAGAGCTTAGGCGCTTACTTGGTGATCACGTGCATAGCCAAACATCTCCCGTATCAACCTTGCACTTTCACCAATGTATTTATCAATTATAGCACTTGACACAACCTAAGAACAGATTAAGTGGTTTGAGAGACTCAATATATAAAACCATCCAAAAAGATGAGTGAATTCTTACTTCAGTCGCACGCAACTCTTAAAGAGTTTAGAAATTCCTACCTTCAAGAAATTAGCATCTATATTACTGGCAATTGCTCTGGCTAACAGTGTCTTGCCTGTTCCAGGAGGTCCATAGAGAAGAACACCCTAAAAACATTGATTTTATGACAATGAACAATTAATTTTTTTTCTTGCAAATCCAAAATAAAGGCTTTAATAAAAATTTCAGCCGGGGGGGCCAGAGAAGACAAGGTAAATGAATGCCAAAGATATGTACAAGATAAAAGAATTAAAGCACCTTTGGTGGCTTTATCCCCACTCTGAGGAAGAGCTCAGGATTCATAAGAGGTAGCTCAATAGATTCCCTAAGTTCCCGGATCTGATCAGATAATCCACCCACAGCAGAGTAGCTAATGTTACCAGGATCTTCATGAAGCATGTTGTACACAACAGGATCAACCTGTAATAACAACAAGAAGTCAGAAAGCCCCATTAACTTTCTTTTCAGACCTCCCTTTGAAGCGGAGAAAAAAAAAAACATTATAATCCACAAGTTGGTATGTGTGGCATCAACCATTATTTCCAAGTGTTAGTGATTTTCAAACAAGTAATACAACCACTTACTTCGCGTGGAAGGGCTCGCATGATTGTGAGAGTCGTCATATCAAGAACAACTCTGGTCCCAGCTGTCAGCTTTTCCTTATCTACTTTACTGCGGCATCCAACAACATATCTTGGACCACTACTTGCTTTAACTATCACTGAAAAGACAGATACATAATCATACAGTCAAGTTTGCATGAAGTACAAGTTTTCACAACAGTGTTGTAAAAGTATTGCCAAGGCTTGGCCCAAGGTGGTCACACAGTTTAAGGGTGTCTGGATGACAACAGCCAAGGCAAGCCACAATTAGGTGATTGCTTAACGTTTGAAGATTTCATCCATTGTCATAGGTGAATCCCTACGGTTCTAGGCATAATTTCGAACAAGGGGCCCACTCTATAATGCCTAAAATACATTTTGATGCTGACACATATGATTACAATGCACTTACATTACGACCTATCATGTTGGATTCTCAAAAGACCCAAAATGGATCTTATTTATCTATACACTTATTATATTTGTGCACCTTATACTGTTTAGTATTCCATCAGCAAAAGAAAAAATACATAGATGTTCTTGTAATTGATGGAGACAAGTTCACAAGGTTTTTTCTCATTCTTTGCTTTGGTTTCCCTAAAGCTTCCCTCTTTTGTTTCGTTGATGCATCAACATCAAGATCTGAGATTAAGTCATCAAAACAAGTTTGGTTACAAGAAGCCCAGAAATCATTCTTCAAGTTCAAGTCTTAAAGCCCAGAGTCACATAGGCATCTTAACAACATCAGCAGTGGCATATCAAGTAATGGAAATGAGTAAAAAACCCTCAAGATTGAAATCTGCAGAAGACATCAATCCATATATTGTACTCCTTAGAACACTAGGTTGAAAGGGTCAACCAAGGGGAAAGGGATAGAAGAGAAGAAAAGTAAGTGAATAGAAGGTAGGTTTAGACCCCTGCAAAATCTGAATCTGCAAACATACCTGTCTTATAATAAAATTGACTAGACTCCATAAGTAGCGCTAGAAGAACTGCAAAGTTTTCCAAGTTACTAGCTTGGGAGGATACTGAAGAGAACAAGAACTTACATCGCTCATTGTCAAGAGGCCTCAGAACTTCCCCTATTATCTGTCCAACACTTTGAAGGGATTTGAGATCATCTTCAGTTTTGGCAAACTCCTTCTTTGCAGTTCTTAGATTCTCCCTCACTGCACAGTTCCATTTTCAGGACATCTTAGTTACAGCCATGAGCATGTTTAGAAAAGCAGAGTTTATGGATAAAGAAGCACATATTAACAATAGAATTGGATATTGTATCATCAAACAATAGTACTCAGCATCTATAGAGACGAGAGTGGCACAAGGGAGAATAAGAACAGTGAGAGGTAGGTTGATTAAAGAGATCAATTGATGAGTTTTTGAAACACATACACGAACAGACATACAAACAAAATCTTCAAAGATATAAAAGAGTAGCAGCAGACACTAATCACCTCTCATAAAATGTCAGACTGTCATAAATTCAATCAATTTCAGCCAATTATAGTTAACCCAACCCAGTCACGGAAATCAAACATAAATACAGCATAAATTCTGGAAGATGGACCAATTTCATTTTATTTTCAGTACTTCTTTCTGAAAAAGAATAGAATTACTTCAAAACACATATTCAATAATACTTTTAAAAACACTAACCAGCAACCATATGAAACTTAGAAAAATTCATGGTGATTAGCTATACTAAAAGCAAACCGAACTTAAGCACACATTCCATTCACAGCTCCTAAGTATCAATATAATAGGGGGAAAAAACAAAATATTTAACGGAAGATAGAGAGAACCAAAACTAAGACATTGAACATTCAGTAGAATATTATGTGAACCACTCCACATAATTGTGATCATTAATTGTTTTGATTAAAAACACTGTTAGAGTATCCACCAGTTTCTGAATTTTTGACCCACAGACTTTAGTCAAATACGAAGTACATAAAACAATTCATTCAAACGTCAATGCCTAGTTTTCAGCATTGACATACATCATGACAGGAATCTAAAGCCTGAATTGAGAATACAGACAACAAACTCAATCTCAGACAGAAAAGAGAACTAAACAAGAGAGAAAAACACAAACATAATAAACCTTGAAATGGGAAAAGTTTAAAAAAAAGAAGTATTTCTTATTCAGTCTAGTACAGACCTTCTCTAACTCTGGCTTCGAGCTCCTTGTGTTGTAAGAGCTTCTTACGGTAGTCATTGATCGCAGCCTTGCGACGAGCATCTTCACCTTCCATCTTTTGAGATTCTAGTCAGGACAATTCTGGAAATATTTGCATCCAAATTTTATATGCATGATATGTTGCATTACAATAATCGAAGATCAAGATCTCAACCTTCCATTTACTAAATCATACCAACATCATGAACTGTAAAGTTGATGTCATGAGTTTCTGAAAAACAATACAAACTAAACCAATGCTCCGAGTAAGAATTATACTATTAAAGAAAAGGAAAATACTAGCCTGAATATTATTATTATTATTATTGCCTTCATACTATAAAAGAAAAGGAAAATACTAGCCTGAATATTATTATTACTATTATCATTATTATTTTTGCCTCCATACTATTTCTTACTTGGCTTACTTAAGCCAAGATTCAAACTAGTACATCCATCCACACAAGATATTTCATCAGCAATCAAATTGGATAAACTTGTTTAGAAACAACCACTGACTCTCCTGAATTTGTTCAATGAGATATACAACCAACTACTTTTGGAAGGAGTGATGAAATTTAGAATATCAAAACTGACTAGAGAAGTGGGTAACTTCCAAGGTCAAAAAGGATACGGTCATACAGGTAGGGCTCCAATCACCTCAATGAACTTGTGAAATTTTGTATTCTCTCCATAGTTGTCAAGGTGTCGCCAAGGTGTCCCGGCAGTTTTCTAGGGGCTGGGTGGGTGGTAACCTTATCGTTGTCATGAAAGGCGAGCGCCTTGTTGTCCTGGTCGACGCCTAGGTGATGTTGCCTTGGGTGCCTCAGGATGCCTTGGTGCCTATGCGGTTGCCTTGGGATTGTTTTTCTTTTATTTTAAAAAAAAAAATTAGATAGATTCCTTTTCTAACCAAGTAACCATATCATTTGTGTGTGCAGATAGTATACTTGAGATAAGATGCACAAAATCATGTAGTTAAAAACTATGAAGAGGAATCAAGAATGAAATGAAACTGAGTACACAATATCCTGTTTTGTTGTTCACTTGTTGGATGTTCACCCTTCACCGCATGCTGCAACCCTAACTCCAACCTACTGTGGTAAGATGGGCGACAACATTCCAGCATGTGGCCATTCTCATTCCTCCTTAAATGTTGATTAATGATTACTTGATTTCAAGTTCTGATAATCATTAGATTGCTGTGTCTATCTTTGCAGTTTGCACTGTTGTATGATACTATAACTGAGATTGGCTGCGTCTATCTTTGTATCTGGTATTCTGGTTAGCGGTCATACACTTATACTTATTTTCTTAGACTGTGTATGATTGGATAGAAAAGAAAAGAAACTGTACAAAAATTATACGGTTTTCTTGCATTTCAATGTTTTCTTGGTGCTTGGATTGCATTATGTGGATAGAAGATTCTTTGTTTTAAATTTTGAAAATGCCTTGAGATTTGCATATTTTTCTATCACAAAATATCTCGCTGCGAGGTTGAGAAAAAAAGACTTCTCCCAAGAAAATTGTAAACTCTAGAGAGAGACAGAGAGTTTCAGAAAGTAAGAGGGAGGAAGAGAGAGAGAGAAGGGGGAGGAAACAGAGCGAGGGGAGAAACGATGAGCCTAGTCTCTGCCCGAGACACCTGACTGGAAAGAGAAAGCAAGAAAAAGGAGAAGCAGGATTAGGAACCTATCGAACAAGGATAATGGAATCGCTGGTCTTCAACATCGTCTCTGGAGTTGGATATTTGGAGATCTTGTTTCGATGCCGTGAATAATCAGATGAATTCTTTCCCTGCTGTCTCCAGATCTGCACTCTGTTTCTTCTCCTCATCTTCTATGTTTCGTGTGCTCATTGTGTGAAAGAACTCAATCTACAGGGCCGATCTACATGGCCATACTGCTGTTGCGGTTTTCATGTTATTCTTGATTCTTCCTCTTCTACTACTACTCTTTGTGCCCTAATTTAGTTTCTTGTCATGCTACAGTGCTATACTAAGACACATCGGAAGGCCTATTGTCTAATTAGGTATCCAAAAAAAAGTAATAGGTAAAGTAATATGCCAGCAAAGAAAGGGTTGGTTTTTACAAGCGCACAAGATAACCACATCTCAGGTTTTTTTTCCAGTTTTTATTTTCTTTTCTATTTTAACAAACACTAGGAAACTTATTTTTTCTTTTCCTTTCATAACGTAGTCCTAGATTGGTAGGAGACCAACTAGGATCCAATCAACCAGAATCTGTTATGAACAAGTGATTCGGCTAGGTCAAAATAGGGTTTTTGGTGAAATTAGGGTTAGGGTTTGATGTATGGGTTATGTCAAGTTGAGGTAGGGGATTCTATCAGTGAAGGTCCTGAGATGTTTTGATGGATGGAAGTGTGTAAAACTTGAATGAGCAGCAAGTTAGGGTTAGGGTTTCGGGTTTTGGAAAATAGGAACAGATGGATTTCTAGGGTTTAGCTGGACAGAAGTTAAACCAAACTTGAATGGTTTTTGATACAATACCAGAAATAAGAGAACCAGATTAGAGAAGGTGGGAGAGAAGAGAGAAGAGGGAGAAAGAGGAGAAGAGAAAGAGAGCAAGCTGTAAGAGAGAAGACCTGCGTGAGAACTTAATGTTCACTCGCAGGTTAATATGATTTATTTATATAAAACTTAACTGGACAGAATTGCCCTTACATAGTCGAAATATAAAAGACAGAAATAAAGGAATAAAGTAACTACACAAAGACCTATTTGCCCCCATATAACTCACGACTTCAACGCTCCCCCTCAAGCTGGAGCATATATGTCACCCATGCTCAGCTTGTTACAACAAGACCGGAAAGTAGGAGCAAATAAAGACTTTGTGAACACATCAGCAACCTGATCAGAGGAAGAGACAAAAGGTGTCTCAACCAGCTTCTTCAACACGGCACTGCGAACAAAGTGACAATCCACTTCTATATGCTTAGTCCTCTCATGAAAGACGGGATTACTAGCAATATAGATGGCCGCCTGGTTGTCACAAAACATCTTCATTGGGGTTGGAATAGAAAAACCCATCTCAAGAAGGAGAGACCTAACCCACATCAGCTCTGCGGTGTTATGGGCCATGGCTCTATACTCAGCTTCAGCACTGGACCTGGCAATCATGGTCTGTTTCTTGCTCCGCCACGTAACCATGTTTCTCCCAACAAAAGTGCAATATCCTGTAGTAGATCGACGATCACTAGCAGAACCTGCCCAATCAGCATCAAAATAAGCAACCAGCTCCATATGTTTATTTGGACGATAAATCAGTCCTTTCCCAGGGGCTCCCTTCAAATACCGAAGAACACAGATAGCTGCATCCCAATGAAACTTGCAAGGGGACTGCAAGAACTGACTAAGAACCCCAACAGCATAGGAAATATCTGGCCTAGTGACTGTCAAATATAACAACTTCCCAATTAAGCTTCTGTAGGAATGAATATCTTTAAGACTCTCACCATCATCAGAACCAAGCTTGCGATTAGGGTCCATAGGAGTATCCACTGGTTTTGCAGCAAGCATACCAGTTTCAGTCAACAGATCTAGTACATATTTCCTTTGGGACAGGCTTATTCCTTTCTTGCTTCGGATAACCTCAATCCCAAGGAAGTAGTGAAGCTGGCCCAAATCTTTGGTCTGAAAGTGCTGCTGTAAGTAACTTTTCACCTCCTGGATCCCATTTTCTTCATTTTCTGACACAATGATGTCATCAACATAAACCACTAGAACCACCAATTTCTCTCCTTGGCGGCGAACAAACACAGAATGGTCAGAGAAGCATTGAGTAAAACCAAATTGTGTGACAACAGAACTAAACTTCTCAAACCATGCACATGGAGACTGTTTCAGCCCATAAATGGCTTTGTGCAGCCTACACACACGACCACTATTCTCCCCCAGAGCAACATAGCCCGGAGGTTGCTCCACCTCTTCAACCAGGTCACCATAAAGAAAAGCATTCTTGATGTCTAACTGATACAACGGCCAAGCAAAATTCACAGCCAAAGAGATAATGATGCGAACAGAATTCAATCTAGCCACAGGAGAAAAAGTCTCAAAGTAGTCAACACCGTAAGTCTGGGTATACCCTTTAGCCACCAGGCGGGCTTCAAGCCGCTCAACAGACCCATCGGAATGGTACTTAATAGTGTACACCCAACGACACCTAACTAGGTCTTTACCAGGAGGTAAATCCACCAACTCCCATGTATGTCGAGTCAGTAAAGCATCCATTTCCACATCCATGGCCTGTTTCCAGGCAGGACTATGAAGAGCCTCAATGTGAGTGCGGGGAATAGTATATGAAGACAAAGAGGTAGCAAGACCATGGGGACAAGGAGGAAGATGAGATAAAGAAACAAATTGTTCAATAGGATAGGCAACGAGAGACTTTTGAGTACATGAACGTTTACCTTTCCGAGTAGCAATAGGCAAGGCATCAGGATCCGGATCAGGTGGTGCGACAGGAGGGACAAGTAGAGTAGGATCTCCACCAGAGGTTGAGACAGGTGCAGGAAGCGATGCGGATGGGCCAGGCTGATTTGGATGGAGTTGCCCAAAGTGCCTCTTGCGCCGGTACACCTGTAGTGGAGGAGTCATAGGGACAATGGCAGGAATAGGAGGAGCCTCAGACACAGCTAATGGATCACTAGATATAGTAGGGTTGTCAGAAAAATAGGATGTACCCTCGAAGAAGGTGACATCCGCACTCACAAATTGTCTGCGAGTGAGAGGGTCATAGCATCTATACCCCTTTTGGGTCCTAGAGTAACCCAAGAAGATACACTTGGTGGACCGAGGGTCCAACTTATCACCATGAAGATGGAGATTGTGAACAAAGCAAACACACCCAAAAACTCTAGGAGGCAAGCTAAAAGTCGAAACACTGGGAAATAAAATAGAGAAAGGGGATTTGTCACCAAGGACAGAAGAGGGCATGCGATTAATCAAAAAACACGAAGTAAGTACAGCATCACACCAAAAATGTTTGGGCACCTGCATATGCAACATGAGGGCCCTAGCAACTTCAAGTACCTATTTTTCCGTTCCGCAACTCCATTCTGTTGAGGAGTATAGGAACAACTAGTCTGATGAATCATCTCAGTAGAAGCACAGTAAGAAGAAATTTCATTTTGAACAAACTCTAGAGCATTATCAGACCGAAAAATTTTAATAACAGCATTAAATTGAGTCTTTATTTCATTGCAAAAATTCTGAAAAACATTTAAAAAATCTGATCTATCCTTTAAAAGATACAGCCAAGTGGTCCGGGAATAATCATCCACAAAAGTGACAAAATAACGAAAACCATGTCTATTGGTAGCACGACAAGGACCCCACACATCTGAATGTACCAAGGAAAATAAAGACTCACTACGGGGCATAGAACGAGATGGAAAGGTAGCACGATGATGCTTACCCAACTCGCAGCCCTCACACTCTAATTTATTCAAACTCTTAAACTGGGGAAAAACAACCTGTAATCTAGATAAAGATAACTGTCCTAGCCTACAATGCCATTGAAACGGAGACTCTCCACCAACAGAAGTAGCTGCAGCTGAAGCAGACGGGGCAGCGCCATACAAATAATATAGACCATCTTTCTCACACCCTCCACCAATCGTCTTCCTCGTGTGAAGATCCTGAAAAACACAGTAAGAGGGAAAGAAGGTTACCGAGCAGTTTAGATTTTGAGTAAGTTTGCTAACAGACAAAAGACTTAAAGGAAATTGAGGAACATGTAGAACTGAAGAAAGGGAAATATTCGAATTGAGAGATATAGTACCATGCCCGGTAACAGGAGTGGAGGAACCATTGGCCACAATAACAGGAGGTGTGTGAGAGTCAGAAAAGATAGAACTACAAACCGATGACTTACCAGTCATATGAGCGGTAGCCCCCGAATCAATGATCCAGGGTGTGGAAGTAGTAGAAAGGAGAGCGGCAGGAGTACCTGCATGAGCTAGGGTGGCAGTGGTGGTGGAGGCCCCAGAAGTGGAAGTGGATGATTCCAGACTCTTGATGCGACGCATGAGTTGTTGCATCTCATCACGAAGGTTGGTAGAAGAATCTCCCACGGTTGAACCAGCTTTAGAATCGCTAGGTGCAGCAAAATCAGAACCATCTTCAAAGACTGCATGATTGGCCAAGTTTTGAGCCCATTCGGGTTTCCCATGCTTGGACCAGCAAGTGTCAACAGTATGATTTGTCTTCCCACAATAAGAACATAAACGGGCTGCTTTGTCAATATGCTGTCCGCCAGAATTACGACCACCAAATCCGCGTCCTCCCCCTGAGCCACGGCCTCTACCGCGGCCTCTAGTAGTAGTGAAAGCAGAATTTTCCTTTGGATTGGTGTCAGGCTTGGAGCTAGAAGAAGCAATACGCTGCAATCGAGAAAAAGTGTCATTCAATGTAGGGACAAATTCCCCAGCAAGTATATGTCCTTTAACAGCCTTGAGACTAGGATTCAAACCAGCCAAAAATTTAGATACAAAGAATTCGTTTCTTTGAGCCTTCAACTTCTCAATATCAGTGGTGAGGGGCTGGAACATATTTAGTTCTTAGACCATTCCCTTAAAAGTACTGTAATAGTCTTGGAGAGACTAGTCCGATTACTGAAATTGAAATAGCTTCTCATAAAGGTCCAAGATACGTGTCATACTCTTCTCTTGAGAGTATGTCTCCTTGAGATCATCCCAAACTCCCTTTGCTGTTGTGTGGAACATAACATTCGCAGCAATGTCTGGCTCCATGGAGTTCCACAACCAAATCAAAATAATAGCATTCTCCCTTTTCCAAGTACTATATTCCTTAGAGTCAGCCGCTGGAGGAGGAGAAGTAAGATAGTCAGCCTTGTCCTTGGCCATAATGTAGACTCGAACAGCCTGTGTAGACTCGAACAGCCTGTGCCCACAATAAGTAGTTGGAACCTCCCTTCAACTTTATGGATGTAATCTGAACATTCACATTGTCGTTGGAGGTCTTCGAATCAGCCATAGTGTATATACGTCAAAAACCGAGGCAGAAATAATGTAAATATGCAGCAGCCAATGCCACTCAATGAAGGCATCCAAGAACAGCAGTAATAAGTAGTAGCAGAGGATAATAAAAGGATGAATAATCTCCAGCAACCCAGAGGTAATAGACAGCAGCAGCCCCACACTGATAGAAGCAGCCAGGCAGAATCGATCTCAGAATTTCTGAGAAGAAGAAGGGATCTTCACAGCAGCAGCAGCATCACCCCAAAACAGGGTAAGATAATTTCTAGAATCACTAAATACCATGTAGGAGAAGGCCAGAACAACCAGACATCAAGGAAGAGCTTCGAAAGAAACAAAAAATAATTGTCAGGGTTTTCTCTTGTACTCGATCTCAGCAGCCTTCAAGAAAAAAAATCGAGGGAGGATTCCAATCGATCATCAAATCATGTAGGTACCAATATGTATCACTCCATTCATTCTTCAAGGAGTGAACTTACATCGTAGAAGAGACAGCTATAGGTGGCTGTACACCACAAACCAGAAATCGATAAAGGGAAATCAAAAGAGAATCGTGGGGGTTTCTCCAATCTGATTATTCAGGCTCTGATACCATGATACAATACCAAAAATAAGAGAACTAGATTAGAGAAGGTGGGAGAGAAGAGAGAAGAGAGAAGAGGGAGAAAGAGGAGAAGAGAGAGAGCAAGCCGTAAGAGAGAAGATCTGCGTGAGAACTTAATGTTCACTCGCAGGTTAATATGATTTATTTATATAAAACTTAACTGGACAGAATGGCCCTTACATAGTCGAAATATAAAAGACAGAAATAAAGGAATAAAGTAACTACACAAAGACCTATTTGCCCCATATAACTCACGACTTCCAACAGTTTTCTTAAGAGGGTATGAGGGATAATCGGTCAAATTTGTAGACTGTTCTGACGGTTGGTTTGTGCTTGGCAGAAATTAGGGTTTTGGGTTTTGATTTGAGATGGGGGGTGGTTTAGGGTTTCAGTGGTTGGGATGGGTAGCAAGGGAGATCTAGTTCTCCTTATGGGCAGGGGGTGTTGTGGTTAAGGGTGTCAAAATCAAACCGAAACCGTTCACTAAAACCGAACCGAACCGTTTAAACCGAAACTGTGAAACCATTTAATAAATGGATCGGTTACGGTTTCAAAATTGAGGCCGTTTAGATAAACGGTTTGAACCGAACCGAATAAACCGTTTACCACTCTTAAATGTACAGAAATGTGCCAAAAGCAAACAGAAACGTTTACCGAACCGAGCCGTTTAAAACCGAAACCGGGAAACCGTTTAATAAATGGTTTGATTATGGTTTCAAAATTGAGACTGTTTAACCAAAACCAGACCATTTAACACCCTTAGTTGTGGTTGAAGTTTGATGAAGTCTGATTGCTGGTTAGGTCTATGGGGAATTTAGGGTATCGAAAAACTGAAAATTAAAAAGGGGGATAGCTAGGGTTGGGATGTGAGAGGATTAGAAGAAGAATAATGGGGCTGGAGAATGTTTCAAACTTACTGGAGTTGTAGAATTTCCTTGAGAGCAGCTTGTTTGAAGGTAGAACATGAATAAAACTTGAACTTGAAGAAAAACTTCATTAGAACCACCCTGGCTTCACACCGAAAGGTAGTAATTGGATCACACACCAATCCCACCAACGAACCACCCGGGTTTCCCACCGCAAGGTATCGATTTGATCAAACACCAACCCCACCAGCCTCACACACAAGACAATCTTCAGCAATGAAGAACAGCAGCTCAAAAGAGAGATTTTCAAAATTCAGAGGTGAGAATACACCCACCCCACCGAATTGTTTTATTTATAGTGGCATTAGGCCATATTCCTAATCAGCCTAGGAGTGTAAAAGCTCCTAGCCGACTCTAATTACACTTCACAACCTCTCTCAAATTCGTAGAGAGGTATGGACTCAACTTATAATGACAGCAAATAAAAGAAAGGTGACTCAAGTCACTTAAATTAAACAACTGATTCAAACTAGCTTTGAACCGGTTCAATTTAAAACACTAAAACATGAAAATAAACTAAGTATAGAGTTAATCCCGTATGCAACCTATGTACCCTTACTTTAGGTCCATAAAAGTGACCTATTATATTGAAAACCCATGGGAACACAGGCCCAACATGTACATAACCTAACCCTAGACTTGTTCCCATCAAAATAAGCCTCTTTTGGTGATGTATCTGCATCATTTCTTTTCTATCCAACCAAACAACCTATTAGTGATTCTTGATGAGTTGATGTGGCTTAATGTTGATTTTTTATGTATGATATAAGCATACTTATATAAGTTATATGTTATAGCATACTAATTGATGGGATCATGGATAAAAAGGGGAGAGGGGAAAATAATTCAATAACACTTGAGCACCTAGGCAGACGCCTTGTTGCCTAAATTGCCTAGGCGCCCCTCCACCATCTTGACAACTATGATTCTATTAGATTTTGCCACTTAGCAAATATGGGTAGGGTCCATGTAATAAAGGATCCACACCCATATCACTGGTCAAATTTCAATTCAAAACAACTAAGGGAAGTGTCTCAAAAATTAGTTCAAAATGACAGAAAAAATACACGAACGACACTAGATTCCATTACTATGAAATGGCATTCTCATAATTTTATGTGATTTTAAATTCTCTATAACAAATTTTGTGCTTGTTCTAGACTGAACTTTGAGAAGCGAGATGGGTGTGTGCCCCTTTATCACATGGATGGTCCCACCCTCATCTATTTATGTATGTCACATAACCATGAAGCATGACTTTGTGACGAAGAAAAAGTCCACAGAACTTTGTAGCGTTTAGTTTTTCCAAGAAAATTAACTAAATATTTCAGGGAGATCTTCCTACACCAAAGGTGTGTGGAAGTCATTTCAACACCAACAATTTTCAAACCAATATTTCTTCTCCATACTATTAAAAGAGAGGCTACCAAATTTCACATTTATCTTATTCAACAAAATGCTTAATTCTATCCAATGATTAGAATGACAAAATCACATGCCCATTTGGCTGATTCGTGTGGGCAAATATCCCACTGTTCATATAGGAAATCTTTTTCCAAATATTTTTGTAACCAATTCTAAAACTAATCATCAAAAGAATACCATAAGACGATTTCCAGAACTAATTAATCTGAAGGAAAAAATAAAAGGAGCATCTTTTCATGGACATGAACATAGCCTCACTCTACTGGCTCCTATACAGTATTACCATTTTTTTTTAACCCTTCCATGCAGCAGCTAAGTTGGCACCATGGTTTTAAAGATCAGTACCGGATCAGTTGGATAGTTATCTGTATCAACATCGATAACAGACAGGACCCATCCAACTTATCATACCTAGTAGATCATCTGATTCAGTAGTGTTTTAGGCCGTCTCTCATTGGACCGGAAAAATCTTAGTATGGATCTTCAAATACTGAACGATCCATAAACCCTTGGTTAGAACAGAATCAATTTGGATATCTATCAAACAGAGAGGGAAAAAAAAAACAGAAACTTTGTTGACATGTTATTAACATCAACCCCTATTCATGCATTACATTTCAGCAAAAGAATTACATGGCAATAAGTCATTAAACCATCTTTTCATCCAAAAAGAGTGTGCTTGGGAAATGAGTCAGCAGCCTATCTTTTCAGTCTTTCGCTTGAATTGAGATCTTTTTGATGGATTGGTAAGCCACTCACTTTAGAAAGCAAGACAAGGATCATAAAATACATTTACTCCTCAGACGAGGAAGTTCAACTTTACCATGACTGTTGGATCCTATATCAGTGTTCTACCAAAGCAAAGAATCCCCATTTTTATTCTTATTTTTATTTAAGAGATTAGCCATGGAATTTAGTTCCGGCATCATTAGATATTATTATTTCAAAGACAACGCCCAAAGAATGGGATATTATGCATGTGCCAAGGGATGTTGTTTGGTAAACACATTCTTTGGCTAGTTGGTCTTTAGGTTGTAATCGCTCACAGGTTTGGAAGAGTCAGTGTCCTTTCTGATTAGAAAATAGACTGGTGGAGTATGCTACATAGTCTTACTCCAGAGTCTTCTATGTACTAGTTGTAAAGATAAGAACTGAGATGTTTTGAGAAATCTCGCATACCTCCAGATTAGGTTGCGGTTCTTCTATATAGTATTTCTTTCTCCAATCTGCTACAACAGATAATTACAGATTTGGTTTAATTTAAATTCTTGTTACAACAGATAAACATTGAACAGGTCAAGTTTAAGTTTAAAATTTGAATTTTAAACGTATCCTTAACAGCCCCCCTAAAGATGAAGATGGTCTTGGATGAATCTTCAGCTTGTCACATAGATGTACGAATCTGATTTTGGATAGAGGCTTTGTAAAGATGTCTGCAACTTGATCCCTTGTTGAGATGAATTTGAACTCCAGTTGACCTTGTGAGACAAGTTGGCGCACAAAATGGAAATCTATCTCGATGTGTTTTGTGCGGGCATGAAATATGGGATTGATTGTGAGATATGTGGCACCAAGGTTGTCACACCATAAGATAGGGGAATGAGTAATGGGAAGGCCGAGTTCCTAGAGCAAGGATCCTAACCAGATAAGCTCAGTGGTTGCATTAGCAATGGCTCGATATTCAGCTTCCGTTGAAGACCGTGCGATTGTAGCTTGCTTTCGAGCTGACCAGGATATTAAGTTATTGCCTAGAAAAATTGCAAACCCCCCTGTTGATTTTCTGCCATCTGGACAACCCGCCCAATCAGCATCATTGTAGGCAAATAATTGCCTACCTGTATTCCGAGTCAACAATAAGCCATGAGAAACCATCTCTTTGAGATACCGTAGAATTCATTTTACAGCTTGCCAGTGTTCATCCGTTGGTGCCTTTAGAAATTGACACACCTTATTAACTGAGAATGAAATATCTGGTCTGGTGAGTGTGGCATACTGTAATGCACCGACGGTACTACGATAGACAGAGGGATCCCCAAGTGGCTTCCCCATAGAATGAGAAAGGCGGGTTGTGGTAGTCATAGGCGTGTGAACTGGTTTGACTCCATCCATGCCGGTTTTCCTTAAGAGATCAACAATATATTTTTGTTGTGACAAAAGAATGCCGTTGGAATGTGGTAAGACCTCTACTCCAAGAAAATAATGCAGAATGCTCAAGTCTCGAATAGCAAATTCGTTGCTCAAGGCAGCAATTGTCTGTCGTAGCAATGTTGGGTCAGATCCTGTGATGACAATATCATCCACGTATACTAGAATATAGAGTCGATGAGATCCATTCTTGTGGATGAACAGAGATGTGTCAGTTTTGGATCCTTCAAAGCCAAGAGAGATGAGAAAGGTACTTAACTGGTGAAACCAAGCACGTGGCGCTTGTTTTAAACCATACAATGATTTATGTAGACGACAGACATGGTTGGGTTTGTCTGGATCAATAAATCCGGTAGGTTGTGTCATATACACCGCCATTTAAAGTACCATGTAAAAAAGCATTGCTGACATCCAACTGATGCAATTCCCAGTTACTTATAGTGGCTAATGATAAAACCATGCAAACTATAGTAGGCTTGACTACAAGACTAAAGGTCTGCACGTAATCAATTCCCTCTTTTTGATTGTAACCCTTAGCGACTAGCCTTGCTTTGTAGCGCTCTATTGATCCATCCGCTTTCCGCTTGATACGAAATACCCATTTTGAGCCAACCAGATTTTGATTTGGTGAAGGTGGAATCAAGGTCCATGCACCATTCTTTATAAGAGCATTGAACTCTAGCGACATGGCATCCATCCAATGGGCATATTTGTTTGCTTCAGTGTAGGAAGTAGGTTCCATTTCCAAATTGCAATGGGATAAACTTGCTGATGGTAATGGATAGCACGTTGATGGTTGTGGATTTCGGCGCAATTGCATATGGTGAGTGCGCATGCTAGTAGCTTGTGGTGGTTCCGCATATGGGACAATGGCAATGTCTGTATCACTGTTAGTTGGCAGCAAAACAGATGTTGTACCTGCATCATTTGGAATACTGTCTTCTACTTGCGGGTTAGGAATAGCAATTAAGTCCATATTAGTATTGTCGGTTTGGGATTGAGTGGAGAGTGATGGGGATGTGGGTAACATACTAGTTGTGCCAGATGCCATTTGGGTCTTTGAGGGACTCATCATGAGGGTTAGCCATGGCATACAATCACTAGATGGGGAAGTGGGTGCTGTAACCAAGGTGGCATAAGGGAATTATTGTTCAATAAAATTAGCATGCCTGACTATGTAGATACGACCAATAGAGACATCCAAACAGCGGTATCCAAGGTGTAATGGGCTGTAGCCCAAAAACACACAAGCTTTAGACAGAAAAGCAAATTTATTAGAGTTATATGGTCTTAAGAGTGGATAAACTGCACAACCGAATACTTTGAAAATTTTGTAGTTTGGTGTGAGTTTGAAAAGGGTTTGATAAGGAGAAATGTTATGCAAAACAATAGTAGGAAGACGGTTGATTAAGAAAACAGCCGTTTCGAAAGCATAATTCCAATATTATAAAGGAAGAGAAGCATGAGCTAGAAGAGTTAACCCTGTGTCAACAATATGCCAGATTTTTCGTTCAGCTGCACCATTTTGTTCATGGGTATGAGGACACGCAACTCTATGAAGGATGCCATGTTGTTGAAGATATTGATTTAGCTTTTGGTACTCCCCTCCCCAATTGGATTGAAAAGCCTTTATTGGTCTGAAAAATTGCTTTTCAACTAACGTTTTAAATTGTGCAAATATAGAAGACCATTGAACGATTAGAGAGAGGGTAGTACCAGGTAAACTCAGAAAAATCAAAAAGTAAGAATGACCAGTCGTAGAGTTCATAGGCGTAAGGCCCCATACATCACTGAAAACCAGTTCTAGAGGTGCAGTACTAATACTACCAGTAAGAGGTAATGAGATTTTATGAGACTTCCCAAGAAAGCATGAAGAACATTTATTCAAAGTAGAGGAAGAACAGGGTAATGACTGAGTGTTCACAACTTTCCGAACTATACGAGAATGTGGATGGCCAAGACGAGCATGCCAATCATCAGAAGAGGGACTAGTAGCAGAGTGAGCAATGTGAGCTGATGGTGAGAACGGTGGAGAATGGAAACCCCTCAATTGATAGAGACCACCCTCAAGGGACCCTTGCAGCATTGGCCTGTGTGTCACCTGATCCTTCACAACAAAATGGAAAGGGTGAAATTCAAAATAACAATTGTTATCCTTGGTAAAATGATGAACGGAAAGGAGATTTTTTGTTATTTGGGGAACATGAAGAATGTTATTGAAATGAAAAGAATTATTTGATGGAGATGTAAGTTTAAAGGGACCGACATTACGAATATGTAACCCAATGCCATTACCTACTCGTAAGTTATCATTACCAGTATAACCAGATGAAATTTTGCAGATTTGATGTATATGGAGTGACGTGGAGTGTAGCTGCCGTGTCTAGAAACCAATCAGTCATGGAAGATGATGGTGTTGGTAGAATCCCAGCCATATTAGCATTTGGTGAAGCAGTGGCATTAGAGTTAGAATACCGGTAGTAGTAACGACTGGCAGTATGATTGAATTTATTACAGATTTGGCAGCGATCTCTCCTTCGATTCCTTTGACTAGAACCACGAAAGGGTGAAGCATTGTTAGAAGATGGTGGAGCATTATTTGTAGAAGGTGGAACACTGTTGGTAGAATAATGTGGCCCAAAAGATCCAGAAGTTGCTGACGTTGCTTGAGTAAGATTCACTTCAATAGAGGATTGTGCTGACTTCATACGGAGCTCATGACTTAGAAGTAGTCGGTGAAGATCATGAAATCCGATTGGCTCAGTCTTGATGGCTAGTGCCGCAACAATATCTTGATAGTCCGGACCAAGATTTTTAAACACAATTGCATTGAGTTGCTCAATCGCAACAGGCCGATTGGCAGCCGCTAACTGATCAGATATATAATTCACTTCACGAAGATAAGTTGAAATAGATTTATCACCTTTAGAGGTGTTTTGTAACTGCAGGTGAAGTTGGAGAACACTCGTGTGAGAGAGAGTGCCAAAGGATGTTTGTAATGCATTCCAAACTTCGGCTGCAGTGTTGAGGTCAACGACATAGGGGAGTATCTCTGGTGTGAGCGAGGCAATGAGCCAGCTAAGGACTAGCTTGTCCTTGCGAACCCAGTCCAGGTAGTCGGGATTGATTGCCGGAGTTGCTGAACCTTCAACAGTAATGGTTTCTGCAGGGCATTTGTGAGAGCCATCTGCAAATCCAAGGAGGTCATGACTACAAAGGAGGGGAAACAGTTGTGTTTTCCAGAGAAGGAAGTTGTCACTGGTTAACTTCAAGGAGATATGATGCTGGAAGTTGGGGGGTGAAGGAGTGGTAGAAGAAAGAGAGGAAGCAGACGACATTATGCATCAGGTCTTTTTTGGTCGACTGATACCATGTAAAGATAAGAACTGAGATGTTTTGAGTAATCTCGCATACCTCCAGATTAGGTTGCGGTTCTTCTATATAGTATTTCTTTCTCCAATCTGTTACAACGGATAATTACAGATTTGGTTTAATTTAAATTCTTGTTACAACAGATAAACATTGAACAGGTCAAGTTTAGGTTTAAAATTTGAATTTTAAACGTATCCTTAACACTAGTTTCTCTTTATGAATACACTTCAGCATAGTTGTCATGGCGACGCCATGGCGTCCTGGCGCTGTAGAGGGCTGCATGGCGACCTACGCCATGGCGACCCTCTTTGATTTCTTCTTCCTGACTCTCTTTCCCTCTTCGATTTCTTCTTCCTGTCTTCGATTTCTTCTTCCCTCTTCGATTTCTTCTTTCCCTCTTCAATTTCTTTCGATTTCTTCTTCGATTTCTTCTTCCTGTCTTCTTTCCCTCTTCGATTTCTTTCGATTTCTTCTTTCCCTCTTCGATTTCTTCTTCGATTTCTAAATTTTCTTCTTAAAACTTGAGAAACAATAGAGAAAAAATAAAACATGGCTTGAGTATACATCTATTAACACATTAAAAATAGAGAAAATAAAAAATAAAACATGGTCGACATGCTCGCCATGGCAACGCCATGGCGGGCGACATGTCGATATATCGACGTGACACCCCTCCACCGACTTGGATCGCCGTGACGCCGTGACAACTATGCACTTCAGTACTACTATATTCCCCACCCCCCTTCCCCCCAAAAAAAATGAACTTCAGTTTTAAGGGCTGATATGAAACAAATTTGGAGGAGTTTCACCAAAAAAACCTGGGATCATTATGAAGAAATATAACTTATATTGGAACAACAAGATCTCAAAACCTAAAATGAAGGCTAAGTTGAAACCGACACCAGTATTACAGAGTTTCTGGTCCGGCAATGTGTAGGGAGAATGCTGTCCCAGTTGAAAAATTGTGGCAAATCAGCTAGCTAACTACTTTCTTCCTTGATGCATAATAATTGGAAGAGTCAAATTGATACGCATCATAGACCACTGAATTACGGTAATTAACAACTTCTATTCAGTTACTAATGTTCAAATAACGACTCCAGAGTCTCTATTAATCCAACATTCCGAGAAAAGTACAAGAAGGGGAAAGTGACAAATGACAATCGGAAATCGGAATAAGAACAATAGGGACTAGGGTATCAAACCTAAATCTATAAGATACCTAGCGGAGAGTGAAGAACATGAGAAATCGATAAAACGAGATTACGAAGAAGAGAAAATGGAAAAACGGAGAAAACTCTTACCTGGTTCAGTTGAGATGCTTCAGCAGGACTGGCTGCGGCTTCTCTTTCCCGCTCGTCGTCTTCAACTACTTCCTTACCCTGAAAGTTAAAGTCTTATCTGTTCTTTCTTTCCTCCTGAAAATTCAGTTTTTCAATTGTCCCTATGCCAAGGTTATTAAACTCCGAATCGGATCTGGATCGGGACGGGATCGGGTGGATCTGGATCCTCTACTACCAAGCTGCCCGGTAGGACCGTGTTGCCCAAACACGGTGCTGCACGCAAAGACCGCCTTACCCCCACTCGGGCAAGATGTTTGCTCGGCTTTAGAGGATCCAAATCCGGATCGGGTCCAATTGATTCCTATATTTCGTTACCAATCGGCTGAATCAGTCGGAATCAATGTAATGAGTGAGATTCCACCTGAACCCTCCAAGATAAAAAATGGAGTGTAAACCGGCCGTTGTAAAAAATGGGAGGATTAGCGAAGGGCATCGCTCAATTCGATTCAGCCAAAAATCAGATTTCGTTTTTTTTAAACCCTGCCCTAGCCCTACGGTAAATGGTAGCTTTTGGGGGGAGGGAGTGTATCCTATGCCAGCACTCCCATGAGATACAAAACTACTTCTCAAAAAATGGTGATCAGGCAATACGCTAGCACCTATATCTCTGTCATCTTCGTTTGAAATGACCTCATTGGACTCTTATATTTGAAACCATTATGTCGCACCTCATTGGTGCAATCCTCTGTGCCGCAAAGTGCTAGTCAACTTTATTTAGATGATTGAAATTTGGCATGTAAGCAAGGGCCTATTTTTATCTATCTATATTCTATACACAAAATTTTAGCATCATCTAAATTGCCAATAGTTAAAATATATATAGACCTATAAATTATTACATTGGAGATATAACATAAATGATTTCTCATAAACAGATCATAAATTGAAATAAAAATTATACTAAAGAGTTCATAAAGGCACTGTGAGGTGCCGCTTTTATCACATTTAAGATCTGTCCAAATCTTCATATGGGACAAAAAAAGATATACTAATAAAGGGTACAAGGTTCCCTCACTCTAAACCTCTATACAACATTCACCCCAAAAATAAAGAAAACCCTCTATACAACATGTACTTCCATATGACAATTTGGTTAATAACAAAATTTAGTTGATGGCATGTCTACAAAGTTTTTTGCAGAGACCAAACTAAAGGGCACAACTCGAGTCTGGTGGATCAAGCACCAGCAACAAAATCAGATTCGAGACATTGGATTAGTCACTACGTGGACATAGATGAGTGAAGTCATGAACCGGAAATTCTTGCCTATCAATTACAAGTAACGTATGTACCTCATGTTTACACATGCAGTTGAGACAGAAAAGCATGAGCGTTGAGGATTATGTTTTGCCAAGTTTTACTATTTAGCCATTCAATCTAATTTCGAGTGGGATGAAGAGGTATTGGTGGTGCGCTTCTGCAATAGTTTGCACCTTCAGATCAGTTCTGCATTAGCTAGCATCCGATAGACTGCCTACGATGAAGTATGTTGTACAAGTGACACATCAAGTAGAAGAAATTAAGTCTGAAGCAACTATATCTTCGGAAGACTTTACAGATACTTTTCTACGGGTGACAATTCCAATCAGCATAAATCTTCTCCATAGAAAAATTCGTTCAACAAACCATTGGCTAGTAACTCATCTATGGCATCTTCACGACCTAATCGACCATATTCTCCAGCTCGGCGTGGTTCTGAAGAACCTCTAATGATGCTAATTAAAGGTCGGTTATCATTAAGTGTTTTACGTGCAAATTAAGGGTATAGACATATTAGTGCTTAATTAGTGTTCCAATCGATCATTTTGTAATTTATATTGATAATGATCATAATTTTGTACTTTATGTCCGAGAAGAGCATCTGAATGTTGAGAAAGTTAATTTGGAGGTACAACGACATCAACCAGGTGATGTCGGCCACGTACGTCAGTAGTGATGAGGAGTGCCATCCATGTTATGTTCTCTTTTGATCACTCACAAGGTCTCTGAAGATGAATATCGGGGTACGGTTGTTGTAGAATCTTCCAAACCTGTCGCATGAAGTGCAATGACTAATTATGTAGCATGAAATTAATTAAATTAAAAGGCCGGGCAACAAAATTAAGTAGTAAGGGGAAGATGGAAAGGCCGGGTAGCTACGTACCCTGTAGAAGAACTAACTTAGATGCATGTTTACCAAAAAAAAATGAAAAAAAGAACTAACTTAATTAGATAAGAAGATAGAGATCATCAGAATGAATGAATGAATGAAGTATATTTATTGATAGTAGTTATTTAAAATAAATCAATTCAATTTTCAATGGGGATGGGGATGGGGGGAGAACGTAGAAGGGAGAAGGGGAGGGGGTTGATCATCATATATCGATCAGATTAATAATGATCAAGAGAAGGGTCCGGTCCATTATAAAAACCTATGGTGGTGGCGAAGGACACAAGTGGATGGTGCAAATCCTAGTAGTTCTTTATTGGGGTCAAACTCCCAGATGTGATTCTGCTGCATTATGTTCCCAAGGACGGAGTGATAATTGCCTTCAAGCGCCATTTGAAACCCAATACAATTCACATTCGCGTCAACGTACATAAAATAGCTCTTGGGTGGTGGGCTGAATCGAGCCCCAGACTGGAACTGGATCTCAAACTTGGGCACTAACGACTCGTCGATGTTTTCATAATAGGTGTTGTTGTTGACCTTGAAGCAGGAAGCGAACGTATCATGCTCCACCTTTGGGAAACTTTTAAGTAATGGTTTCTCAAAGGCTTCCATGAGGGGATCGTATATTTCTTTAACCCAAAAGGTCAAGGTAGACCCGGAGTCCAAGATTATGGCTTGATCCTTTTCGAAGTTCAAAAGCTCGGCTGGGATCTTCAACTTCACCCCATCTACGTAGATTCCTTCCGCTGGGACTGCGTAAAGTTCACCCAGAAACCCAAGCTTCGTGTATTGCATGTTGGGAGGAATCTCTTCCCGTGGCCGGTTTCCGAATGTGAGGTAGTTGGTTTCACGCTTATCACTGAACCGGTCCATGAGACAGTAGGAGAACTTGCCATCGAAATCTTGGACTACACTTGGGCCGAAGGCATGGGTGTTACCACCCAGACCGAAGACGCCGTCTCCGTCGCTCAGGAATAAAGGATCAGACCCTTTAAATTCGTTGGTGCAACCTATCAACATGTCATGTAACTTCATCTTCGTACCGTTGGCTAGGATCACTGTCACCGATTCGTAGGCGTAGATGCCATTGGAATATGAAGTATCAGCGTATGAGTAAGAGTAGGCGCATGGAGACTTGGGTGTCGGACACTGTTTCGTTCCCATAGACATCAGACCCGCGAAATCTACTCGACACAACTTGCTGGAACAGGGTACGGTTCTGAAGGTTCTGGAACGTTCGGGAAAGAACATTCTCTTTGGTACCTTCCCCATCATCTTTTCAGCTAGACTGCCAAAGCCAACGGCATTGCTGCAAGAATCTCGCTGCGGCTGCCGCTGCCGCTTCCGCTGCCGTCTCTGCTTTCCCCGTCCCTGTTGTTGTCCATGCTGCTGCTGCTGTCTCTGCTTTCCCTGCTTTCCCTGTTGTTGTTGTTGCTGCTGCTGCTTATGGTATCCATTAATATTAATATTATTATTATTATTATTATTCTTATTACACTTGTTTTTGAGGCTGCATTTAATCCAGGTGAGGCCGCTCCCTGTATCTATCACAAGAAGGAACAACTGAGCCGGCGTCCCGACTTTGAGAGTGACAAAGTATTGACCTTGGTGGGCATAGGCACCGGATCTAATTGGAAGCGAGAAGGAAGAGTTGTCCCCACCCAAAACACCACCACTCCCATGACCAACCTCGGGTCTACCACGACCACGATTTGGTCTACGATGATGACCACGATTTGGTCCATGATGACCGCGCTTAGGTCCATTAACTAATTGAGTTGCACGTCTCCTCGATGATGCGAGCTTGTGGGTGATCATCTCCATCCGATTCTTATCGACATCCATGAGTTCCTTGAGGCTCTCGGAACGATTTAACTTCTTCTCCCCAAGGAGCCTCTGATCGTGTCTGTGAATCATCTCAAAGTAAGCCAAATTAGAAGAAGAAGAAGAAGAAGAAGATGATGATGATGATGACGACGACGAAGAAGATGATGATTCAGAGAATCCAATGATATTAAAGGAAATGCAGAGTAACAATAAGAACGGGAGGAGGGATTGCAACGACATTGTCGTCGTCGTCGTCGTCGTCGTCGTCGTCATCATCGACCTCGTCTTTAAAAAAAGCAAAACTAGGATTGGGTTATTTTTTATCCGATCTGATATGAACTGAGAAAGGGCGTGGAGCCGGAACGAAACTTAGATTTCCTGGTTAGAGGAAAATCTGTGTCTCCGTGTCTCCGGGTGGGTGGGGGTGGGGGGGGGGGGGTGGTGGCCTCCACTCCTTTCTTCTAAATTAATTAATATTCCACCCTTCCTATTCCACAAAGAAGGTTGGGAGGGGTGGACAAGAAATAAATATACAATGGACGTACGCATCCATTAAATGTCTTCATTCTCTATTATTACACTGCCTTTCTTTCTGCCTGAGAAGGAGGAAAAGTCAGTGAGTGTTTACGTGAATATGAGCGTTTTCAGAAAAAATGGGTGGCTGGGAGACGGAGCAGGGGTAGCAACAGAAGCTTGCGTACCATTTCCTCTGACAAGTGTACGCCCTACCTCCTCACTATTAGAGTTTTTTAGGGTCTCCTTCCGTCCGTTGCGTTACCTATTTTTCTTTCTTATTACTATTTTTTCCCTCCCCCTACTCCCTAATCAAGCGCAATCGCCGGTGCAAATGCCAGCTACTGTGTGAGCGGGGAATCTTCACGTACGTCACAGTCGTTCAGATGGAATCCAATCTGTTAGAATATTCCATTTGAACGATTGTGAGTCATTTACATATGCTCACGTACGTGAAGAATCACCAGACTCAGCTATTGTCGCTCTTAGTTGAGACTTGAGACCAGGTAAAAAAGAACTCCTCCAGCAGCCACCACTCACTCACTCACTCACTCACTCAGGTATATGGGATTATCTACATCTACTTTGTCTCTTTACTCATACCATTGGATTGGTATCAAATCGGCCTCAATCGATATCGATCCAATCTGATAAATATCGAGGGATATCCAATCCGAGATTGCGAATCATACATCAAAAGGAATCAACAAGAAACAGACTTTTACACGCACAGATAAAGAGAGGCCAATTGATCTGCTAGAGTTGATAACTGAATTTTTGTCTCACCCTACTTTTGGAAAAGTTCTATCTTTCTATGTTGGTTAAGTTGAAATCGGACAAACAATCTCTATCTTGGTTTTTGGGGGTTTTTATTATTTCATGTTATTTTATTTGGTCCATTCAAAACAAAGTGGTCTATTGCCATAAGAAACCAGATCCAGTTTGAATGATGAAAAATATTGATCGTCGGTTAGTTGATTTGGAATTATACCCCCCTATTATTCACCTCTCTGATGTATTTTACCAGTCTGAGGAGATTCCTCAGTCTACTTCTTCTCACTTACCTATTTTTAAATTTCCTGTTTTAATCTGTGCAGAATTTCAAATCACAGAATTAGGAACTGCAGGATGGGGCTTATCTCCTTTTGATAGATAGCAATTTTAAGTTGGCTGCTACAGGCTCGATCAAATCTTCCCACAAGTTGGAATCAGAACTAGTTTGTATTCATCAAGGGCTAGATCATGCCTCCAGTTTGGATTTGAAGATAAAAGAAGTGTGGTGTTCAAATCAGCTGATCCCCGGCCTTCTTCCATCTCCAAATACCATTCCTTGGCCGTGGCATCTCCTTCAACATCTTTTATATATCAACTCTATTGCCCAGGACCTGAACTTAAAGTTTAGAATGACAAGGGATTCTTTGTGTTCTGCTGTAATTTCTAACATAGCCATAAAGGCCTTGGACTCCAACTCCTTTGTATATTCTTCTTTTTAGTTTATAAAATTTTATTCTCATCCAAAAAAAAAGAAGGCCAATTGATTGGTCATTCTAATAATAATAATAAGGGAAAAAATTCTTTGTCCGGGAGTGTGGCCTACGCCAGCACTCCCATGAGTCTATCTCTCTCCTCTTCATGTGAAAAGACACATCTGCCCCCTTGTTTTAAGGAGAGAGATAGACACATGAGAGTGCTGGCGTAGGCCACACTCCCGTACAGAAAACTACTTCCCTAATAATAATAATTAATAATAAGGAAAAATTTTACGGACATTCCCTATATATAAGTATATAATATCACAGACACCCCAAACTTTGGCAAAATATCAACCTTCCCCTTGGCGTTAAGCACAGTTAATACCCAAAGTTTAAATGTCTATTTTTCCCCCTTTAGTAATTTCAATAAAAAAACTCTTATTCCATCATCTTCCCTGTTCTTACCGTTGGAGCTCGTTGGAGCATCTTCTTACTGGAGGAGAACTGGATCAGAATCGCTACTGTCTAAATGTGAAAGACACAGAGAGAAACGGGTGAGCTCGCATCCCTTCTCTACTGCTGCAACCCATCGTTCCGGCCATTGTTCGTCGCTGCTGTAAACACATTGTCTGGAGATGTATCTCTGGACCAAATTTGTTTTTCCAGATCAGCTGTGAGCAACATCCCCTCTCCCTTGGTGAACTTTCAGATACCCTTTTCTCCCATAGTGATGATCCCCTGTTTGCCCTTTTCCCCTTCCACCGATCTGCTGTTACAGTTTTCCATCTGGTGCAATCGCCTGTTGCAACCCCCTTCGTCTCAAATGATGTTGGCATCAGTTCTATACGATCAAAGAACAGATGGGGTCAAGAGGTAAATCCCAACATTGATCTTGTTCCCACAAATAATTTGGGCTTTCGCACAGGAAGGGAGAGAAGGCAGACGATATCAACGGGGAGAGCAAGACATTCCTGCAGAAGGCAATACAGGAGCAGGGGAGGGGATAGAGAGCAAGATGTTTCTAAAGAAGCTGATACAGAAGTATGAGAGCTCTAAAACCCGAAGCTTCTGTAGGTCTCCAATGAGCGAAGTAGATGGAAGATTCAAAGCTGAAATTAGGTGAAGCAGATTGGACAACAAGTAACAAATGCTCAGTAGCTTAATGGATCCGATCAGCCACAAACCAATAGTTCTGTTGCTGCTGCAAGCAAGGATGAGGAGATCAAAAATGTATTTTTTAAACCATTACATTCTTGACTTCTAGTGTCAAATTCATAAAGCTTGTAATGGAATTCCAGCTGTATTCTTGAAAAGAAATGTATTATTACTGATCAATAATGCAAGTTTATGTTTGTTTTTTTTCTCCTTAGTTCTGTTCAGACTGCTTGTCTACTGTTGTTGCTTGTAAGCTACTTGGGCCTCTTACACTTATATTCTTCCCCTTTGATCATTAGATCAGAAATTTATTTTCGGTGGCAGTGTTTTGTCTCTTTCTTCCTCAATCTGTGCGTTCCTTGTAAATTTTGTGCGTTGCTGTGAGAGATAGAGAGAGAATAGCCATTTCTTTGTGTAGGTGGGGTTGGACTGAGTCAATAGCCAGAGGCGTTAGAAATGGCATTGTCAGCAGTAGCAGCGTCTTGTGGTAAGATTGGGAACAGAGCAGGGAGAACCAGGTGGAGAGTGTACCGGAGACGGAGAAGAAGGGGACAGAGAGAGGGGAAATTATAAAAACATCCCCACTTCAGAAAAAGAGTGTAAATAAAGTTAAGGGTAATAACGGAAATAAAATACGGTTACAATGAAAAGTTGTAACCGAGGTGAGGTGGTTACAAACAAACAGACCCTTTGTAATTTGGGGTTTTACCCTTAAGGGTATTACGGATTTACGGTAGGTTCACCCTCTGATAAGGGTAATTTTATCATTATAAAAGAATTAACAGTAACTTAACTGTACAGACCTAACAGAGTGGATTAAGTTGAAATAAAATAAAAAAGAAAGAATGTCTTTGATATTTTGCCAAAGCTTGGGGTATTCATGACATATTGTATACTTACAGGGGTATCCGTAAAATTTTCCCTAATTATAATATCCATACATATTATGCAATCTGATAAAATAAAATTTAAGAAAATAAAGGAGAAGATCCTTTAAGCTAGTGTTTTGGGTGACAGGGTGAAGCTCAACATTAGAGCAATTGAGTCAATAAGACTCAGACTAGACACGTAATCAGCACATTCTTATTTTAGAAATAAAAGTTTATCTTTATCTAAATATTTCAGATTAATGATTGGTTCAGGTTATTTAGTTGATCATGGCTTATTTAAGTTGAATTTAGACCCAACATTTTCTCACTCACTCTTCATACCTTTACATGTGAATGACAATTTTGGAATAAAACAAAATTGGTTAAATGAAAATTTTACATTGTGGCGTATAAGATAATCACATGTATCCAAAAAAGAAGACAATAAATGAAACGATTGGTTAAAGAAAAAATAGAGATATAAATTTTGCATATTGAATAAATCTATTTATGATTGAAACAAGCTTCACGTCAATAGTTTCTTAAATTTAGAGAGGTAGTAAACTCGATCATGTGGTTTTGTTGAAAACATCATTCACCAGTATATCTACTTGAAGACTAGTAGGAGTTCATATATTTTCTTGATATTGTATGTTGATAACATATTAATGGCCATTAAAAAGTATTGGTATTCTTTAAGAAATTGAGAAATTCTTCACAATGCACTTCGAAATGAAAGATATGGGTAGTTACATAAAAATAAAAAATAAAAGAAGATATGGGTGAATATTTTTTTATTCTTTGGAGATAAATTAAAAAAGTTTCAATCTCCTAAAAATGAGTTTTGTTATTGTTATGGGGAGTTTAGTCTATGCTCAAATCCGTATTCATCCGGATATGTCTTTTACTGTTGGTGTTATACCTGCACTCGAGAGTCTATTTATTTATTATTTATCCTCGTGGTATGTAGACTATGCTGCCTTGTTTGCCGGTGAGCTTTTCACCATGATGATCAAAGGATAAGTTACTAAACCTATTTTATCACTTGTTTCCTTCCTCTCAAAGTCCTTGAGGTGCAGGCCTAAACCCGGACCTTTTTTATACTTTATCTGCCCTTTCTTGTTGCATAGTATGCAGGGTCCTGCATGGACCCGACCCTGCATCTGATGCTGCTGTTGTGGCGGTTTTGAGCGAGAACTTATGTGGGGCTCACATGCCCTTTGTTGAGGATGCTGTCGATGCCCTGTCATGGTTGACTACTACCCTAGACTCCCTTTTATTTTGGTGAGCTCTTGAGTGGGCCCTTGGGCCCAAGTCATGCTTGAAATAGGTTAATGTACTTTAGACATTAAAAGACCTTAGCCAAACTAGGCTCAAGCTTTATTCTAAAATGAAGCCCATTGGGCCCAAGTTGTGTTTATAATGGAGTTTAATTGAGTTTAGATGGATAATGTGTTTGTGGTTCATTAAGCGACTCTACCCAAACAACCCCTAAGTGAACATTTAAGCCACCCTACCCAAACAGGCCCTAGATTTATAACTAAGAGACCCTAGTCAAACATGCTTTAGTAATGCATTTTCTATAAATAGGATATCTAGGGCAATCCTTTAGCCATTCTCTATTTCTTTTCTAGCTAACCTAAATCGTAAGAGAGAGAAGAGTTTTGAAGCAAGGAGGAGAAGGAGGAGATGAAGAAGGGATCGATTGCTTGTGCTTGGGTCTATTTGGTGCAGCCTTTGTGTACCTCAAATAGGTAGGCCAAGTGCTCTTTCCTCGTTTCTCCCTTCTTTTTTCTCTTTTTCTGTTGAGCTTAGATGGCTCTCCTTGATTAAGTTTTGAGTTGAGGGTTCCTCTAGGAACCAAATGGTTTAGCCTAAGCTATGTTTTTGGGACTCCATTAATGTGGTAAAGTCCTATAAGGACCTCTATTTTGACCTCCTGTTAAATCTATTTGATTCTAGAGTTTCAACCACCAAAAGAAACCCCAAATCTGGATTTTGAGCAATTGATCATTTAAATCCCTCAATCCTTTGATGGTGGGTACTTCTAATACCTTAATAGACCATAGGACACCCCCTCCCTAGTCCCTTGGAACTTAAAGAATCACATGGGACAAATATGGGCTGTTAAGGACCTTAAAATCGCATCTGGGTTGCATCGGATGCAAGGTCGGAGGCATGCGATGTTGAATCCGATGAGGCCTGAGCCTATAGGAAAGGTCGGATGCATGCGATGTTGAATCTGATGTTAAATCCAATAAGGCCTGAGCCTGCTAGGAAGGTCGGATGCAAGGTCGGAGGCATGTGATGTTGAATCCGATGTTAAATTCGATGAGGCCTGAGCCTGCAGGGAAGGTTGGATGCTAGGTCGAAGGTATGCGATGTTGAATCCGATGTTAAATCCGCTGAGGCCTGAGCCTGCAGGGAAGGTCGGATGCATGCAATGTTGAATCCGATATTAAATCCGATGAGGCCTGAGCCTGCAGGGAAGGTCGGATGCAAACTCAGAGTCCTGCGATGTTGCTTCCGATGCTGTTCTGAAGCCTATAACTTAGGTAATTTGCTGGGGCTTCTCTATGAGACCCTCCCTACACTCTTACTTCCTTGGGCATCAACACACGTGCAAGGGAGTGAATTTGAACAGGAATCGTCGCGCTTATACAAATTCTATTACAAGTAATCAGTGAGTGGGTTTTGGGTGATTGCTTGGATTGTTTATACTAAGTGTATATTTATTATACCACTTGTATCATCATTGAATATGTTGCACAATTACATTACTTATCTTGATTGTGGATTTATATGATGACGTTATGAAAGGTATTTCATATAAACATATGTATATTGTGCTACTTGCATCATCATTGAACATGCTGCATAATTGCATTATTCACTTTGATTATGGAATGATATGTCGATGTTGAGAATTATGTTTCATTTTTGTATTGAGTGACGGTGCCGGAAAATGTCGGCACCGGGACCCCAGAAATGTATGTAAACTTACATTGCATGCCATGATGATCTGTATGCATCGTGTTGTGCTGGTACCCGTGTGTTGGATAAAATGGGACGTTGATACACTCGGAATACCTTTCAACACGAGAGGAAGCATGTAGTATAACTGGGTTAGGACTTCGTTCCCTATGCTACGACCCTTACTAATAGGGATTTAGGTGTTGGGTAACTAGAGCTCCTGATGCCTGTGGAGAGTTAGAAAGGCCAGACTAGGGGTAGTAATGGTTATCAAAGTTTACCTTTGGGTGGTGATGCTTACGACCGGTGTGGGCCCCATGGTAATAATTGAGGTTGCATTATGGTGAACATAGAATGATCCACAATGTCTTCCCGAGTTATTGCAATAGCATATACCCATTGACTTACCATTGTGTGTTAGGTGGTAAATGAATTAATAATGGCATGCATCATAAACTATTTGTGATTGTGTGATTGTGCATCCCCTTTTTACTCTCACTAGCTTAGTGGAGCTAACCCCCATGTACACAATTCTTTTTAGATTGTGATGCAAATGATTTTGGTATGGTGGAGCCATAAGTCGTGACTGAAGATCATGGTGATGGTTGCCCCTTGATGATTGTGCATACGGGCCGTACTGTTACTTGGGATTCGATACCATTTTGTTATTTTGAGAGCCTTGTGTTTTGTATAAACTTTTATTTATTACCTTCTGGTAGCTACTTGATGGTCATAGGAATTTCGTAACAATGCTACTTATTATCTCTAGCTAGTGAACATCTTGTAATTATTTAATTTTCGTTTTCGCAAATTCTGACCTATCTTGGAATGTAATATTCTTTTGTCTTCCGTACTCTGATATTATTATATTTTAATATTAATTTATGACTATGGATTGAGACACTATATCTGTGATCCTGGTAGCTTATTGGGATAACGTGCGTCGTCCTAATCACACCTTTATCGTATTTTATCCCTTATCGGGATAGGGGTGTGACAGTTGATATGCTTGGCAGATACTTGAATTTGAACATTGGAAAGTTGCCAAGAAGATTTTAAGGTGTTTTTTTTTTTAAATTTTTAAACAGGGTATCAAAGATCTTATGCTCATTGACCACTTTGAGGTGATTGGATTTTTTTATGAAGACTTTGTGGTTTGCTATGATGTCACGTCTTAGGTTATGCTGATAATTAAGGAACTTCATTTCAGGACTTCATGTGGCAGATAGCATCTCAAGACAACTGAAGATTTATTCCTACTATTCCATCCGAAAGTAACCTCTAGATCTTATATCAGGTAGAATTCTCCAAGACATGTAATACACTAATCACCAGTCAGTTATAAAAAATTAAATAAAATTAAATTGTGCATCTTATTGTAACCAAAATGGTTAATTAAGAAGTACGATTGTCATCTTCTTTTAATTACCATTTGTCTTATTAACTAAAGTTTTTAAGTTGGAGATTGATAAAAAAATATTAAATATAATTTGATAGTTATTTACTATTATGTCATTCTTGTGATTTGTCATTGTTTTGTATATTTTCCAAGGGATAAAGAGCGCTAACCGGTCGTGCAATGTGGCGAGTGCCCAGATGTATACAGTCGTGTGCAAATTGACCGACATACCCCTAGTCCTTTCCCCTAGGAATACACCGGTCATTTTGCACGCAACTATATTTAAGCGCAAATACACGCCGTGTTGCTCGACCAATTAGTGTTCCTTTTCACATTTATCAAATATATATGTGAAAAGATTGAGTTCCCCTTCACCCACAGGCCATAGTGTAGAGAGAACTTCATAATCCATGAGATTTGATTATTCGATTATTGGATTGAGAAAATGTATTTCAAAACTTCCTAGAGAACTAGAACTAGGTTAATTTATACCTTTGGTTATCACTTTCCCCTCCATTTGCAAGTTTCCCTTGGCTGCCTAAGGAGTACAAAAGAGGTGTTGGGAGGGGAGAGCAGTGAGAATATGTAGCCGATTATGGTTTGAACTAAGAGAGCTGAACGGCTTATAAATGGTAATACGGTCCGTTTTGGTTCGATGTAGAGTAAAATAGACCAAAAAAAAAAAAAACCATTATCAAATCGTTTATTAATGATTTTAGTTTTTTCAAAAACTAGGGGGTGATCTATAATTTGCCCTTTTTTTTTTCTTTCCTGTTTTTATAATCACCTGTTACTTCATTTGGAACACTAGGAACAAAATAGTTAACGGGTTGGCTAAACCTAATCCTATGTTGGCTCTAAAGAATATTGAATGTTGGATTTGTGATTTAAACATTCATCCCCCACCCAGATTCCCACTTGTCATGTAACTAATTTACTTCATATGGAGGTAACTACTTCTGATTACTATAATCATCCTCCTGTTTTGATCTGCGCTAGAATATCTAACTCGTGTCTAAACATTTTTGATTGGACATGTTGCATTTTGTTAAAAAGGAAATTCATCTTGGTCGTTGCAGAATTTTTAACTACTAATTATTATTATTTTTTTAACCAAAGATATCTAGTATAACCAAAGGTCTTGAACATACTTCAAAGTTAGGATTCAGGGTGGAAGAAATTTGATGTACCAACAAGGCGATTTGCCGATTCTAGGCTTTCTTCCTGCTCCAACTTGAACAACATGGTTGTGTCCTCTCATCCTCCTTTTTTGAAGATCATTGACTTGTCTGATGAAATTTCTTTTAATGTTTTGAATGATCTCTCTATCATTTCTATGGCCACAAGGGTAGCTCAGTATGCCTTACCGGAAGGGCAAAAATTTTGTTTACCATAGGAACAATATAGATATTTCTATCCTTTATTAATTTAATTTTCTTTTGATCTAAACAAAGAAAGAGTTGGGGGGGGGGGGGGAATAATAATGACCCTGGATTTGTGGGAGAAGAAATACCTTCTCTAATGATCGGTGCCTAATTTCTCTTCCTATTTTGGTCTGAATCGATCCAATTGACAAAAAAGCGACTGGTTCAACCTAAATCGAATCAAATTCATATCGGTTTTGGACAAATTGAACCAGACCTAAATCGATATAAAATCCGAATACAAAGCAATAAAAATAAAAAAGATAAGTCGACAAATTGGCTTACGGCTTGGTTTTGGTTTGGTCAATTACTAATACGAAACGGCCGAACCAACCAATTGACACCCCTGAAGAAACCCTAGGGGTTACCGGACAAGGGCGTTTTAGTCAATAAAATACGTTGAATCGCATTCTAGTATATATAAGGCGCTGGATAAGTGATTGCAAGTGTCTTACATTTCCCTGGAGGCGCTTCCTTGTGGAAGGAAAGGCGGAGGAGTTCGTGGACTTAAGGAGCAGCGATCATGGTTCGTTTTCTTTTCCTTCTCTGAATTGCTCTCTCTCTCTCTCTCTTACCATGCGTGGGTTCGGTTCCTCGTATTGAATCGTGTCTGAGATAACTCACTTACGTTTGTTTCTTATTTTTCCGTTTTAAGAATAGTCTTATGTGAACTTAAGATCTGCTTCTTGAGTTCTATGGGATATCGTTGAGGATCTCTACGAAGGTTTTTTTTTTTATGGTAATTGTTATGTGGATTCGCATGTGTGAAGAAATAGTTTGGAGTGTTAATATTGTGAGATGATCTTGTTCAAGTGTTGATTTGATTTTGACATCTTATTTGGTAACAGTATGAAACATTGTGGAATTTGAATCATTTGAAGAAAGCAGCACTGAGTTGAGTTGGCAAGTTTGAAGCTAGTTTCCCCGTCGATTAGAATATAGTTTCTCTGTGGTGCATTTCTTTTATTTTGGCACTTTGGCTGATTCTTAAAACCGAGTATTTATGGGGGTTGGTTAAAAAGGAAGCTTTTTGAACTCTAGACTCTAAATATTTGAATCCTCAACCATCAAACTTATTGTCACATTGGGTTGATTCTGACTCATCAGTGGGTCAATTCTCTTATTTTGATATTTCTGCACCAAAATACCAGGATAAGATCACCAAAAAATACTGATGATATAATAAGTTAGTTTGAAAGCTCCAAAAAGTCTAAATCCAAGGGTTTAGGCTTATCTCCTTTTTATGAGTCTCCAGGTTGATAAAAGCACCACTTTCCATTGACTGAGTGTTCAAACTTCATGGGGTGTTTAATTATGGTTATCAATGTATCCTCTTGTTTGTAACAGCTAGCACATTAGGGTTTTCTAGTTCTTGCTTTCCCCACCAGTTTTATGAAAGTGCAATGCAGCCTATAGAATCTGGATGAGTAGTTCTGAAGATTGTGTTTTGTAATGTTTATTGATCATTTGTTTATTCTCTGCTCTCCGTAGACGAAGAGAACTAAGAAGGCTGGAATTGTCGGCAAATATGGTAACATTCTTTCCAATCAGTTCTAATTGCTTTGTATTGCTTGATATTGTATGGTTGTCTGTCCACTTTGCAATTATAACATCTAGATTTCTCATGGCACAGGCACTAGGTATGGTGCTAGTTTGAGGAAGCAAATTAAGAAAATGGAAGTTAGCCAGCACAGCAAGTACTTCTGCGAGTTCTGTGGCAAGGTATTATTTTGTTGTCATGGTAGTCAATCACTGAGTTTGATTTTCCCAGACTGCATGGTACATATGTTTGTATCTATGCACGTATATATGAATATATGCATGCATCCACAAATGCATGTGTAGTGTGTGTGGGTGGGTGTGTTGGGGCCATTTTATACCAACGGGCAATATAGATTTCATGGGTTGATCCTCTTTATTTGTGAGTTGTCATCTTCAGATAATTTTGTGAAGGGAGAGCATCAATTTGTTTGTGAAGAAGCTTATGGGGATGGTTTCTGAGATGCTCTTATTTTTTTGTATTTTTTTTATTTATTTGGATATGTTTCTGGATCAATGATGTTGTCATAAACTGTGTTATTTATCTGCAATTTCATAAATGGATTGAAGATGACAGTAAGTTACTGAGATCCTGGAGCATTAATGCTTAGGTTTGGGAACAGACAACAGTCTTCTTTTTTATTTACAGAATTGGAAATAATATTTGTGCTTCCATTTATTTTTATTTTGGCTTTTTCGAAGTCTGTTATAGGGGTTTCACTTTGAGTGCGTCAGAGAGAGTCAGTAGTAAGGTGTAACTTGGGTCCGTCCAGCCTGAATCGTTCAATTTTCATCTTGATTTCGGCCCCCACCCCTTTTTTAATTGTAATCTCATTGATGTCTTCCACACCCCTAGTTCTGGTATGCAGCTAGGGGTTAAGTCTTATATTTTGTACGAGACAATGTTAATTGATGTATAAATTTTTCATTTTTCAAATCTTATCTATTTTCCTCCCCCCATGGCTTTTGATGTATCATATTTTTTGTGTGTATGTGGATTTGTCGGTGGGTTCACCAGGATAATTTTATACCAACTGGCAATGTAAGTTTCACAAGGATTGTTTGATCCTCTTTATTTGTGATTTTTCATCTTCGTACCTTTTGACATATGATTCTCTGACATCTTTAGATAATTTTGTAAAGGGAGAGCATCAATGATGTGTATCATTCTTTTGTTATCCTTGCACTTTGATTGTTAGTGAAGAAGCTTATGGGGATGGTTTCTGAGATGCTCTTATTGTTTGTAATTTTTTTTTTTAAATTTGGATATGTTTCTGGATCAATGATGTTGTCATAAACTGCGTTATCTATCTGCAATTTCATAAATGGATTGAAGATGACAGTAAGTTACTGAGATCCAGGAGCATTAATGCCTAGGTTTGGGAACAGACAACAGTCTTCTTTTTTATTTTTACAGAATTGGAAATAATATTTGTGCTTCTATTTATTTTTATTTTGGTTTTTTCGAAGTCTGTTATGAGGGTTTCACTTTGAGTGCGTCAGAGAGAGTCAGTAGTAAGGTGTTGTGTCTGTCCAACCCGAATCGTTCAATTTTCATCTTGATTTCAGCCCCCACCCCTTTTTTTAAAGTGTAATCTCATTTATGTCTTCCATACCCCTAGTTCTGGTATGCAGTTAGGGGCTAAGTCTTATATTTTGTACGAGACAATGTTAATTGATCTATAAATTTTTCATTTTTCATATCTTATCTATTTTCCTCCCCCCCCTGGCTTTTGATGTATCATATTTTTTGTGTGTATGTGGGTTTGTGGGTGGGTTCACCAGGATAATTTTATACCAACTGGCAATGTAGGTTTCACAAGGGTTGTTTGATCCGCTTTATTTGTGATTTTTTCATCTTCGTACCTTTTGACATATGATTCTCTGACATCTTTAGATAATTTTGTAAAGGGAGAGCATCAATGATGTGTAGCATTCTTTTGTTATCCTTGCACTTTGATTGGTAGTGAAGAAGCTTATGGGGATGGTTTCTGAGATGCTCTTATTTTTTGAAATATTTTTTTTTAAATTTGGATATGTTTCTGGATCAATGATGTTGTCATAAACTGCGTTATCTTTCTGCAATTTCATAAATGGATTGAAGATGACATTAAGTTACTGAGATCCAGGAGCATAAATGCTTAGGTTTGGGAACATGCCTCCTCTTTTTTACTTTTCAGTATTGGGAATAGTATCTGTGCTTTTATTTTTTTATTTTGGTTTTGTTGAAGTCTGTTTTGGGGGTGGGGGGGTTTCACTTTGAGTGCGTCTGAGAGAGTCACAAGTAGGGTCTAATTTGGGTCTGTTCAGTCCGACCTGCAAATTTAAGTGTAATCTTATCGATGTCTGCCACACCCCTAGTTCTGGTATGCAGCTAGGGGCTTAGTCTTGTATTTTATACGGGATAATGTTAGTTGATGTGTAATTTTTTTATGGGTGACAATTTCAGATATTGTCTATTAAGGGAAAAAAATCATCTCCAATTCCCTAAAAGTGCACTGCGGTGCAGTTTCGGGTTGAGAGCTCGACATCTGGCAGGCATGACATCCAACGGTGCCGAGCTCGAGAAGAAAGAAAAAAATAAACTGACTCAATCCACCTTGGACCGTTGGATGTCTCGCCTGCCAGGTGTTGTTCTCTGAACCCCAAACTGCATTGCACTCGGCGATCAAGGAATTGGAGAGGATTTTAATCCTTTATTTAGTTGTTTTGTTTCTTTTGTTTGGGGTCCCCCCCACTGTTTAGCCAATTTCAAACGTCTCTCTCCATACTTGGCCATAGATGGTCCTCCATTGTTGTTGTATTTACTTTTTTGAGTGTGTTCTGTGGCTGTCCAGTATGCTGTGAAGAGGAAAGCAGTTGGTATATGGGGATGCAAGGACTGCGGTAAGGTGAAGGCTGGTGGTGCTTATACCCTCAAGTGCGTGCATTTTGAATTTCATTGCTTTTCAGCATTTTTTGTCCAATTTTTTTTAGGGTGAAAGACTAATTAATGCACTTGTTATATTTTCCTTATTGCCAGTACGGCTAGTGCAGTGACGGTGAGGAGCACTATTCGCCGCTTGAGGGAGCAGACAGAGGGATAATTGAGCCGGCTTTGGTATAGTAGTATCGTTTTTGGTATTCTTTTCCTGTGCCAGAGGTGGCCAGGATTTTGTGTTTCTTAGTTCATTTTGTCCAAGTTGTAGCTGCGATGAAATATCTAATGGGATTGATGTTTAAAAGACTACTTCCACCATACTTAGATCTTATTAAATACCAATCGATTACCTCTTTAACTTCACCATGTGATGGTTCCAACACATTTGTGAAGGTGTTGGTTGCATGGATCAGCTCTGAATGTGTGTGTTAGCCAAGTTGTCAGTCATTTCAAAGAATGTTATGCAAACATGGCTTGGTACAATGTTGAACAGCATGTAGTTGTGTTGGGAAAGAAAACTTGGCAATGGCCTGGTTTTGCAATTTAATCTGCATTAAGTATCATTACAATGTAGTATTTAGTGGTGTATGACTGACCTTGGGTCTAGTTGCTTTCTTTTCTCTTTGGTAGCATGTGTAGAACACATTAAATGGATTGGTAGTAACAAGGGATCAGTGTCGGCAGTGTTGTGATAATGCTATGGGTAAGCGAGTGGTCAACCTGCCTGAATCCAGTTGTTTATGTTTCCTTTGTAGTGCCAGCATTTTGATAATGGATAGATCATTTTAAAAATCCTCTAGGGTCGAACTGATACGCCAAAGTTGGTGGTTGATGAGTTTAAAGCATGAATAAGTTCTATATTTTCTATTTAAAATTTTTTAGGTACATAATTCGAGAATTGAAAAACCTTCTAAATGTTCAGTCCTCATTCCAAGAACCCCTGCAGCCCAAATTCTTTAGGTAAACTCACAGCCCATAAACAAGTGCACACAATTTCACTCTCTTGGTTACATAATCCACAATCGCCTTCCCTCTTACCCCAACTAGCCACCACAGATTTCCATGGTATCCCTTCAAGCATGAATATGTTACATGCCATGGTTCGTGTTAGTGCTCTCTCAATATGCCTAAAATGGGTATGTTAATATGAAAACTGTAATGACATTGCCAATAGTGCCAAGGTTTATGAAGCTGGAAGTATTGGCTTCATAGCACAACTGCAAAGATAGAAGAATGGAGGAATGGCATCTTGCTTGTAGACTGAAAACTACATCCTTTATTTCAATTATAAGATAAAATGTGAATCGAATCTGATTTTTCCTCTGTATAAATCTATCAAAGAGTGATCTTAGAGAAAGCCGGGAAGAAGAGAAAAGAAAGTGGAAATAGGAGGAAAACGTGTGGCCTATATCCCTCTGGTCTGTAAGCCAGTCGATATCATCCACTGGTTTCTTGATATGGGATATTTGATTCCTCTTTTTGCAAGTTGATACCTTCAACTCTACAAATTTATTACAACATACCCTCAATCAATATCCATATTCAGTATAAATGTCATCTGAACGATCTTGCTCCCTCAGATCAAGAAAACAATTCTCTCTCATTTGTGACGCAGTAATTTGAACTCTCAATTCCAGTTCTGCACTTCTTAAACACTGTAAGATCTGAACTTCTAATCCAAATTACAGGTCTCTCTGACAAAAAGGGAGTTCCATATACTTAAAAACAGAAATTGCCAAGTAACAAATAATTTAAAATCCAAGACTATGGGTAAATGCACAATTATGGTCGAAGTATTGGGGGCATACATGGTATATACATTGGATGCATGCCAATACACGATGAAATATATGGTTGAATACAAGTATGAAACAGGGCAAGTGGCCTATCTAGATTGTCTATTGTTTATCCAGTGGCCAGAATTTTCACATCATGTGGCAAAATTTTAGGTACCATCATGGAAAGCTTGTCTTGATGAAGAATTTTCTAAAAGACACTCGTATCCATCAATTCCCAAAGAAACAAAGGCTCTACAAAGATATTCATATCCATCATGGCCCTCATTTGATGAAAAAAAGGCAGTTTCGTCTTGCTCAAGGAGAGAGCTGCAAGATTGGAAAGATTGACAGTCAGCAGAATTTGTTTGAGCAATCCACATCCTACCCGTATTCCATCTGAATTAAATCCCTTCTGTTAACCATTGGAACCTCCAGTCATTCTGCTCTTTCCTAATGAATTTTTATTTCTCACACTAAATTTAGAAAGAAATCAAAGACGGGTAGCCGACGAGGAAAAAGAGGCTTCAATAGGATTTTCATAATATAACTATGTATTTCAAAGCTTCTAAGACAACCCTAAAAATAACAGCGATCTCTTTGCTTGCAAGAGTCCAACATTGATTACCAGCATGTCCCCAACTTACAACATTATGGGTGGATAAAGAGAATAATAATTTACCTCGGGTTTTATCATATTAAGAGTGTCAAACTTAGAAAAAAAAAAAGGGGCGGGGGGATATTAAATTTTTTTTTTTTATTTCGATTTTTTTCTTCCCACTTCATAAGACAGTAACAGCCACCAAAGGCAACAAAATGAGACAAGGATGGTTCAATCCTCAATAGTCATCACCTCTTGATATAACTTCTTTGCAGGTCGGTCGGAGTAGGATAGTATGCTCAAACTGTGACACATAGCTACCCTTAACGTCACAAAGAGGGGGATAAGGCTGCAAAGAAGTGAGACAAAAATAAAATACATAAACTTAGAATTTTACGAGAAATAAACTGGCATCAGATGGATTATCTAATGAAACAAAGTTAAAACATGTGAATAAATAAATTATAATTTAAATTGAACGCATTATGACAACCCCCAAAAAAAATTACAAAACCTAGATAACAACAGGTGAAGCACCCAACATCAAATCAATGTAGCATGAATGCATGATAGCATCAATTTATTACTAATGGGATGCCAGGTAGGAAATTTCTCCAAATATTCATTCAAATCCATTGCATATCATCCAAACCATCAATAAATGGACAAAAGAACTTCTAGTATTCTCACTCTCTGGAAGCAGAAATGACGTTTTAGATGACCATCACTGAACTTTCATCATATATTGGACCTGAAAACCAGAACCTACAGCTGATCATATCATCATTATCACTTATGGAAGCTTTGATCACCAATCCAAGGAAGCTAGAAGGGCAGGTATCATTCTTAAAGAAAATAGTCTCATTGCAACAGAGTTAGCAGGCAGCAGCACTAGGGATTAGAGAAATAGAGATGGATTCAAAGTTGATGATAGACTGGTTAGCTGATGAATGAGAATAATGACCATGGGAACTTTTTGCTCTCTTGTTTGATATCGGGACTTCTTTTAAAGTTTTCCTTAAGGGTTAGAGAAATAGAGATGGATTCAAAGTTGATGATAGGCTGGTTAGCTGACGAATGAGAATCATGACCATGGGAACTTTTTGCTTTTTGCTCTCTTGTTTGATATCAGGACTTCTTTTAAAGTTTTTTGGGTCTGTAATTATTATTAGCATTTACTCCCAATCAATCTATGCTTTTATCCCTGGTAGGAGCATCTGTAACAATATTCTCATCTGTAATGATCTTGTCAGAGGGTTTGATAGAAAACACCCCCCTCTGCCCTTGTGAAAATTGATATCCATAGAGCTTTTGACTATTTGTCTTGGGCTTTCATTCTCAGTGTCCTGCAGAAGATGTCATTAACTCCAGCCTTTGTAAACTTGGCTTCCCATTGTATCTCCTCCCACCCCCCCTCTTCTCGGTGCTTATTAATGGCAGTCCTACTGGTTCTTTCCCTCTTCTGTTGGTATCCGCAAAGGTTGCCCCCTCTCCCCTTACCTCTTCTCCTTAGCTCTTGAAGTCCTCTCCCGTAGCATTCAATCTTCTATGGACCAGCAGCTTATCTCCCCTATGCCCAAATGTAAGGCCCTCAACCTCTCCCACCTGGCATTTATCAATGATGACATGACCTTTTCCAGAGCTGGCATCCCGTCCTTTGAAGCTATTCTGTCCAGCTTGCGACTTTTCAAGAGCATGTCTAACTTCTGTATCAGCTTCTCCAAATCCTTCCTGTTCCTTGCTGGGGTCTCCGATGATCTTAAGGCCTCTCTCTCTGCCTTGTCTGCGTTTTCTTTGGGGCGTCCGGCCAATTACCTTGGTTAGCCGTTGATCCCCTCCCGGTTGTGTCTGCTCACCACTATTCCCCCATGCTGTAGCTCTTGCATATAAAGGCTCCAGCTCTGGAAAGGCAAGCTGCTCTCTTATGCCAGTTGCCTTGAGCTTATTCGATCTGTTCTCAAGTCTTCCTATATTTATTGGTCAGGTATCTTTGGGCTGCCTCAGTCTATCATAGCAAAGATGGAATCCCTCATGTGTGCTTTCCTTTGGAAGTATAATGGTGCTTCTAGATTCTTTTATCCTGTCAGTTGGGCCTCTGTTTGCCTCCTAAAAGATGAGGGGGTCTAGGTTTGAGAAGAATTAAAGATGTCAATCAGGCGGGTATTCTGAAAATGATTTGCAAGGTTGCAACCAAGCCTAAGAGCATTTCTGTGGACTGGGTGTTCTCCTGTCACCTCCATTCAGATTCCATATGGACTGCCCCTATTACCTTTGATGCCTCCTGGGTGTGGAGGAAGAATGAAGCTCAGGCCCATTGCTCTTGGGGTGATCAGATCCCTTGTTCGATGTTGGTTCCTCTATCAGATTTTGGCTTGATAATTGGCACCCTCATGGTGTTCTCAACCATTCGGTTAGTGCCAGAGTCCTCTTAACAGTTTTGGTTTTGACAAGATGAACTGGTTCAAAGAGCAAGCAGCAGCATTCATGGCAGCAGCATAAAAAAGATTTTTAAGTCTGAAAATTCTGTGGGGGGAGCCTCCCACGTTTTATTATAAATAATAGGCTTAAGGTCTAATTCCTAATACAAATCTAATTCGCTCTCCTTTCAGAAATCATGGAGAGGTACGAATAAACTTAAAAACAATTAAAACACTTAAACTAGGAAGATTCCTAAGTAACCAATAGGATATAAGATCCTAACAGCCAATAGGATCATTTCACTTAAATTGAACCAAATATGGAATAGTTCAATTTAAGTTTACAATTGAACTGGAAAAAAAACCTAAGTAAAAAACAGAAAATAAACTAAGGCTCCTAGCTAAGACCCTATGATTAGGGTGGCTTCTTCAGCTCGTGGATGCTTGGATCTGCATCACAAACATTAAAATCCTAGGTCAAACAGAGAAGAACTGAAGTTCTATCCTTCGAAGGCGTGCTGGTTTTCCACCATTGACTCTGCTGCGGGAGTGTGAAGACAGCCCCCAAAACCCAAATCAAGGTTTTTGTTTTTTAAATCCTTTACATCTTGATTTCCTAAAATACCTCCCTTCTTATTCCTTTATTCTAGTATGTCCATATTTTAGAGACCCTTCCAAGTATGTTCCTGAACTATAAATACTAATCCTATTATACCCTCTCCTCTTTACTTACCTAGTGAATCCTTGAAAATTCTGGTTTACTACAAGTTTGCCATTCCCTTCTATTACTTGGACTCTAGTTGGATTGGGTGGGCCCAATTGCCCAAATCAATCCAAACCGGGTTTTGGAACCCCAGATTGCACCAAGAATACGGTCATATCAACTAGCATCAGGCTCTGCAGGCTCCCCCAAAGTTGAAGCTTTTGCTTGGTTATTTGACATGATTAGGCTCTCACTCTGGACCAGTTGAAAAGAAGCTTCTACATTTCTAGAGGTGACATCAATGCATGAAAAAAAGAGGTTCTAACTTTTCTTAAACACACACTGTTCATAGTATGAGTATTAATAGTTGAGCATTTTAGGATTCGTATCCTGCCAGATCAAGCAGATAGTCTTCTTGGTCGTAACAAAAATTGGTCCTTGGGGCTTGGGGTACAATACTTTGGAGGTTGGTTCTTTTTGCTATAAAGAAGAATACTTTTGAACACCAGATGTTACATACTTATGTACTTGATTGGGCATTTGGGCCTACTATCTCAAAAATATTTCCATGTTGACAGTTTCAATCAGACAAAATTGGAGCTTGGTATGGAGAGAACTACTGGTGTTAATCTGCAAACTTTCCATTGTTCAGATAAGAAAACGTTTTTTGGTATGGAGAGAACTGGTGTAAATCTGCAAACATTCCATTGTTCAGATGATAAGAAAACACTTTTGGTATGGAGAAAACAACTGGTGTAAATCTGCAAACTTTCCAGTGTTCAGAAGACAAGAAAACATTTTTGTGTAGCTTTCTTTAAGTGGCTCCAACTTTCCACTTTCAATTATATGTATTATTGGATAACTATGCACAAGATAAGCATGTACAGTTCCACCTATTTCGATTTCATGCAGCCCACCTTTAATCATGGAAATGCAGACATGTAGGTTTCCAGTAGTTTGATGCAACATACCTGTACAATCCCAGAATCACAAAGATTTTTTAGTGCCATCAGATATTTAGTCTCCCCCAAACGGTCTAAATAACGTCTGCAGAAGGCCAATGTCGAGAAGTGCTTGTTGATTGTAGCAAGCAGTTGTTTTGCTCTGGGTAACCTCAGTGGAATGTGGCCAGCTTCAAAATCTTTCATGTAATGGCTGCACTCCAGATCTTCTCTAACATAACCTTTACCTACACAGTAACACATTAATTGCCATAAATGTCAAAGTCCAGCACAATAATCCCCATTGTATAATTTATAGCCCCCTTTTTTTGGTGAAAGTATAATTTATAAACCTTGACATCACCTAAAATGGTAGCTTCTTACCTGTTGATGCAAAAGTTTCTATGGCGAAAAATTCACCCTCTTCCATCTTAGTCTGTTCTCCTCCTTTTACAATTGGAACAGATTTTCCAGCATGGATCTGATAGCGGCCAATGCTATGTCCATTCAAGTTCCGGATACTTTTAACTGTCAATGAAATGATTATGATTCTTATACAGAGATAAATCTCAATTACAAAATGTTTGGTAGATAAAAGCACAGTATGCAAAAAAATCTAGCCAAAGATCTAGGCAAGTGTTGATGCTTATATGGCTGAACCGTCAAAACTCCAAAAAAGGAAAATATTTAACACCCTTTTGGGAAAGAATAGAATTGCTTCCAGTTGCCTGTACATCTAAAGGCACTAAAACTCAAAGAAGGAACCACATAAAAGAGCAACAACTTAATTTTGAGGATATAATGGAACTCAAAGAAACAACTTAAAGGAATCAGCCATGAAGCAGTGCAAAACATGTAATGAATTTCCGATACAGAGGTATCATGCCTTCTCATCTCTGAAGTTTTCTACATAATTTAGGTATTGTGTTTAGGTGTTGTGCTAGGCTTAGCAGAGCAGTTCAAGCATAAACTTCATGTGGTAGTCAATTTGGGGTATGAGTAGGCTAGGCTTAGCCAGAGGGGTTCATGCATAAACTTCATGTGTTAGTCCATTTGGCACTCAATTTTGGGGCATGGGCAGGCCCCTCTTCCCCTATCTAGCTGGAAAGTTTCAGCTCAATCTTACACATGGCGAATAGAGGATAAAAAATGGTGGAAGATTCAAATCTAAGATCTATTCCCCCCCCCCCCAAAAAAAAAAGAAAAAAAAAAAAGAGAGTTAAATGTAAGAGCTAAACAGATTGATTGTTGAAAATACACGACCAAAAAGTAAATATTGTACTAGGTGCTCGATCCTCCCCCACCTTAGGCAAGCTTGCAATGAAATCCGTGGACAGGGACATATTGTTGAGTTGGACCACCAGATTTGACAAGCGGTAATCCATAGGCACCCTGCCTATCCAGTAGCTGAAACTTGCCACATCATCCGCCATGTGGCTCAAACAGGTGGGCCATTGTGCCAAGGTTGGCAAAACAGTCATTCTGCTGGCCTTTTGCCCTTGTCTTTAATCTATGGGGTAGTTTAACAATAGTCAGGTAAAACTTTGGACATAAAGTTGAAAAGTTAAGTACTTTAGAGTACATTAAACAATGTCTAATTAGTGTTGTCTCTCTAGTCAAAAAGTGGTATGCACTGTGACTTATCAAGGTCCAAAGCAGTTAGATTATCCAGGTAGAAGAAGTTCAGTGTATTCAGTAAGTTGAGCTTGGGCTTCTTAGGGTCCCAAAATAATCCCTTAAAGTACCCAAATATGTGGTTATTGTAATCTATTTTATTATAGTATAGGGGATGCTGATGCAGTTGGAGATTAAAAATTTTATTTTGAATGCCACCTTACTTATCCTAAACCCTAATGCTCAGGAGCTTTTGCTTTTTCTCGCAGAAGAGTTATAGTAGCTTTCTAGCTCTTATTGAAAAGGTTTTCTTGCTGTAGCAGTTGCAGTTTTCCTCATTTATTCTCTGTTCTGTTAATCTCCACTGTAGATTAAGATTCGGCTCGTCCATATCTTGTCTGAGTTAAGCCACTACATAATGGACTATGGTGCTTCCTCCAACATAGGGTAGGAGTAATTTAAAACACAGAAAATATAAACCACAAACAGTAACCAAGAGAAATTCATCTCAAGTTAGTTTAAGAACCAGACCTTGGAACACCTTTCCATTTATCTCAACTTCATATGATTCCATGACCTCTTGAATTGCAGCACCAACATCACAAAGACGAACATCTATCCCTGATTCCTAAACAATAATAGGAAAAAGAAAAAAAAGAATTACTGACTGAAAAATTGACACATCGATAGATTGGCAGAGTTTTACAAAAATTATTTATTCACTGAGGTAAATAGCTTTAGGATGCAATTGAGTCAAGAACATCGCTAGTGACATAAATGATGCCATAACAAGAAGGCTTTCAGGAAAATTTCAGAACGTTACCCTAGCATGCTTTTAACATACATGCCAGCACAATCCATCTTGAATAAGAAAATATTTGTACTACCACATTAGCACAGGATGTGCATCCATTTGGCATTGGTATTATGGTTTTACTAACTGCATACTTCACGAAATTCTGCATATCCCCCCTACATTTTTCTTGTCATTCAGGAGGCTGCTAGTAATAAGTTAAAAATTGATCAGAACATGAAGAATGTGAATGTCGAGTAAATGAAAGAAAACATTGCATTGGCCAGAAAGGAAGAAACTTTAAACTGTGAAGAACCACAAAAACTGCTAAAAGAATGTATGAAACTTGTAACTATAACCATAAAAGAAACACATGTACCACTTTTTATGGAAGGGAATAGTTGGGCCGAAGTGCACCCCCACAAGATCTTCAAGAATTAAAAGAAATTTCAAAAAACAAAAATCTATATTTGCAATCCTCATAAATTCTTCTATTGCAACCTGGAGTTCCAAAACCCTGATATAGGTCACTATGGCTCAAAGATGAAAATCTCAAATAGAAGGATTAATGGCAATACTGGTAAAAGAAAATTACAAAAATAACCCCAAAAATTAATTAAACCCCTAACTACCCTACTGGACCATAAGCCAGGTTTGGACCTGGTTCTTCTCATGCCTGGTTCGGGACTGGGCCAAGGCAGTCCAGCCATGGAAGTGCAACTACAATACTTCCTCAATTCTAGGAAGATCAGTAAAAATCGACTAAAATATCTATATCCGTTAAAAACCAGAATGACACAGGAGCTTCTCAAAAGCCATTAAATTAAAAGGTCACAGTTGTGACAAGCAAATCATGTCATTGGTATAACGGCCAAGGCCAAGATGGAAAAATGTAGTTCATTTCCACTCCAAGGACAAATTTAACATTATATATGTTTCACAAGTGCGAACACTACTAATTTCAATTATGTGTAAATACAGAAGAATATAGGTGAAGTGTAGAATAACAATACCTTGATTCCAGTATTTGTAGCTTCCCGTGAGGCCTCAAGTAGTGGATCAAACATGGGATTGAATGCCACTGTAAACGCACAGTCAACTATGCGTCCTACAAAAAAACCACAGCAAATCAACATCTGGATAGGAAACTAAACAAGCTCTCAGGTATCAAAATTATGTAAATAATGGAAACAATAAATAAATCAGATGAAGGGAATCAAATGGAAACCACCAGGATACTACCGTCAATATGAGTTCCAAAATCCAACTTCATAACATCATCATACTGAAGCACAGTTTTATCCCCAGAATTTGGGGTCCAATGTGCGGCAACCCTGGTAAATTAAAAGGATTTTAAATATTATAGTTATAGGGAAGAAGGTACAAAACAATAGGCTCTTAAAGCCAAAATATAAGAAAATACCAGTTCAACGAACAACCAGTAGGAAATGCAATGCCTGCTTCCAGACCATTCTCCGAAATCAGCCTACGAACTGTGTTCTCCAAAGTTTCACACAGGTCAGTCATTAGCATCCCTGGCTTTATGATTCCCTTCATATATTTTCGAACCTACTCACAGATAACAACAAATTAAAAGATATACATTTTCATATGTTGGATGGTTTGTTAGACAAAAAGCCCCTCCCCTCTCCTCGCTCCTCACCCCAAAAAAAAAAATGAAGAAGAAAGTGTTAAGATGCTGACATTTATGTAGAATAGAAATCATGTAAGAGTGATGATAATAGTTGGCATGCTGAAGATAATTATCGCGCCAGTGGAAATATTTCCTCAACTTCTTCAATAACCAATATATTATTGTAAAATTTTCTCTAAATTAATATTTGGTAAATATGTTTTTAAAGTTTGATATAACATAAGTAATATCAGTAAAACAATCTTAAAGCATTGACATTAGGCCAAAAAAGAAAAGAAACATGTAATTGCTGTTGTATGGTAAAAACACTTGATAAAAGTTACAAAAGTAAATTTAAAATTCAAGCGCCATGCTTTTAAAAGACATAAATGAAACCTGTCGATGGACTTCAGCTGCTTGGCGAACTGCATTATAAATCGGTTTCTCATGGCGCTCCAGTTCCCTCTTTTCTTCAGAAGTAGTCCTCCATAGGTTACTAATTAGTAGCATCAACGTCAAAAATCAAGCACCACAAAAAAAGCAGATTGTTCAAAAAGAACAGAAATGCCACACATAAGGCCCAGACTTTTCTATAATAGTTTAAGGGAAGGTAGTTCTCTGTCTGGAAGTGCAGCCTACGCCAGTGCTCACTGTGTCTATCTCTCTCCACCAGAAAACAAGGGGTAAAGGTGTCTTTTCATAGAGGAGGAGAGATAGACACATGAGAGCGCTGGCATAGGCCACACTCCCAGACAGAGTTCTTTTTCCCTAGTTTAAGAACAAAGTTAATAAAATTGTAAAAAAAATCCTAATAAAACAAAAATTGAATACAGATAGTATGCCTTCCATAATTAATATTCCAATCAAATATTTACAAGTACCAATCAGAAGCGTATATTTACAATGAGAATTAAGAGAATGCTTTACAAGTACCAATGAGAAGCATATATCTACAATGAGAATCCAGAAAATGATCATACAGCAGAACACACATCCAGAGAATCCCCAGATAGCATGGGACACTTTCCTTTCTCAGAAGCCACTAGTCGGTCAATAGAGGCTAGCATAGATTCCTTCATTGTCTGAATGGAATTGATAGCAGCAGTGAGAGTCAAATTTTGCATCGGTTTCACCCTTATAGGAATTGAGTTGTTCAAGGATCTCACTATTAGCCACCATAATGCACTGTTGTAGGTGTAAATAGGGATTTATGGAAAGGGGTGGGGTACTTCTGGAAATAATATAGAAGAAGACTTAAAAAGGATAAGTAAAAGATGGGTACTGTTATGACACTCAACCGAACAGGGGAAACCACCAAACACGTATGATGGGGGAGAGGGGAAGGGTAATACTGAGAGTCTAGGAGAGGATAAATAGCATGATGAGAGGAGGGGTCTTCTTCCTCTGTTGATGTGGAGAGTAGTGGGAATCCTGAGGCAGGGAATCCAGAAATTCAAACAGAGGAAAACCAGGGGAGCGTTCGACTTCAACTCCAACTGTGATCTTAGGCTTCAACAAGGGAGTTGTGGCTTCAAGAATCCATGTATGTAGGAAGATTGGTGGGGATGCGGACTTCGACAGGACACGAAACCAGCAAGGTTTGATGTCAAAGAGAGTTCTTCCACTTGAAAACCCTGATCAATCTTGGTCACAAACGAGGAATGAGATCAACTACAAACCAGCAAACCGGCAGGAGAAGCGTCCAGTTGAAAGAAAGGCCACTTTGTTCAAGAGATTTTGTTTGCCGGCAGTGGATGTTCGAACCTATGGTGGTGTCATTTGAAACCAGGTACAAAGTTTCATCTGTTGTCTTTGTGTTCTGCCTTTCGTTCTCTCTTCTCTTCTTCACTCTTTCTTTTTTCTCTGTCTCTCGCACTCTCTGTTCTCTTTGGGGTTTTTTTTGTATTTATGTTTTATTTGTTGTTTTAGTTGCTGGCGAATACTGGGACGAAGGGGGAAATTGATTGGGGTTGCGAGGAAAACAGAGGAGGTGGTGGGATTGTCTCTAAAAATCGTGGGAGGGGGGGTTTGATATCAAGGGATGAGTTTCAGTGGGAGTCGAGGGATGGGATGGAGAGTTGATGTCGCCGGGAAAGGAGGGAGGATGGTTGGGAAAGATTGATAGGGAGGGTAGGGATCTTCGGCTCTAATACTAAATTGGTGGAGGGCAGGTTAGGAGAAGAGCGGAAATCTGGGAAGAATCAGAGTTGCAGGGGAGAGAGAATCACATAAGGAGCGCAAAAGGATCGCACAACACCAAAGCCATGCAGGCACTCATAACACAAACTCAATTCATTCTTCAAATCTATGTTCTCCTACGTATTACAATGAATATATAGAGAAGACTCTTGCATAGAAATAGAAACCTATCTAAAATGGAAATAACTCAAAGAAGAAACTAATGAATTAAGCCATATCTAAAAAAGGAAACTACCCAAAGTAATCCCTACGTAATCTACCCATTCAGACAAGTTAAAAGATTGCATCCTAAGTAAACTACCAACCCTTGCCAGACCAGAAAATTGGTTTAGGACCAATCCTTGGTTTGGGCCTCCAAAGTGGATTTGTCGGCAAGGTTTAAAGTATTGGTATTACATATCGTATCGGCCAAGTGATTTTAAGAGACGTATAATATCGGAGATACGTATCAAATGCTACAGATACGCATGGAATGGTCAAAACTCAAGATACACATGGAAATACACTTTTGGAACAAAAAAACAATAAAATGGAGGATAATGTATGAACAGACAAGTGCATTAAATTGAAATTGTTATAGAAGATGAAATTTCTTACATGTTGTAAAAGTCAATAGCCATGAAGAGTGTTGGATGATGCAAAGGATGATGTTGTAGCACTCTTTGATATTCATTTTTTAGTGTTGATTGGAAGCCCCAACTCCAGAAGTATGAAAAACCAAGATTAAATGCAAGATTTCAGAATCTAGATCGAGAGTTTTCCTTCATTTTTAAGCCAGAATAGCAGCAGTATTGAGTATGTGAGTGAAAAGGGTTTTTTTATGGAATGCATTGACCGTATCAATGGTATCGGTATGCATCGAGCCAAATCGGTCGATACATCTCAATACATATCGATATGTATTAATGCACCCACGAACCCATTTATCGCCTGGATCGTATCGTATCAGGCGATACAATTCGATACAATATATTTAAATAAAAAAAAAAAAAAAGACGTATCGGTTTGTATCGGTTTATGGAATGCATCGACCATATCCATGGTATTAGTATGTATCGAGCCAAATCGGTCGATACATCTCAATACGTATTAATGCACCCACGAACCCATTTATTGACTGGATCGTATCGTATCGTATCAGCCAATACAATTCGATACAGTATATTTTTTATAATAAAAAAAAAAAGGCGTATCGGTTTGTATCGTATTGATACCAACCGATACGATACAGACCGATACTTTAAACCCTGCAAGTCGATCCAGCCAGGCCAAGCCAACTGCATCAAGAACGATGGAAGATAGAAGGATTGGATGGAGAAAGAGGAGGGTTATATGGAAGAAATAGGGTTCCTTTGGTGGAGGGTTTCCAACGATGAAGGATGTGGGTGGTGGGTTTCATTAGTGGCTAGATGGGGATGGCGAGATTTAGGGGATGTTGGATGGGGAAGAAGGACTTCGGTAATGGCTGATGCTAGAAAGCCATTCGGGTGGCAGGTACCAGCAGAGATGGAAGTGTTGGAGGCTTTCTAACCATGACCAAAAATATTGCAGGTTATGCAATGATGAGGGAGCCAATTGTAACGGAGCTCCTATTTGAAGGTGTGACCTTCATGATCAACCACCAAGCTGGAGGGAGGGAGCGTGGAATCTGTAGAAACTTCGCCGCAAATACGGGCAAAAGCAAGCCTATCCATGGTTTTGGTTCTCCAATGGTTTTCCAAGAACAGACCCAAGGATGCTCAGCCCCTTTTCACACTAGAGGTGCAGCGGGAGGCCTGGGAGGGTAATCCAAAGGGGGATGGTGGAGATGTGGATGTGGTTTAGTTGCAAGAATCTGTCCCACTGCCGGAGCACAATCGGTTTCCAGCCGATATGCCAAGGACCTCCTTCAAGGGCACGAATCTTATCAGCTTCGTCAAAGAACCTGGATATGAAGAATCCATTGTCCAATAGGTATTTATCAACTATCCCACACATTTTCCATTGTTTAGGCAATGAAACTTTGACAGTATTGATGAGAGGTCTGCTATCGATGAAGTGGCCAACAAGGGCACAAAGCCATTTCATAGCTTCAGAACCTAGTAAACTAGTGGGGCAGAGGGCCACCTTAGAATCTCCAATAGAGGAAGAGGAGAAAAAGTGCAAAGGGAGACCTTCACTCAATGGCGGGCTCATTTGACCGAAGAGGGAATTCCATGATACTCTTCTATTAGGGGAAGAGGTTGAGGGTTAGAGCAAGGGGATGAGGAAGGGGGGAGGGCAGGCGGCAAATTCAAGGAGAGAGGGTGGGCTAAGTGGAGTGGAGGAGCCTGGAGATGATGGAGCCACCCCAGGGTGACTGAGCATGCCGGCAACCAGGGTTCAGGAAGGGGAGGGTTCCTGACCGTCAACCATGGCTGCTCAAATCCCTTTCGATGTTGTCGATTCGTATTTATTTTTTATTTTCCCCTTTGTTTTATTTCATGAAAAGGCTGAAATTCTTTCTCTTTCTTTGGATTTGCTATCGGTAAGGCATATCACCCTTGAACAGTTAATATTGAAAGAAGCTGACCTAATGGACCCTAAGGACTGCCAATCTGATGGGCCATGTAAAGGACATTCACCCATAGTTATCCTTAATTCGTGAGAGAGAGGAGTTTGATGTTGAGTTATATTGTCTTACATTAAATTATTGTTATTTATTTTAGGTTATAATTAGACTCTTAGTAGGTTTCCGAATATGATATATAGCAAGGTACTAAAACTCGGGTCTCGGTACCAACTCGGCTCTTGGAAAAACCGAGACGAGTCGAGATCTCAGGGAGATCTCACCGAGTTGGTGCATTTTTTTTTTCCCAACTCGAAGCCTCAACTTTGGGTCAACTCGAGATCTGGACCCAAGATCCGAGATCTCGCCGAGATCTCACCGAGATATGTCGAGTTTTGTCCAGTTAGGTAAGGTATTTAAGTGGTAGGTGGGTTAAAATAATGGGTCAAAACCGAGATCCAAACCGAGATCCGAGATCTCGCCGAGATATTGCACTTTTGAGACTCGCAGGCAATCTCGTCTCGGCTTTTCCAAAAACCGAGAAACTCGGCGAGATCTTGCGAGTTCTCGAGCTATTATTATATAGTGGGAATAGACCATGATAGGAACAATTCTGTATCCTATCATGGCTCTACTTTTCTTCCCTCTTTTCTCCTCTTTTTTCTTGTCTTCTTCTCCTACACTCTTGTAGGTACTGATTACAGTTTCTTGCATTGCTACATGGTATCAGAGCTCTTTTAATCAGTTACTAATTTCTATTCTCTGGTTTGAAGTTCTCTTGGGTTTTTCCCCTTTATGGTTGCAGCAATCTATGCTGCCATACCTGTTTTATAAAGACTTAGTTGTGAACTACATGAAGATAAATAGGTTTGTCTCCATCTATGTTTCTGTTCTCTTCCCCCCTTGCGTGGATCATCATGGAATATGCATATACATCAAATTATCCATTGTATGAAGGTTATTACAGCAGAGTTTAACTGCCACATTGATTCCCTGATGATCCTCTCTACTGGTATTAGTTTCTATCTTTTTTTTCCTGTCGAAAGACAACCAAAATACCCTAGGTGGTACTCTTGTAGGTACTGATTACAGTTTTTTGCATTGCTACATGGTATCAGAGCTCTTTTAATCAGTTACTACTTTCTATTCTCTGGTCTGACGTTCTGTTCGGTTTTTCCCCTTTATGATTGCAGCAACCTATGCTGCCATACCTATTTTATAAAGACTTAGTTGTGAACTACATGAAGATAAATAGGTTTGTCTCCATCCATGTTTCTGTTCTCTTCCCCCCTTGCGTGGATCATCATGGAGTATGCATATACATCAAATTATCCATTGTATGAAGGCTATTACAGCAGAGTTTAACTGCCACATTGATTCCCTGATGGTCCTCTCTACTGGTATTAGTTTCTGTCTCTTTTTTTTTTCTGTCGACAGACAATCAAAATACCCTAGGTGGTACTCTGTTTTTCAAGGCTTTTGACCAGATCAAGATTCCCTTTTTTGGGAATCTGCCCAAGATTTTATGGTTGTCTTCCCCCCTCCAATTGTGAATCTTCGCCCTTGGTATGGTGTCAATCAGACAACTGGATCTGCTGCTTTATGAAATCTCCCAAATCCTGATTTCCTAATTTCAGAATTGAACTTATTTGCAGCTGCGTATTATGCCTCCATCAGGTGAGTTTGTGGGGTTTGTATTCCTTATTGATCTACTATATCTGTCCAGACTTAGAGACCTATCAAAGGGTCTTTGCCGTGACCTCTGTTACACTGTTGGTTGCTGGCTGGATTTGACTTGTGGATTGGTACTATCGGTTCCTCTGTTATTGGTGCTATTTAATCTACCTTATGTATTGTTCGCTACCGTTTCACCTAAAAGCACGAACTGTCAGGGAAGGGCAGCATCAATGTATACATCAACGTATATATACTTCTTCTGGCATATTAATGGGCTGTTAGTGCTGTCAGTTTGTGGTGCCAGAGAAGATAGCCTTCTGTGGCTGCCAATGTAATATTTCATACTACATCCAAGGGTGACTGGGATGATCTCAAAGAAAGCTATTCTCAAGATAAGAATATGCCCTAAGTATATGATTTATGTGAAAAGTTCCTCTCTTTTATCAAAATGGCAAATCTATCAACGACTACTACAGTTCTTTAAAAGGCATGTGAGGGAAACTCAATGTGTACCAACCTCTTTCTATTGATATTGAAGTTCTTAAATCACAACATACATAATTTCAGGTTGCTAAATTTTGCCTAGGTTAGATTCTAACCTTCAACCCATAAAAAGCCAAATACTAGCAAGCGAGAAGATACCATCCATGAATGAGGCATTTTCTTGGATTCAACATGTTGGGCCTCCCTCCTTCACCAAATCCGAATCGACCACATCTAAGGTCAATTAAGCTATCGTTTCAAATAGTAGGGGTCGTGGCCGTGGTGCTGGTTTTCTTGGCAGAGGTTGAGGTTCAAAGGGAGGCCGAGGCCATGGTGGTGGTCGTGGCCGAGGACAGCCACTAGATCAATCCATGTGACAATGTACTTGCTGTGAAAAGATGAATCATACTGTTGATACATATTGGGCAAAGCATGGTAAACCTGAGTGGGCTCAGCAACCATCTGATACACTATTACTTTTTATCAGAGTTCTACAGTGGTGTCATCTTCTGACGCCAACCTTGCTTCTACATTTGGAGGTAGTCAGCATTTCTCTTCATTACAAGATGAAATGAATCAATTACTAAAACGTACTTAGAAAATTGAAACATCTGCATCAACATCTACTGCTACTATGACTCACTCGGGTACTGATGTATTTCTTGCCACTTCTTCCTCCACATCATGGGTCATTGACTCTGGTGTCACCTCTCATATGACTCATTTTTCCTCCTTTAAGAAGATTACTGACTGCTCTAGAGTCATACTTGCTTATGGCTCTTCTACTCAGGTGTCTGCTTCTGGTTGTGTCCCTTTACTTTATCTTCCTATGTTAAAATCTGTTCTTCAAGTTCCAAACTAAATTTAAATCTTCTCTCTGTTAGTCAACTGTCTAAAGGGCCTTGGACCAGCCACTACTCTGACTCAAACCAGTAAAGGCTCCCACTGGAACTAAAGACTCAGATTTTGACAAGGTGATAAATAAACTCCTAATTAAAATGGAAAAAAAATTAAACCATCCCCATATGGAAAGGTCCCTGCCCACCAAATAGGACTCATGTAAGCAATCCAAAAAGACTGCAAAAATAAACCCCCACACAGACACATCGTAACAAATTAAAAACTCAACTAAATTACAACTGTTCCACCTAGCACCACCAGCTTGGTATCCCTACCAAAATATAATATGGTTGCAGGTCCAATATAAACACTAACTGATAAGCTGCAAAACTTTGATTGTTATATCAAACCTTTATGAAGCAATGTGAATCGATGTCCCCATTTGCACATTATTCAGGGATTTGTAGTTAACTACTACCATAAAGCAAAGAAACAATGTCAAAAGAATGTATCCAGTAATCAACCATCCTTCATGATAAAGTTGGCATCCTCCCCATTTCACTCAATTGGAGGAACAAAGTTATTAGTTGTTGCCAATTGATTGAGGTATAGACTAAGCGATAACATATACTCTCTCTCTCTCTCTCTTCGGTTGGTTGGGGGGGGGGGGGGTAAGGAATAGGAGAATATACTTACTCATCTTTGTACTGCTGAATTTCACCCTCGGGGAACTCCCCAGACGGAAATAGTTCAATTACAGGAATAGATGGGGGATCAGTCTGCCCAAGAGATTCTTTCTTCTTCCTATAAAAGGCAGAAGATTAATTATCTATCTACCTTTGAAATGCGAAAAAGAAAGATGAAAAAAGAAGGGAGAAAAAAGGGGAACCACATCAATGATGAGACCTAAACCTAGAAGAAGGTACTCACTTGCTTTTGCTTTTCTTCTTTTTCTTCTTTGCAGTTTCTGTTGCAAGCAAAAAAATATATAAAAAATAATGTGATTTTTCTTTTTGTCAGAGATAAAGCATGGATCAACTCAAAAGCGTATGAGCACTACAAAATGAAGGAGGGGGGGGGTGAGAACAAGGAGGAGGAAGATATGGAGGGGGAAGGAAAAGGAAGAAAAAATGGGGAGGGGAGATGACACTAATAACAGATAGCACAGAAGCCACCCTTATATTTATTTATTTTTGACAATCCAGGGACCCTCACAGAGAGGAGCAAATCAGAAGAGGGAAAAAGGTACGCACAGCTCATGGTAGCCATTGGTTTAACCCAAATAAAATTTCAATCCAATTCTCTACATCCATCGTAGGAGTACATCCAAGTATTTAAAGGGAAAATCAAATCCTAATCCTTGTCGAAGTCTAAATTAGTATCGATTCTATCAAAATCTAAAACAGGAAGAAAAAAAAAAAAAACCCAAATTCAACTGTAATTGGACTCTACCTTCCTATGACTCTTCACATGAATAAAATTACAAAAAGACATGTCCTAATTCCTACGCATAACTGCATCACAACATATGAGTAGCAGCTTTGACGAAGGAACCTTGGGACGAAGGAAATGAAAGAAAGCCATAAAATAAGATTTGGAGGATAGAACACCATCAGAATTCAGAATCCAAATTCTCTGCTTCTGTTGACTCTGTGAAACAAACCAACCCTGAAGGGAAGCTAAAAAATCTTGAACCATCTGAAACTCTCTCTCTCTCTAAAGCCTATCCTAAACCCTAAACAGCTTAAACCTCCCAGATATATTGCCATGCAGTGACTTACCAACATGTCATGTTCACACAATTGGACAAAAAGTAAGATTTTTTTCCCACAACCAAATGAATTCATTAGAGAAGAATAAACATGGAAACAAGGAAACAGAATCCCTGGAACAACAAGAAAAGAAAAACTCTAAAATACCCTAGAAGCATGCAATAAAGCCTTATTCTACCAGTAAAATGTTCAATAAAAATAGTAAATGACTAGCAATCGAGCACAACAATAATAAGAACGTAAAACAGAACCAAATGCCTAAAAATTGCAGGCTAGAAAAGCAACCTGGTAGATCTGAATTATCACCTTTTTCCTCGTCTTCATCTTTCTGCAATGAAGGTGAAACTGAATTAGTTTCTACATTGCCATTTGTAGGCTTCGAAGTTTTAGAAACTTCTACAACATTACATTGTTCCTTTGTACCAGTCATGCCCTGTATAACACATTACAGGAAAACCATGTGCAAACATTAAAGTTATTAGGGAACTAAGAATAACAAATATAGCATCAAGAACTCATTCTAGAGTTCTTTTGACAAATTCCAAGGAACATGGTACAGGAAGTATGAGAATACGCTAGCAGGAATATCCTTACCAGGTTTTGATTACATCAAAGGACACAACTAAATAAATGGAAAAGCATAGGACGCAGTTACGAATGATCCCCAAGGCAATTATTTAAAAATAAAAAAAAGGTTCAATCATTCAACTTTAGCTTAATCTGAAAGCAGTTAAAATGACATTGATTTGTCAACCCTAATCCAGAGAGTCAAGCAGGTGAGACCATTTTGAAAGTCTCTAATTCCAACAACAAAATGAAGAGAAACAAAACTAGCTCAGCAATCGATTTTCAAAGGTTGACAAACCAACATGCCACTTACGAACCCACTGACATAACTCCACTCAATACAAGGTTGTGAGTTTAAAAATCTGCCAACCACTAAATTAACACTCTGCAACACCGAATTCAAAAACTTTGAGCACTGCAAATATCTCAACCACTTTGTGATACCTTCTAAAATGACACCTAGGAAACTTCTCTTGTATACCTTGAGAATTATGTAATTTGACTGTTTTTGCTAGGAAATGTCGTGGCACTATGAAACAGGTGGTCCAGGGTTCGAGGCAAGAGGAACATATCTCTAGAGCACTTAACTTGTCAAGGGTGTCACAACAGTCAACAAATTAAGACTCGCATTAGAACATTCCCAGGAACCTATTAGATTGTCTAAATGTGGCTTCCTCATCAGAAGAATCCCGGTTCTATCCACGTACGAAACCTCTCTCCCTCTCCCTCCCTCCCTCCCTCCCTCCCTCAAATCTACAAGGTTGTTGCATTAGTTTATTTCCATAGTTATCGAGGCATCCTAGGTGTCCATGTGGGTTTCCGAGGGCAGCCAACTTATTCTAACTTAACAAGGTGGGTGCCTTGGGATGCCTAGGTTCCTGTGCTGTCAACTTCTTGTTTGCTTACATTTTTTTCCACTCTAAATAATGCTAGGGTTTACGTTTGCCACAACGCCAGTTTTTTGGCAAAACTGTATGCGGGCACCCCTCTTAAGACCCAGATTACTGTAACACCCCCTTGTAAAATATCCTATATACCCCCCCTATTTCAGTGTTTCCCCGTAATACCCTATCCAATGCCCAAACTGCACACAGGCGTCAAAAGGAACTCTCCCTCATAATGTTATTTCTAACATTTCATTGGCTTGTGTATAGGTGAGAAGCATGGGATCTTTAATACCCCAAAAAAAAATTGTAATTAAGAAAGAAATTGAACTTCACTAGTTCACTTCTCTTGTTCTACATTCACAAGATGTAAGAAAGGAACTCTGAAAGACTGAAACCCTAAGCACTTCCCTCCCCTTGGCGGCGCAGCACGACACCTTCCCCTTTCCGGTTTTTCTTTCTTTTTTTTTGGGTTGGGGGGTTCTCTCTTTCTCTGTTCTTTTTTCTCTTCACTCTTCTTCTGTCACGCCCCTATTCCAGACAAGGAATATAATATCATATAAAGGGTGACTAGGACGACGCGTGTCATCCTACTAAACCGCCCGGATCACTGACACAGTGTCCCAACGCACAGTCATATCCAATATTAACACAATGTAACATTAGAATGCAGAAAAGAGGAATATTACATTCCAAGGATCGGTAGTATTGCGGAAGCGTATAAATCGAATAGTTACAAGATGTTCAAAGCTAGATGATAAATACAAGAATTAGTTACATTTCCAATGATCATCTAATAACTATCAAAAATGGTATTACAATTAAGTATTTCACCATAGGCCTTAGCCTCAAAAGTAATCAAAAGGGATCGAGTCCCGAATATCCTCACGGCCCGTAGGCACAATCATCGCAAGGACACCCGTCGCCATGTTCCTCAAACACGGCCTCCGGTTCCTCCTCACCGATCTCATCGTATCCCGAGGGCTGAACTCCAAGTCCCGCGAGATATCCGTCACCGCACCATAATCTAAAAAAATGTGCGACGAGGGGGTTAGCTCACTGAGCCAGTGAGGGGATGGGAATGCACAAACACGCAATTCACATAGTCCAATGATGCATGCACATGTTAAGTTCATTTTTCCACCTAACAAACAACTAAGTCAATGGCATATGCTCTCGTGACAACTCGGGAGACACTGTGGGTCACTTAACTTATCGCCACAATGAAACCTCAATTGTCACGTGGGACCTACGCCGATCGAAGCCTCCAAGACCACTCGGTGGCGGACCCGATAACCAATACTACCATGATGGCCTCTCCCACCTCCACGTAATCCGGTGTCAGCGATTACCCAACACCTAAACCCCTGTTGGTAAGGGTCGTAGCATAAGGGTGTGAAATCCTAGCCACAAATATACTACATGCAAGTCCTATCGTCCCGAGAGGTAATCCAGGCGCATCAACTTTTCATCCGGTTTAGTGCCGGTTACCCAGCACAAGACGGCACGCATCTGATTCAACATGACATTCAACATAATTTCTTCATAAATGTTTATAGAGTTCGGGGTTGCACGTACCCACCCGAGACCCATCAAGATACAACATTACCAATCAACATTATAACAAATAGATATAAAATTATGCAATATGCGCAAACATGCTTATTAATTATAATGAGTACATAATATATAATGCAATAATAATAACAAGCCCATACAACCAAACCCACTCACAACGTATACGCCAAGCACCCGGTTTATCGATTGTCGCCTCGATCAAGCAATAAGCCACAAAGTGAATATTTTAACCTATACAAAGAGTGGAATAAGGTTAAACGAGCGAAAGGAACGGATCCCCAAAGATCTCCCATAAACACTTAAGTATAAGGTTTCAGAGGCGAAGTGGTTGCAGGAGTGGTTTCATGCCCAAATTCTGCAACCACATGTAAATCCTAGGAAACCGGGACGAGTTTTAGTCAAGGTCGGATGCGGATGTGGTTTTGAAAAGCGAATCCAAGTGTAAATCCGAGCCACAGGGGCTCAGGACAATTTTTGTCAAGGTCGGATGCGGATGTGGTTTCGAAAAGCGAATCCGAGTGTAAATCCGACCTTCACAGAATCCTTCTCGGGAAGGTAGTTTCGGGGGTTTCTTGCAGTCGAAATCACATGTAACCCTCACACCTTCGGTCCAAAATCCGAAGGATTCCCCTCCGAGGACCCCATTTCAAGTGGTTTTTAAAGCACAAGGACTTCTAGAAAACTCTATCCTAAGCTCCTTAGGGTCCAACCTTAAATCTCCCAATTGGCAATGAGAACCCTCACATTAGAGCTCATAATGGAGTGAACTAACTCCACCATAGCTTGGCTTTAAAGCTCCATCTACTCCCTAGGTTCCAAGAGAGAGATCTAGGTCAATCTCTCCCATTACCCAACCCCTTTTTGAAATCCAAAATAGAAGAAGGAAGAAGCTTACCTACCCCCAAGATGAGAGCTCCACGATTTCTGCCCAAGAGATGGGGTCTCCACCTTCCTCCAAGCCTCTCTCTCCTTCCTCTTTCTCTTTCTCTCCTCTTTCTCTCCTCTTTCTCTCCTCCACGATTTAGGGTAGAAGAGGATGTTGAAGAAGAAGTAATGTTCTCTCCCCCTCCTCCTCTCTTTTATAATAAATGGGTCTATGGGTACCCTTAGTCAAATGGGTCATGAGGCCTAATGGGTCAACCCATTAGTCCTATGTGGGTAAGTGGATGGAATAACCCATCATTGGGCCAATAGGTTAAATGGGCCTGCCCACAACCTTAATTAAGGAAAAGCCCATTCTTAGATGGGCTCATATGAGATGGGTATAAGTCCCCAATGTTCTTCCTAAAGGTACGCGGGACCCGAACTTAAATTATTCCCTTCTCTCATGAAATAGCTCGAGCGGTTCAAGCCCGGACCCGCACTTCGAGGTTACCAAGGGAAGAATAATTAATAAGTCTTGAGGCTAGAACTTACTTTTCCCCCTGTCATGGTTTATTACCCATGACCCCGAACAGCTTCGCCACGGCAACGCTAAGCTCATCACTGAACGAGTTATCCAACTGAGGTGACGGTCCAGGATGCTCTCTCCTAAACTCCTCGCTTCCCGGGCTGGTACTTGGAGGGTAGTCGACGAAGTCGCCGTCAACGAACTTTCCCCACTGGCGGTTGAGGAATCTTTCCTCCACAGGCAAACCCGTGCTGTGGTCAACGATTTTGTAGCTAGGTTTGACCATCATGGAGAACAGGTCACCAGCATACATGGCAGCGGTATCTACACGTCACGAGAAGAAATGATATTTAATTATATCCCGGGGTACGGGTATAACATCTTCTGCTTTTCTTTTCCCCCTCTTCTTCTCCGATTCTGCTTCCCCCACCCCCACCCCTTCTTTTCCCACTTCTGCTGCATAAAAAGTTGTTTCAGTCTTTCAGAGCTTATAATCTTCTCTTACGGCAGCTCTTGGCTTGATTACTCTAAAACTGAGGAATGGAACTATTCAGGCTTGTTCATGCTTGGTTATTTGTCTCATGGACATAAATCTGTCTAAATGCAATTTGATCATACTGTGATAGTGTAAAGTTGCATCGTAAGTGACTGTTACTGTTACCAAGCATATAAATATATAAGCAATTTTCCAGACCAGATTCATTGGGTTTACTGAATTGAGGTTGCTGTTAATCTGTTATTAGTGTTAATAGTAGTATATATTCATTAGGTTAATAGGTTTGCTGTTGCCGTACTGCTGTTGCTCATAGTACCATTAGCATATATTCATTGGGTTTGATGCATTGATGTTGCTTTAATGTTGTAATGATATTGCTAGATATAATGGCAAATTAGTGCATAGATTCAATCTGTATTTTCGTTGTTGTAATGTTGTTGCTATAAGCATAATTATATTATTGCTATACTTGATACAATGGATACATAAAAATAAAAAAATGCTAGGGCGCCTTGTCGCCTAAGCGGCCCTCCAACACCTTGGGTCGCCTAGGCACCTTGACAACTATGATTATTTTGCTTGAGATTCGAACTTTTGACTCACTTTGGTTCTCAAATTTGAATAAGATATAATTTATAAATCTACGAATCCACTTCTACCCATTAATCAGAAATCCTGCTTCTAGGAATTCTCCTAGCTTATGGACACATACTACTCATGGGCCTTCATATTGCTCATCAGAGAGAGATTTCATGGAAAGATCGTCACACAGTAAACAAGAAATGCTTGTCAATGACAACACACACACACACACAAAAAAAAGGAACAGTAGCATGGAGGAATACAATTTCCACACCAGTTATTTATATCTATACTTACTGTACTACTCTTTGGGGCATCTTGATGTTGTTCTAGTTGCAACCTTTCCAATTCTGATGGAAGCTTGTCATGCACTTCAGCATCAGTTCCCATGCTTTTGTTGCCTCCTGTATTAAAAATAAAAAAAAAAACTATTCACTAGGAAAATTTTAACCAAATAAAATTCATTCTACAGTAACTATGAGTATGGGGAAAAGCTTAATTAGGATGGAAACAACCAAGTGAGTGAGAGAGAAGGAGCGGGTACAGGGCTGTGGGAAAAGAACAAAAAAATTTTAGGAATTTTTTATTTTCTTGTGTTATGTTGACGACTGTAAACCCTGATACGCATCTAAATACAGGTAGAAACATGATAATGACGCTTATGGCCAGAGATTCTTAATGTCCCAACATTTTTTAAATTGATAACATAAATATTGTATGTCAACCAGTCCTATCACAGGTCATATACACTGCTAAAATTTAAATTATGCTAACAACCATGATTTTAGTCACTATAAAACTAAAACTGTGAAACAACATTTCAGCAATTTCAGTTGAAGCCAACCACTATCTTGTAAAAATCGTAGAAATTGAATGAATGAAAAGAAAATCTGAAAATTATGAAAAGAGAAATCAAGAACATTGCCATAACAATTAAAAAAACAAACATTGAAGGGCTCTTTACTTTTCTCCCACTGAACACCTGAAAAAATCCTTAAGTTTGGCCAACTAATCGGATAATATGAGCTTGTATAAACACAAAATGCTTCCTCACTTTTCATTAGAGATGCACCTGTTCCCTTCCTTCCAGATGCTGCACGATATCACATAGGGTAGTAATCTTATAAACATTAATACACAACTTCAGATGAAGATTGTTTGGAATAACTTTATTTTTTATCTACTTCTTGCATTTCCTCTTTTTATTTCATATTCTCAAAGTTAAAAAGAGGAAGAAAAAACATAGACAAGTTTGTTGTTCTTTTCATGACTTGAAGACTTGAAGTTTAGTTTTTCCCTTTTCATTGCTAAGCAAATCAATGCATATATATAAATTATCAAGCAATGACAATCCTAGAGTGTCCAGGTACGGTCTTTCAATGAACTTGTTGATGTCTTCAGTAATTAAAGTGACTGTGTGAGAGTGTTCATTATTACAAAATAGTCACCTGTCAGCAAAAGAAGGGGGGAAAAAAAATAGTGTGAGAATATCCTCCAGCCTTGCAGGTTCATGGATATAAAGATGGAATTTCCACTCTTCTGGTCCTACTCCATTCAATTTCTGTATCAATCCAGTTCTGATTATTCATTACAGCAAGTAATCATAGTCTTCAAAGTTCTGCATCAAAATATACCCTGATCTACTGCAAGTTTTAGTTTTTTCAAACAATTAATCTGAGTCTACTTTAATCTTTGCTCTGTTTCCTAGTCTCTGCAAATCATCGTCATAATATTAAACCCATCGAACATTATATTATGTTCATTATGTGACCAATAACCATCGCAGATTAAAGCTTTGAATATACCAAAGGATGGGACGATGCTGCCATACATAGCGAGAATACATAAACAATAACAACTAGAACGAATGGAGCGACTTAGACCTCCTATTGGGGATCTTCTCTAACAATACAAAAAAAAAAAAAAGCTAAGAAGAGTTCAAACATAGAACCCACCTGAAAGGAAATGTTCCGGATTGAATAAACACTGATAATTTTTAATTTTTAAAGTATCACAAAGCTTTGTCCCCAACTGCAACCTAAAATAACCTCAACTATTAACCCTTCCCTCTTCTCTCTTTCTCTATCAGATAAATTTCAATTAACTAAAGGTACCATTAAACGATAGAAACAATATATACCAATAAAAAGGAACTCGGTGGGATGTAAATGGGTATGGATGGGGCAGAGAGAGAGAGACAGAGAGAAAGTACCTCGGTGGTAGAGCTGCACAAAATTGGGCTTTCCTTTTACCCGCTTGCAAGGGAGAGACAACGAGATGCAAGAGGTCAGTAAAGGGAGAGAGATCGGCTTCCCTCTTTCTTTTGGGTGTCGTCGATGATTGAACCGTCGCAGAAGAGGCGAAGACGAATACAGGGGAAGTGGCGGAAGGGAACGGAAAGTAACAATGGAAGGCTTGGGGTCTTGAGCTGAGAAAGTGAAACAAGGACTCGACCTTGCATTGCATTGACCTTAAATCTTTTTTGTTTTTTGTTTTTTCTGTTTGGTGACACACACCGACACGCCAATGTCCGTGTCCTCCTTCACACGTTTAAGTTTTGGTTTTACGAATCGGGAATCGGATCGGTAAATTTGCTGATTTGCATTGATAAATCGGTCATCGCCGATCTTTATTTTTGGATTTGAGGACAGATTCTTGAGCACCGATTCAGGCAAATTTCGATCCGAATTTTATTAGTACTTCACCAAACCAGTTTCAATTAGTACTTCACCAAACCAAAATTAGACCGCTAAGTTTCGATCCGAATTTTATTGGTTTTCTTTTATTGGCTGGTTGTTGAGCCCATGTCAATTTTGGTGGTGCATACAAGTATTTAAAAGACAATAAAAAACAAATTGTGTTTTTTTTTCCCCCCGTTTTCTTACTGACTTCCTATTGGTTTTTAATCGGTTTGATTCCATGTTCGGTTTGGTTTCGATTTCAGGTGGGCTATTTGGGCAATTTAATTGATTTGGCTTCCAACAAAACCACCAATACGGGTTTATTTGGGTATTATGGGTGACAACCCTACCATAGAGGAGTATTTATGGGTGACCTACACTTAATTGTGTCATGCGGATTCATGACGTGGTAATTTTGACCATTGTATATCTAAAGAATGGTCTAGATTGTTCATTTGCTAAATTAAATTCTCTATTCAAATGCAGAATCATCTTACATCAATTGATACAGTTGATCCGTATTGATTAATTAAAACTTGATAACAATACAACCTTTTATGATTAAGGAACCAGGACCCCAATTGTATTAGCGTAATGCAAGGAGGACCCCAAGGTCAGTTATCTAGTAAATTGGATTGATTCACAAGGTATACCCTAATTCATTGTCTCTTTCTAATGAACTTTTTATTCCATTAGCCAGGCACAATCCAATTTAAGGATCCTCGAAATGGTTGGCATTATATATATATATATATATATATATAGTTATGTCACTAGAAAATGGTTAGAGAAGGCGATGAGGTTTAGCTGGTTGGTATGACCAAGTGATATTCCAATATGCTCATCCTCTATACAACAAAGTCCCATAGATTTGAAAATTTTTTCTGTTCTGTAACCTCTCTCCATTTGGGTTGCCTTCTTCATGATCTTCATTTTAGGTCCATCTGTCACCTACCCTAGTTGACCAGAAGATTTTGCTTGAAAACAAATATATAAGCATTGATACATAATGCCATACACATGTATTAAAAATAGGATATTGGAATGAATGTTCACCTTCCATTGATTGAAAGAATAATGGGATGTGTACATATACAAAAGAATTTCCTAATCTATTCTTTCCTACAAATGGTATGTACATAAACATGATATTTACATACTAAAAATATAGAAGAGAATAAGGAGAAGATAGGGTTGGTGAAGATAGGGTTGGTGGTCATCCTAATCCTAAGACTCCTCCTCAAGTTGGAGTGTGAAGATTGCGATCACGACTCAATGGTTTCATGAACAAATCCACCACTTGTGAGGCCGTGGGAATCTTGGCTGGTCTAATGAGCCCTTGGGTCAACTTCTCACGAACTAAATGACAGTCAATTTCTATATGCTTGGTTCGTTCGTGGAACACCGGATTTGCCGCAATGTGTATGGCTGCCTGGTTGTCACAAAAAAGTGGTATGGGCCGAGAGCACTGAAGACCAACATCCCTAAGGAGTGAAGCTAGCCATGTGATTTCACAGGTGGTGACAGCCATTACACGATATTCAGCTTCGGCAGAGGAGCGGGAGATGGTGTGTTGTTTCTTTGTTTTCCATGAAATCGGACATTCACCAAGGAAGATACAGTAACCAGTAGTTGACCGGCGGGTCATTGGGCAACTAGCCCAGTCTGAATCATAGTATGCACGCAATTCCAGGCTGGAATGGGCGGGAAAATAAAGGCCTTGCGGATCGTGGCTTTTAAGTAGCGCAAGAACCGGTGAGCGGCATCAAGATGTGGTTGGCGTGGTTGATGCATGAACTGGCTCAAGATATTCATAGTATATGAAATGTCCGGTCGGGTAACCGTCAAATAAATCAGTTGTCCAACTAGACGCCTGTAAGAGGACGGATCTGGTAATAAAGTGCCATCAGAGTCACTGAGTTTCAAATTCTGCTCCATAGGAGTGTCAAAAGGCCGTGCTCCACTCAAACCAGTGTCGTCCAAAATGTCCAGGACATACTTCCGTTGACAAAGAGAGAGACCCGACTTGGATCTAGCCACCTCGATTCCAAGAAAATATTTTAATGGACCGAGGTCTTTGATGTGAAAGTCCTTGTGAAGCATATCCTTAATGTTGCCAATCAAAATGTCATCTGAACCAGTAATAACTATGTCATCCACATACAGGATGATGAAAACACTGTGCTCACCACGATGCATAAAAAACAATGAATGATCTGCCTTGGAATGCTGAAAGCCATAACGACACAATGATGTGGAAAACTTGGAGTACCATTGGCGAGACGCCTGCTTCAGACCATAGAGAGACTTGTTGAGACGACAGACAAATGTCTCCCCTTTTCGACGATACCCAGGTGGAGGGGTCATGTACACCTCCTCTTCGAGATCGCCATGCAAAAAAGCATTATGCACATCCATCTGATGTAGAGGCCAGCCACGAACAGTGGCAATGGCAAGGAGTAGTCGGACAGTTACCAACTTTGCAACAGGTGCAAAAGTATCATGATGGTCTATGCCTTCCACCTGAGTGTAGCACTTAGCAACCAAACAGGCCTTGTAGAGTTCAATGGAACCATCAGAAGCACGTTTGAGTTTGTAAACCCATTTGGACCCAATGGGCTTCTTGCCAAGGGGCAGAGGAACAATAGTCCAAGTATTGTTATTTGTCAAAGCCTGAATTTCAGCTTGCATAGCATCCCTCCATTCCTGGTGTTTCACAGCCTCGGTAAATGTAGCAGGTTCTGACACACTAGATAAAGAGGTAAGAAAAGCCAAATGTGCAGGGCGAAAATGAGAATAGGATAAATAATTTGCCATAGGATGGACCGTACCTGACTCAACAACCGTTGATGAAATTTGAGACGAGGGAAGCGGGCAATGGTAATCATTTAGGCAACGTGGTGGAACACGGGTGAGTTGAGAACGCCGTAAAGTAGAAGTGTGAGGCGGGGGCGGTGGGGGTGGTGGTGGTGGCGGGTTTGAGGGTGGAGGGGATGGTGGGGTATCATATGGTATGGGACACACAATAGGAATGGTGGTGGTGGGTTCATGGATGGGTAAAGGAAGGACAGGGGATCCAGATAGAGTGGGATCCGAATGGAATGAAAAGGGAAAAATTGCTTCATGGAAGACCACATCACGGGTCACATATTTTTTTTGAAGTGAGATCAAATATTTTGTACCCCTATTGGGCATAGGGGTATCCCAAAAAAATACCCGGCGAAACCCTTTTATCAAACTTATGGGTGATATTAGAGGGACGACCAAATGCCAAACATCCAAAAACCCTCAAATGAGATAGGTTGGGGGGGGGGCAGCCATGAAGCAATTCAAAAGGTGTCTTTCCATGAAGAATTTTTGTGGGTAAGCGAATGATTAGATACGCAGCGGTCAAGAGACATTCATCCCAAAATTCAAGAGGCAAGTGTGCTTGAAAACGAAGGGCACGAGCCACATTTAATAAGCGTCTATGCTTGCGTTCAACCACCCCATTTTGTTGGGGGGGGGGGGGGTGTCAACGCAGCTAGATTGGTGTAGAGTGCCCAACAAATTCAAGTACGCAGAAATTTCAGAATTAAAAAATTCGGCTCCATTATCGGACCGAAGACATTTAATGGCTGCTTGAAATTGGGTGTGAACCATATTGAAAAAATGAACTATGAGGGATTGTACTTCAGTTTTAGATTGAAATAAATAAACCCATGTGCATCTTGAAAAATCATCCACTATGGTGAGAAAAAATCGAGCACCCGATAAGGATTTAATGCGGAAAGGACCCCATACATCCACATGTAATAACTCAAAGCAAGCAGCAGTTTTTATTGTACTAGAAGTAAAAGATAACCGAGTCTGTTTAGCAAGTGGACATATAGTGCAAGTGCAATCGTTCGAAAAAGAAATACCAAAATCAATAGTGCAAATACTAGAATGAGTGGTAGACCCAGGGTGACCCAATCGCCAATGCCAAAGGTCGAAATGGGCACCCGGAGAAGCCACCGAAGCAAAAGTGGAGGGGGGAACCACGTCTAAATAATATAGACCACCATGCCGCCTACCCATCGCTAAAGTCATCTTCGATTGAGGGTCTTTAATAAGACAAGAGTCAGATATGAAAACAACCCAACAATTAGAATCAGTGATAAGTTTTCGTATCGAAATTAAATTGAAACAAAATGAGGGTACGCAGAGAACATTAAGTAATTGAAGACCTGAGAATAAAGTAACATTACCAACAGTGGTAACGGAAACATGAGAGCCATCCGGTAAAAGAACAGGGGAGGGGGATGCAATATTGGTAGTAGGAGTAAATAAGGAGGAATCAAAAACCATGTGATCAGTGGCTCCTGAATCCAATACCCAAGAATGAACAGAAGTGAAGCAAGAGGGTGGGGAAGTACCTGCGAGATTTACCAATGGATGATCACTAGTAGGAAGGAGAGCCAGAAGCTTATGAATCTGGTCAGCAGTCAGGGAGGGTGTTGTAGAGGAGTCCACAGCTGCAGCCATAGGCCTAGTGCTGCAGGCACGAGAAGGAGCAGGCTTGGCCGAACTTGCACCCTTGGTAGATCCATCACGGGCTTTCCACCAATCTGGAAAACAGTGCTTTTTGAAGCACCTGGACTCAGAGTGGCCATCCTTGTTACAAAAAGTGCAATGATATAGAGGCTTGGTGCCATCAGATTTGGCGGCATGAGGTGGACGTGAAACAGCCATGGCTGCTTGATCAACGAGAAGAGCACAGGCATCATGAATGCTACGCTGCCGCTCTTCCTGTAAGAGAAGTGAATAAGCCTTAGCCACCGTGGGAAGTGGTTCCATCAACAATATTTGGCTGCGAACAGCCGAGTATTTTTCATGCAATCCTTGAAGAAAATCCAACAGGTGATCGGTCTCTAAAAACTCATGAAGAGTCTTGAGAGCACCACAAGATCAAGCAGGGAGGGCATGGTAGGACAATAATTCGTCGCGATAGCCCTGGATAATGGTGTAATATGGGAAAATGGAGTCACTTCCTTGAACATGTGTGGACAAAGCACAACGTATTTCGAAAATACGCGGTGCATTCTTGGGTGAGAAATGATCACTGAGATTAGTCCAAATGACCTGGGCCGAATCAATCCAGAGGATACTGTGAGAAATAGAGGCAATGGTGGAGTGTATGATCCACAACTTCACCATGTTGTTACAACGAACCCAGTGATCATAGTCCGGAGAGGAAACCGCCGGAATAGGAAGGGGGCCATCAATAAAACCAGTCTTATTTTTGGCTTCCAGAGCCATCAGCATTGATCTTTGCCAGGTAGGGTAGTTGTCGTCATCCAAGAGAGGAGTGACAAGAGAAGCACCCGGCTGAGCACTGGAGTGCAGAAAATATGGGGAAGATGAAGATAAAGTTGCCAGAACTGCGATTGCAGCCGCCGTGGGTGAGCCAACCATGGCGGCAAGCAAAAAATATATATATAAAGAGGGGATCGTCCCTAGTTAGGCTGATACCATGTTAATAATAGGATATTGGAATGAATGTTCACCTTCCATTGATTGAAAGAATAATGGCATGTGTACATATACAAAAGAATTTCCTCATCTATTCTTTCCTACAAATGGTATGTACATAAACATGATATTTACATACTAAAAATATAGAAGAGAATAAGGAGAAGATAGGGTTGGTGGGATTCGGATGAGCTGGTCATCCTAATCCTAAGAACATGCACTACTAACACAGTAAAAGGTTAAAAAAATTAAGGTAAATAAGCCATTATTACAAGGGTCTCTATTGATTTATTTGTTCATGAATCATGATAATTCAGAGTATTATTACTTGCAACAACAGTTGCCTGTGACACCTCCATTTTCATACTCTATTTGACATGTACGACCAATTGTACGCCTCTCTCTAAAACATAAATAGGTACATCCTTCTATTTCCCCACCGCAGCTCCAGTATTCAGGTCCCGCTTTCACATCGTTTTCACTTACTTTCTTCACTTCCCTAGCTGCACAGAAAAAACTAAAGGGATCAGCTTTGCTACTTCGTCTTCTCTATTTGTGCATATATATATATATATATATTTGTAAGGGAGAATATTCTCTGTGCCGCAGCTTGCGCTGCCCCCAGGTACATGGGCAGTCTGTGCAGGGAGTAGGGTGGTCATTATGCCCACCCCTATGTATTTGGCCACAACCTGCCCTGCTTCACAGAGAACAGTGCCCCTATATGTAATATGTATGTATGAGTGAGAGATAGAGACCTGAATGCACCGAAGATAATACAAGAAAAATAAATACCAAGAAACGAGGGAATTAGAGAAGAGGGCAACCTTAGAACCCATATTCCTGCACAACTACACCACACCTCTTGTATTCTACTCTACTACTTAATTAATATATAGGGGAAAAAGAAACCCACGACATATATTCACCCAATGGATCTTTCTCTCTCTCTCTTTCTCTCCACATAAAATGTACCTATTGGATGATTCGGCACCCATACGTAATACATATATGGCAGGTGAGATATACTTTTCCCATATATGTATTATGTAACCAAGTTTAAATTTCGAATTATATTCCCTTTCTCCCCTGATTGCTATGATTGTGGATATCAACCTTTTTTTTTTTTGGTAATAGATATCAAATCAGAAACGGAAATGGAACTAAGGTCCCCTGCTTCCTTTTTTTACTGTAATATTGACTTATTGAGACTTGAGAGCAGTTTTGGTGGATGGCAACCCATGAGCAAAATCTGTGAGTATAAAAACCATCCTCTGATTAATGATAGATTTTTTCCTAAATGAGTAAAGTATCATCAGAAATCAGTTCCCACCATGTTTATAGACTCTCTCTCTCTCTTTCTCTCTCTTCATATTTATAGAAAGTGCAAGAGATCGCTGCTTGGTCGTGTAGCCCCTGCACCAGCACGAGGGCCAATGAAAGTGCACGTATGGACATTGACAATGATGGATTTTTTATTTCACAGCGGGCAAGGTGGTAAATTCGTGCACTCTTATATTTGGGTGCAGAAACCATGCCACCAAACAATATTCTTTTTTCCCTTATACAAAAATATTAATTTGTTATCATTTATTGTCATTGGATTTTTTTAGTCCCCTCCCCACTCCCTTCCTCTTATAACACATCCTGCCTCCCTTCCACCCCCCCCCCCCCCACCCCACCCCACCCCACCCCCTTCTTTTATTGTCCGTATTTTTCTCTAACTACTTACCATTTACACATCTCATACATCATAATTTTTTTATTTCATGAGATTTCTTTAATAATTTTTTATCTCAATTCTTGATTTCTCAATTGATTCTTACAACTCTACAAAATCTTAACCATTAAAGACATACACAAATAGAAACACTCTTTCTCCCCCTCACTCACTTGCTACTGGACCAGAATCCTCTACAGTACCGGTGGAGCAGCGGTGCACATCTGATGGTGCAATAGAGGTCAAGCGGCACACATGGCCTCTGCTATGCCGCCGGTACTGCACCACTGCCCCGCCGATACTGCAGAGGATTTTAATACCTTGTTACTTGTTAGAAATCATTATCCATAGTGCCCTCGTGTTTTTTTTTATAATTTTTCAATAATTAAATAAATCAAATCAAATCTTTTTTTTTCTATTTAGAATCAAATCCAAAATCAAGGATTGGGTGGAGGTGATACCTTAAATAATAAATCCAACTGTTTTCTATAAATGGGTAGCAATCCCAAGTGGAAAAACATGGAAAATTAATTATCCACCTACCTTTTTCACCGAAGCCCAAAATCCTAATTTTTTATTGTCTCGTCTCTTCTTCTTCTTTTCCTTCTTTATTTAGGAAGTATACATATACACAAATTAATGCCTTTGTAAGCAAAAAGACCATTCAGCCCCCACTGAAATTGAATATTACATTCAAACCAATGCCTTTGCGCACACTTTCATTTTATTGGCTACCGCACTAGTGCAGGAGCTACACGACCAGTTAGCGTTCTCTTACTATATATATTTATGGGAAAAAGATCTTTGTCCGAGAGTGTGGCCTACGCCAGCACTCCCATGAGTCTATCTCTTTCCTCCCCATGTGAAAAGACACATCTGCCCCCTTGTCTTAAGGAGGAGAGAGATAGACACATGGGAGTGCTGGCATAGGCCACACTCCCGGACAGAAAACTGCTTCCCTATATTTATATAGGGGGAGCATTCTCTGTAATGAGAGCGTACAGAAGCATTTCTGCCTATCCTAGTCTTTTGATCTCGACACTGTAACCATTGAATCTAGGATCATTGCTTCCTGTAGAGTTCCTGTTGCTCGAAGCAACTCTACAAGCTCTGTTAGAGCTTCTTTTTCACAATTTGCTAGGTGTGGCTACCAACAGATCTTTCTGCTGAATATGTTTTGAGTTCTTCCAGTTTTCTTTGAACCTATGCATCAATGTTATGAACCTCTCTGCCTTCTTCCATGTAGCCAGTTATGCTCTAGCAATCATTACCTTCTTAATACTTGGCAGAACCGCCAACAAATTGCTCATTTTGGTACCTAGCAGTTCAGGGTTGTACTCAGTACTGACCTAAACACCATAAGAATCCTTTTCCTTTCTCATGATATTAGGCCTGAGAGGCGGGTCCCTTTGTACCAAGGTTATAAAAAAGGGAATTGGAACTGAACCAGATCCAGCCGATCTGATTCCACTTTGGTATCAGCTAGAAACGGTTAAGAATTGGCCCGAATTGACCAAAATCTGCCCTAACCATGGGTATCGGATACGGATTGGCTGATTCAAATCGGCATGATCGATTCAACTCTGATTTTTGAATCCGTGCTTTGTACGGCAGCTTTTAAAAGACTGGTCATCGTTCTTCAATAGTCTTTGCTCAGTTTCTTCCTTCTGAGCTTATGTTATTCTAACACAACTTCTAGACCATCAGGTTAAAAGTACTGTAATACAATTCCATCCCACCCCAAGAGATCTGAAGCATGGGTGGGTGCAACAAGGGCAGCAATGCACCAGGTTTTCTGCTCTGTTCATATTATGTATGTCAATAGAATCAAATTTATAGCCATGTTGTCTTTCTTTATAGTTTTATCCACCGCTCAATCGTCTATATGTTTCACTCACTGTACTCCTCAATAATACTAAACCACATTGCCTTTTCTTATAAAGTAAAATTTGACACTAGCCTTTATTTTGGGGTTTAGGAATGCTTAATCAAGTTTCCATTTGCCCATCTTGGAGATATCTCTATCAGACCTTCTTCAGCAGGGCCTTCAGATGCGGCTGAAGATTGTTCAAATTAGTAGCCATCTGAACTACATAAGATAAATTGCTGTCAGCCACCTCAAAAACTCGAGTAATCTCTCTCACCTGCCCAAAAAAATGAAAGGACGGTTACTCCCAGTATTCACCACTGATTCATATCAACATTAATTGATTTAATTTCCTATAGTCCATATGCATTTACAAAATAGGAGACAATGATCAGTACTGTAAGCTTCACCGAAGAGACCTGTAAAGCTACTACTACTATTGTGCAACAAGGAGTTCAAACGTACCATCAGAAGAGTCCCACCTATTAACACTCTGATGTATATTTACCAAGCGAGACAAGCTACCTCTGCCATGAACACAACTGGAGTCTGGAGCCTTTCCAAAACATTAAATAATGGTTTGAATCTCTGATGTCAATTTATTACTATTGTTTTGGAGCAAGGAATGAAATAACTATTACTTCAGTTGGAGGGTGCCGTTGATCATAGGAGATTCAACCTAAACTCTTCACTAAAACATGTTTGAACCATCTGAGGACAATGATATAATAAAAAAAATCAGGGCTATTGCAAGTTGAAAGACATATGGTCTGACCATCTGGCTAAGACTTATGGAACAATACACTTGGGCCATTGTTAATTTGAAATTATGAAAAGGGAAATGTCCTCAAGAGTAAAGAGTTACCCAATGACATGCTGAGCGATAAACAACCAAGGCCCATGTTTTGAGAGTGACAGTAGTTGGTAAGAATTAGTCACCTGAATAGTGGTACAAACAAAAGTTTTCTACAGTAGGTCCACTAAGTGCCATGATGGTTTGATTATATATCAATTACAACGCTTACAATTTATTTGTTAACCAATTGTTATGTTTTTTCTTTTTAATCACTGGTTTGATTCTATATGTTATTGTGCAAGCTTGAAAACTGATTAGAATTGATCTCTCTTTAAAAGCACCTCTTAAAATAAGAAAGAAATCGTATTTGGTATAAGCCACTAGTCTGTTAGGCTGTTACAGACCCATGGTTCAAATTTGAGATCAATCCAATTTGTGTTGGTTGATTTTAACTTCTCAGTGTATATTGTTTTGGGGGGCTTTTCTCCATTGACTCCCTTTTGTCCTGGGGTTTCTTGACCCTTGCTTAAATCAATTTGGTCTCAGAGCTAAAATGAATTACTCCTTTGTTTCTAAACCAATAGCTGATATGTTATCAGAATTTGAAGAGCAACTCAACTCAACCGGGTCGGCTACATGGATCCTTACTTTCGAATCAGCTCAAATCATAGCCATACTTGATATAAGGCCTAAGCTATGCATGTCTTTTCCCACTACTTCCAAAATCATTTTAGATCTACCCTTGGATCTTTTAGCTCCTTCAATTTGAATCAAAGCACTCCTCCGTACTGGAGCATCTAAAAGCCTTTGTTGTACATGACCATGCCACCTCAAACAACATTCTCGCACCACATCATGTATCGGAGCTACTCCCAAATCAGCTCTACATTGTTCATTCTTTATTTTATCCTTCCTAGTTTTACCACACATCCATCTCAACATCCTCATCTCAGCTACTCTGAGTTTATGTATATGATGTTTCTTACCTGCCCAAAATTCCGCACCATACATCATAGCTGATCGTATAACTGTTCGTTAAGTTTTTCTTGAGTTTAAAAGGAATACGTCGATCACACAATACTCTAGACGCACCCCTCCACTTCATCCACCCTATGCTAATTCATTGTGCAACATCATATAAACAACATATAAACAAACTTAGTGTCGCTGAAATAAGGATGTTGGGATGGATGAGTGATAAAACTAGAAAAAGAAAAAGGAAAAAAATGGACAAATTAGAGCAAATTTAGGAGTAGCTCTGATACATGATAAAGTTGCAAGAAGTTGTTTAAGCTGACATGGACATGTCCAACTGGGGCCCTTTGAATGCTCTAGTATGGAGGGGTGATTTGATTCAGATTAAAGGAGCTGAAAGAACCAGGAGTAGGCCTAAAATGACTCTCGGAGAAGAGGTGAGGAAAGACGTGCAAAGTTTAGGACTAGTAACAAGTATGACTTTGAATAAAGCTGATTGGAGAAAAAAGATCCATGTAGCCGACCCCATTTAGTTGGGATAAGGCTGAGTTGAGTTGTTTGTGGAGCCCATCAGACTATCAGTCAGTCAAGTCATCTAGAGTCTTTAGAATTAATTTTCTTTTGTTAGGCTACTTAAGAGTCTGTTATTGAGCATGAGAGAGAGTCAGTTATTGAGTCAATTTAGATTTTCAAATAATCAAAAAGAAAAAGCATCTGGGTGTTTTGATGGTGTGCTTATAGGTAACAAATAGGGCTGTAATACATTAATTTGGCTGGTAACTGACTTGAATAGAGTTAGAGATCGAGGCAATCTCATGGCCACAGCCTGGTGAGTTATATGTTATTCACTGCTGCTTTTGCATTTGCTTTCTAACTTTGCTGCTATAGTGCTTTTGTATTCATTTCTTCATGAAGTATGCTCTGCTATTTACAACAACAGTCAGATTGGTAGGACTGGTTTGTATGTTTAATTTTGGTTCAGTTTTGAAATTCAATTTCTTTTTTGTGCAATTTATTTTTTATCAATGGATTCAACTTTCTTTAATTAAGTAGCTGGTTTGATTCTCACCTCATATCCGTTATTGTACAAGCTTGAAAATTGACTCTAATTTCACCCTTTGAAATCACAGAGAAATATGTTTTCTCTAATCGCATGGTTAGTAGGGTGTAATAGATCCACAGTTCACATTTCAAATTAATCCATTTGGTTGATTTATTTTAATTTGTCCCTATATCCTTCCGTGTACATACAGTTTGGGGTTTTCTCCATTCCCTTTTGGCCTATTATCCACTGGCTTATGTCGTGTTTCCTGACCTTTGCCTGCATCAATAGTTGATCCATATCCAGAGTAGGGGAGGGGAGCAAAAAAAGATAAAGTTTTGTCTACATATTATCAGTCTAAGATCGTAACACCTCTTCACTCACTCTAAAGCCTTCAAATACTCTCTAATCATAAAATCCACACTTAATTACTCAGTATCTATGCCACCGATATGAAGGGAGAGGAGGTGTATCCTTGGTGAAGATCACAATAATCTTGAAAGTATCCTTTTGAAGACCCATTCATCAAAATTAAGAATTTTGCCAATCACATAGACTTCACTACCTCCTCCACAACACTCCATTCAAAATGACATGCCTTTTTTAACCAAATCTGTACAATATTACAGGATACCCACTCTAATCCTCAAATCAGCTATCCCTCTATAAAAATACAATCTAATATGTGATGCCTGTTTGAGGGTTGATATCTTGTATTCTGTAGATTGGGTTGTGAGCTGCCTCCGAAGGGCGGTTAAAAGCCTATAGGGATTGAGGCTCGGAGGAGTTGGCCCACCTTGGTATCTCTTTGTTTCACTATAGGGGTAATTAGGGAATTTGTCTGTCTTTGTTATAAATTGTTGCAATGGAGGGTCATTAGGGTTACGAGAATTTCTATATAAATACAGAGAAGCGTGAGGAAGAGAGGGTGCAACCCTTTCTCCATTACAAGTGAAACAACTCTCATCTCTCCGTGGACGTAGACACCTCGACGAACCACATAAATCCTTTCTTTGTGGTTGTGTGATTGTTTCTTCTTTCTGTTTATTGTGTTTTTTGCATCGCTGATAGGTTTCAGTTTCTACAAGTTGGTATCATGAAAAGTCAGATGATTGGAAACCTATACATGCTGATAGGGAATCGGGGATCAATTAGAATGATGGAAGGGGAAATAATGAAGTGGGTCTCTCACCCTACCTCTCACAGGACAATCACTTGTTAAAGCAAAGCAACTCTAATTTTATTAACTCAAATCTGTCCTACTCAACTCTACATATATATATATATATATATATATATATAGGCAATGGCTGAGACAGAAATAGAAACTAGAATCTAACTAGGATTCCCAATTAGGATTACAACTCAAACATAAATAGGAAACTAAATAAAAATCTAATAATAAAAATTAGGGAAAATTACACTGCAACCCCTTGAGGTTTGTCTTAAATACAGAGCGACCCCCTATGTTTCTAAATTATACAGCTGCACCCCCTGAATGGACGGTGTTAAATAATACAATGTAAAATACCAACTTTGCCCTCATCTAATATCACTAACCAAAAACTGTTAAATAATACAATGTAAAATGCTAACTTTACACTCTTCTAAGAACATAAACCAAAAGCCTTTTTTTTTTTTAAATCTCTCAACTTCTTGACATTCACGGTTTCAGTTATCTCCATAAATACAGAGTTACAGAACACCAGTTAGTTAAAGACTAAAATACTCTAGATTCCTCACAAATATAACTCCCACCCTTGCACTCCAGCAGTCCAGCTAGAAGAAAAATCCTAAAAAAAAAAAGAAGAAGAATAGAAGAAACCCTAAAAAACTCTGTTATTTACTCTGATAGGAAAAGTCTATCATGAACTTTTATTTGACAGTGCATGCAACTGCATAAGCCCATGACTTGGAGATGCTTTTTCATGGCTGTTCCATCACTTAATGGAGGCATCTTCATGTGATAGAGGCATTCAAACTCTTGAAATCCGCATGTTTCTCCATCCTCTCAAACCCAGGAAGGACTAAGACCTCTCTGTGACTGAAACCTAGTTCAATGACTTCCTGCAATCTGTGATTCTTCCTTCTTTTCATACTGGGATCGCAGCATTTCTTCTCTTTTCTAGATTTGCTTCCCCTCCATGGTGATGACACCGGAGAGCTTTGAAACCCTTCCACTACAAGGGATTTCATGATCCGCATTTGGGTTTCGGGACTGAAGTCCTTGGATTTTGAGCTTGTCTCAACCAGAATCTCAGAATTTGGAGACAGAATTGGCTGTTTCAAAAGGATTGGACTTCTGGGTTTGGGTTGTTCTGTTCTTGGAGGGTCTTTGAGTTGTGGTTCATCGGTATTTCCATCTCCACAGGACGAGAAGGAAAGTGGTGGTGGTGATGAGGTGAAGATATTAGAGAAGAACCAGAGAATATCTAAGCTTTCAAGGATGGCTTGGCCGGCCATCCATTAAAAAGGAGATCAGTGCAGAGTCCTGAGGAGGAGAGAACAGAGCTTCGTATGTCCAAAAAAACCATAACCCTATTCAAACTGATCATAAACCAAAAACCTTCAAGCAACAGCAAACGATTGTCTCCATCAAACCGTGACAGAAATTGATCCAAACCAAAAACGAAAGAAAATCTGAAGTGAAACCCCTTCCTACAAGACTGAGCACCACTGACTGAAACCCGCTTTTCATTTTTCTTCATTCCTGCCAAAAAAATCTTACCCAATCGATTAAGAAAATCAGAAGTGAAATCCTTCCTGCAAGACCAAGCACCACCGACTGAAACCCTCTTTTCAATTTTTCTTCATTCCTGCCAAAAAACCTAACCCAATCAAATCTCTCTCCAATCCTATTTTCTTTCTCATTGTTTCTGGTTTTAGGTTCCACTTGATTCCATCGATTCTCATTTTTCCTCTCCAGCTTCTCAAATATGGATGGAAGATCCAGGTCTAGCTTCATCGGAGAATGGCAGCTCCTCTGATTGCCAGTCGTCCTCGCAATCTCCAGTGAACCCCACCCCCTCTTCTCTGGTTTGGGAGGATCGCAGTCAGATGAGATTTTAGACACAATTGTTGATTGGTCCCCTGCGAACCCCACCTCCCTCTTCTCTTGTTTGGGAGCATTGCTGCAAATCCGTAAGGGATGCCCTATGGGCAAAATGATAAGCTCACACCCTATAAGGGGTATATTAGTCATTTGAAGGCAAACTTAACCAACACTGTAACAGTTAACTAATGGAGTGGGGCTGACTGTAACAACAAACCTAAACTCAGGGGGTGCGGCTGTATAATTTAGAAACACAGGGGGTCACTATATTTAATACAAAACTCAGGGGGTGGCAGTGTAAGTTTCCCTAAAAATTACTGTTCTCATGAATATTAATTTAGTGAACAGTGTTTTTTACCCTTTTCTTCATGCTTTGATCTACATTACAGAGTAATGACTTTTAAGTCATTTCCAGTAACAGTACCATAAATGCATTTAGCTTGGAGCAGCTTTAACATCCTCCCTCTTATTCCTCAAGTACATGTCCCTAACTTCCCACATCGTTATGTGCAGTTTCATTGTACCTCTCCAATTCATTCTGTTACTACTGCTTGAATCATAGTTGATTGTTACTCAAAAAGTTTAGCAATTCCCTTCTTGGGAGTGATTGTCCATGCCTGTACTGATTCTTTTGCTCTTTTCTCATTTTCCAAGAATAGAGGAGCTTCTTCCTTGTCAAAGGCTGCGTTTGGTCGCTTCCCCTTGTGATATGGGGAGGGAAAATTGAGAGAACAATGGGAGATGTGATCAGTTGGTTGCAAAAGTGGGAGAACATTTGGGTGGGGGGGGGGGGGGGGATGCCTTTGGGGAAGGTTATCCCTGGTTTTGTGTCTCACCTATTACATAAGGAAAAACAGAGAGAAAGTTGATCACACCTGACATCTCCTCTCTCTCTGGCAAGGTGGAGAATAATTAAACAATCCTTGGACAACCAAACAACAATTATGACTTGTCATATGTTTTCTCTTGATTTTCTTGGTGCAACCAAAAAACTAGTGAAGGCAATCTTTTTATTTTTTTCCTTTTCCTTTTTCAAAAAAGAAAGACACCGATGAAGGAGGTCATAGCAAATTCCTCATCTTCATGGTCTTATCAACAACCCTCTCCAACAGCTGTTTCTACTGAGTGGAAGACCAGCTCTCTTCTTCGTTACAATCTCCTCCATAAATTCCATTTTTTTCATCCAAACCTGACTTCTTTACTACCTTATATGAATTGTATAATATTTATATTGCAAGCATTGAAAAAATGGAGTAGACTGAAGAAGCCAACACCAGAAAGAGTCAAGCCAAATCAAGCAGCATGCAGCAATTTCACTTAACTAATTGGCATACATGCAACCTTGACGCTTAGACTTACAGAAGCAATAAATCAATACAAGGACTACAAAGGAAAAACCCTCAATCTTCCACCCACCCAATTGCCACCCCCTTCCAAAAAAAAAAAAAAAGAAGAAAGATAGCAAGTGAACCCTTTACCACATATGTATCAAGTACCACCAATATGCATATATGAGGCATTCAAAGCATCCGTGACATTACTAAGGCAGTAAGATCAAAGCATGCAACAATATACGCTATGCCAAATGTAAATTACCTTTGATGCATTACCCACAAGTTCACTTTGGAGCTTCACAATTTTATTTCCAGTATCATATGTGCCTTTCTGCAAAAGAGAAATAATACAGATTGATTATAACAAGGCTCAATCATCAGATTCCGTCAGGTTTGACCACTCATGCAAAATATATTTCCAAACAGAAGGACCATTTGTTATATTTTTTTTAAGAGAAAGTAGGCCCTTTTGTAGTTAATAGTCATAGTGGAAGTACTCTTTTTGGGTGAATAAAAAATTTATTACCAAAGAGAGGGAAATACAGGGACTCCCCAATAAGAGGGGGAAAAGGAAGAAAACAACAAAGCTAAGCCCTGCCCTCAACTAGGAGCGGCATGGGGCAGATATAGAGATAAGGGGAGACGCCAGGAATCAACTATAAACCTATTCCTAGGGGAGGCGATGCACCGGGAGGAGACCACGGATAACTTGCTTCTAACATCAAAAGTGATGGTGCCCCAAATCTGCCGGAATGAACTGGATTTGGAGGTCCATGTTCCGAGGTTACGCTCCAAACAGATAAATGGTAACTAGCAGCACCAGAGGCAAGCTTACCCACTGTCACAACTGGAATTACCAGCAAGGACATGTACACCCAATTCCATTCTCTACAAAAGGGCAAGATCCTTAAGTCTGTGTTGGGAGGGAACAGTGAGGGGCCTCCAGACAGTAAAGCTGTGGCAGGGGATGTGGCTCTTGAACCAAACCAGCTTGCACCAAGGGATCATAGGACCCCGAGCCCTGATGAGGTCCCAAGCGGACTTGGAACTGAAGAGACAAGTGGAGGAAGCAAACCAAATAACAATATCGCCACTTCCTCTGGGCCTTCTGATGATTGCTGGAATAGCGTCCCATATGGCAATCAAGGGGGGGGGGGGGGAGAGAGAGAGAAAGAGAGAGAGCGTGCCGGCTCAGCCATCATGAAGAAGGATGTCTGAGACCATGGCCAACCTATCATAGCCCGAACTGTATCTGGCTCTTGTCACCGATTAAGTGGATGAAAATCCCCATGGGGGTGCCAATGGTCCAACCAAAGGCGAGTGGAAGTAATTTTGTTTTCTTTAATCATAAGAGATTATTAGGTTAGAGGCAGTTGTGGTTATGAATTAAAAAACCATCTTGGTTCTTCAAAATATCGTTAACTATAACAAATTATTGTGTAATATTTGATTATAAGAGGACCTAATTTATCTCTTCATATTTAAACTCGAACAAACAACAGAAAGGTTACTAGGTAAGTAATAGATTCTCCATTTCCCATTCCCCTAGACTGTTAATATCTTTGTTCAGTGATATTGTATAACCAGAATACTTAAACAACTGTTTGGGGAGAATATTTGTCCAAGAAAATACGGACCTATGGGGATCGATGCTATCATATTGGGTGGGGTCATTTGCGAGTCCAGAAAAGCATGTCATGTCAAAGGGTATATGTTTTAATGGGGGAGGGGGCAAGTGCGTTATAGTGGTACAGTTTTTGCTTTATTTGGTTTTGTTCATTTTTCTGATAAGTATTTCATTCTGCCTATTCTTCCCCCTCTCTCAATAATTTCATCACACAAAAGCAATTAAACTACGTCCACAGATAATCAAATACCAGTTGCTTTATATACCCTATCTATTAATGCAACATTACTAAGTATTTAAGTACCTAGTCAACTCAGCTGATGCTATTGCTGAATTGTGATGTGTGGATAATTAATTGAGGAGCATAGTTAAAATAACAAATTAATTTAAGTTTAGCTGTTGGATTATCTTGGTTCATTTTCATGTCGGTTTCTTGCTTTAATGTTTGCCTGTTAATTTGATTTGCCTTTGATTAATTTGACCTTCTGAATTCATCAATAGTGTTTTACTCTTTTTTATTTTTTTGTTATTCTTTCTCTAAATGGAAATACTCTCTTTAACTCCTAGTAGGTGAACTGACATTATTAGTGCCGGAAAGCTCTCTGGATCCATCAGCTATTTCTACCATGTTTAGGGATGCTGTGAGTCTTGGATAGATGAAGAAACCTCAGATAGGCTACATGTCATATTAAGCTGCATCTCAACAATATGCCCCACCATGTATAGGACGCTTACTGAAGCTTCTTCAACGGTAAGCATTATTTTGACACTTGGTGATTGCAGTTTTAACTGAAAATCGACAACTAGATGATGACATGGAGACACATCCACAGAGTTTAAGCTATATCTGCCACATTGCATGGTGAGTAGCATTCAAACTTTGTGGACGTGTTGGCCACATCATCACTTTGTCATGTGTTGATTTTCAGCCTCATTCCAAATTCATCATGTGCGAGAATAATGCTTTGAAAATTGTTTTAAAAGGTCAATTGTTGTTTGAAGAATTTAAACCCTTGAAGAAACAAGGGGAAGAAGCAAATATACATGCTGGGCTACTAGATTGGACAAATGTTTTCACCCTTCATAGATCTTAAAGCACTTCACTGTATATGATTCCAAACCTATCCCTTAACCCCAAATGTTTCCATGCTGGTTTTCTCTATTCGATGATGTTGAATCTTTGTTTTTCTTTACAAAAATCTTCTTTGAACATAACAATAAAATCTATTTGCTGAAATTTTCTCAGAGACATAGTTCCCAAGGCTTCGCCTAGGCGATTTGAGATCCTACGTGACTACTTGCCTTGTGTGCCAAAGCACCGAAATCCAAAACCTGATGATCATGTCATACATGTGTTATAAATTTCTTTCTTTTTTAATTCTTCCCATATATGCTTCTAATTCTCAATTTTACCCCCTTTAATTTCTATATTTTTCTACCTTATATAAGTGATAAACCTACATATTTCAAGGTATTTGTCTCTTTTCCTTCAGCAACCAAAGAGTGCAGTCTCTTTCTAAAATGAATTAGGGCTAGGGAAAGGGTTATACTGGTGGAGTGATCCATATTGTCTACAGAAAATGGACTGCTACAGTGTAATTGAACAGAACAAAGCTGAGTATAGCTTTCCTTAAGATTTTACATAATTGGAATTGTTTCATTGGTTTGCCTGGTTAAGAAATCTGTGTGATGCTGTTTCTTAATTCAAGAAGGAATGTGCATGTGCTTCTAGCTAACTTGGGTAAATCAATTAGTCCAAATCTGTTTCTCTAGATTCTTGAGTTCTATAAACGCTAGCCTCTAAGGTCAACTTGTTCTTTTGTTCCTAGTTCTTGAACTGGAACCTTATTTATACTTCTCAATTCCAATCACTCCTCGTTTTCTTCGTATCTCTTTCTCTTTTAAGCTGATCTTAACCATGCGTATGCCCTAATCACATAAACCTCAAAATGGAAAACCATATTTCTCTCAATTAAATCGTGCATACACCTTGGAATTTCACTTTAACCTTCTGATTCCTGAAACTCTAAAACTAGTGCCTCCAAAATCAGTCTTCATTTTTCAAAAACTAACCTAATTCACTTTCTAGAAACCACTGATTTCATTGCTTCTAAAATATAGATTGTTTATTTTGATTTGTCAGTTTTTGTTTTAAACCTAATGTTTTAATAACAGATACAGAATCAAAACATCAAAGAAGACTCATGATCACCCTTGATGTGGCAGGAGCCTTATAGAACTTGACCAACAAGTTGGATCTTTTACACTTAACATTGCAGAGATGATCATGAATGCCTCACCACAAACGAAATAATAAAAATTGTGGCACGATGGCCATTGCATTAACTGGTATAGGTGAAGAGGTTACCACCCATCTTAAGGTTGGTAACAGCTTGTTGGTTAGAACTATCAGCCAGAAGCCTTTAGGGTACACAGTCAGGGACTCAGGGCCCATATCTTCATAAAGGCGATCAAATTAAAGAAATAGGTTCCTTCCCCTAATTCTTTTCCATTACCAATAAATGTTACTTATCAGAAGAGTGGGGTGGAGGGGGGAGAAAAGAAAAGTCCAGCTGAGCCATATAGGCGAAGCCCGTTGCAGATCACAAGTGACAAGAAACATGTCGAAATGAATTTGCATCCATTTTCATGAAACAAATAAAGAAAGAATAGGGAAAAAACTTGAAAAAGTGAGTGGGTTCATAGATCAAGAAAAGGACATTTAAGCATATGAAAAAAGCGTGTTTTAAGGCAATTACAGCCATATACTCGGTCCTTTGTGAATACCAATGATTCAATTATCACAAGTTTATATTTTTTTGATAATGGTGTGATATAAAATGAATCAAAGTACCTGAACTTCGACGATACCAGTGCTTTGAGCAATTACAACTTCAATGGACCCATTAGGTTTCGGACGCCAGTAACCACTCTCTGCGTGCATAGGCTCTCCAGAGGCCAATTTCCAAGTCCTCTGTGTATACGCTATCACCGGCTTCTCTCGCCAACACCAAGCAAATGAAAATTAATAAACCATGTGAAATTCTATTAAATGCAATGAGAGTTCTGTTGTTTCAAATTCAGATAATCCAGATTTTACAAAGTGGGAATTTTGTCCCTGTTTTTCCTTTTTTATTTTTATTTTTTTTTTCAAAAAAGGTTTCATTTGGAGTACCTTTCCAGTGTGAGAGAAGTTGAGTTCTTCCCCATACTTGAAGGAGTTGATGGTGGGGAAACCCCCTTCGCCTTCTCCCTTCCATCTCCCCAGCAAAAATGACAGTGGCGCAATTGCTGGATGCACAGGCGGTGCTGTTGCTGCAACTGGTGCACCTCCAGCGGCATTACTACCCTCCATCTATCTCTCTCTCTCTCTCTCTCTCTCTCTCTCTGAGTGTGTGTGCCTTAGACAGGAGCGACTGCTCTCTCTCTCTCTCTCTCTCCTTTCAAGTTTTCACTTCCATTATGAATTCTGGAGCTTCCTGAGGGCTTGAGACTCAGTTTTTTGACTCTGGTCTTTGGATGGACCGTTGAATGCCATCGCTGAATTCTACTGGGGGCGGGTGGCCCTGCACTGTGCTATAGGACCGAATAGTGCATGTTAGCAACACCATTTTTCATAAAAAAAATTTAATAATAAATAAATTACACGTCATCGCTTAGTTTTCAAACGAAACTCTGATCACCTCCTAGTTTTTGAAAAAACTCATTGGTGTTACTTTGTTATTAGTTATTGGTGTGAAAAGACTATTTTACCCTTGTATTAAAACATTAGAATTAAATTTATAATATCACCCTTCCTTCATCTTCAACATTGGTCAAGGGTAGTTTAGGGATTTAAATTTATTTAACTGGTTGACATCATCACTTAATAGCATAATACTAACGATTTGGGCTAATTTGTCATATTGGGGTTTAAACTAGGGGGTGATTTGAGTTTTTTCAAAAACTAGGGGGTGATCTGAGTTTCGTTTGAAAACCAGGGGTGACATGTAATTTACCCAAAAAAAAAAAAAAAAAAAAAACTACGTTGAATCAACCGATTCATATCAATATCAATATCAATCATGACTGATACCAATTTCTAAAACCGTGGTAATACCTTGAAAAAAACATAAATTATGGATAAGGTACCTATTTTTATCTTCAGCTCTCTTAATTACGGTATGGCTTCGTTTGTTTTGGTATAAAATTTTAATAAGTCACATGATTTTATTATGATAAATTATATGACAAAAGATCTCTACTTGGTGGCATGGTCTATACACAAGCATCTAGGTCAATGGAGGAGCACGCTTAGGTACCTAACATTTTACATATTATGGTTTAGAGTTTTTTTTAAACCCCGAATATTACCTGGAACTCGTTCATGTTTTAGATACTTAAACAAGGAAACCATTAATTAACTTAAACATGAATTTTCAAGTATCCAACTTGGTTCGTTACTGTGTTATTATTCCATCTTCCTTCCTAGGACTTAGAATTGACTAAATTTAACATGTGACATATCTGTGAATACCTCTAAAGGGTTTCCCACCTATCTAACAACTAGAATTAATGATCAAATTATTAGCACACCACACTCCATAGAAGAGAAGAGGTAAACCCAACAACCATTATCTTCAAAACTATTACAATTTTTTACATTTATTGATTTTTGATAAAATGACTTTAATATTCAATACGATAACTACTAGCCAAAATATGTAAAGGCCCCTTCCGTTTCGATAATATTGTTCCTATTTTCCTATGGTTATATCGATACAAGGGTTCAAATAAGTAGAATCGGAAATAGAATCAGCCTGAACCTTTAAAACCCTTTTTAGATCAATTAATTCTAATCAATATGATTTGATATTGGACTTGACTGATTCTGATTCTGATCCGATTCCAATATTTTATACTGTGATTGATAATCACTTGTCATTTACATTTATTAACATGAAATCCGTACACAGACATACATATATAATATTAGGGAAAAAAAATTTCTACTTGGTGGTGTTTCCTACACCCTCTCATAGGGCATCGTGAGATGATGCCTCTGTCTCCTAGGTAGATACCCAGACATATTCACCCATTGACCTAGACTCTTGTGTAGAGACCATGCGACCAAGTAGAGATCTCTTGCCCATGTGAAATTCATTTTCCCTTGATTTTCTCTTATAACTAATTTCTCTTGTTATCAACCAAATTGAATATAATTGTTGTTGGTTTGGCTAAGAAAAAGAAATTCAAAATATGGACCACCCCATGCCTTACAAAAGAGCCAAAACCACATCCACTGCCACCAGCCTTCCCTTCCATGCATGCAACAGAGGGCTGAACCTCTTTTGCCTTTTCAAATGGTCATGTCAGGGGCAGAATCAGGAGAAGGTACACTGTGGATTCAGTAGCCCAAGGGAAGACTCTAGGTAGACTACCAAACAAGCAGCAACTCATTACTCATATCATTGGATCATTCTATCCAAATGATGCCAAAATTATACAGTCAATCCAACAGAAAAAAAAAAATATTTTAAAATTACACCTCCTTGTCCACGTGGCCATGTTTAACATAAATGACCAGAACACCCTCAAAGGGCCAAACCCAAAGGCCATAGGAAAAAGAAAAAAAAGAAAAAAAAAACCCCACCAACCCTGATTTAATGCTTTGGAAATTAATTAATAATACAATATACAGCTTTGTGCCCTTACTAGTAAGTAATAACTGGTATTGTGAAGTTACTGTGGTTGAAATGTGTTTGGTTTCTTGGCTTGTGCCAGCATCTGAACCACTTCTCTCATAGTAGGCCTTTCCACACTATACTCCTGCACGCACAGCATTGCTACAAAGAATACCTGCATGGCTTCGTCTTGTGGAACATTGCTTAGTCTCTGATCTAAGATCTTCACTACCCCTTCTTTGTTTGAATTAGTATTTATCCTCACCCACTGAACAATGTCTAATCCTTCTTCTCCGAAATCACCGACTGGCTTTCGACCTGTTATCAGCTCTAACAGCACCACCCCAAAGCTGTACACATCACTCTTCTCATCAACCTTCAATGTGTATGCGTACTCTGTTAAGAAAGCATGGAATTAAAAGACAATGTTTAATGGAACCCAAAACTTAAAACTGATCTTCAATTCCTTTTAACACTAACTGAGTTAGATGGGCAAATGGGTCTTTGTCATTCAATGTGGGAAACAGGAAAGTAACCTTCTCAGGGCAAATGCGCCTTTTTCTTTCTTGGGCTTAGCGCAAAACTAAAGCTTAATAAATCCCTATCATTATTCTCCAAGGAATTTGATTTGGAATCTTGATCTCTTGTTTCCTCTTTGGTTTTTTACTCAATTAGAAGTTAGAACTGTGGGTGTCGGTCAAAAAAGGTACCTGTTAGAGCTGTGAGGTTCATGGTTTCCAAGACAAGCAAAAGCTCAGTCCACTAAGTCTTGTGTGGTGTGGCAGGAAGGGAAAAAAGAGCAAAAGAGAGCCTCTGCTTTGTCTACTTGGAGGACTCCACATAACTATGCTAACTACTTTGGTCCAGGCTTCCTCCAACACATGGGAATATTCTGTTTTATTTAAATTTTCTCTTTTTCGATTTCACACCCAAAAGGGAGATGAATACTAAAATTCTAAATCAACAGGGTTCAAGTATCAGACTTGAGAAACAGAATCATCCAACCTTGATATCTCCCCAACGATTCAAATTATTAAAGGACTCAAAGTAAAGAATGCAGGTTCTGATCCTAAATGACTCACAAACCTGAAATCCTGGTTAGGCCATACCATGCCTAACCTATAATGGGTATACCCCAATATTGCTGTTTAAATTATGTCTGAAAAAACTGAACCCACTAACCTGAAACATAGGCCTTATCAATCCTGACCTATCAAGGGAACCCCATTACTGTTCAAATTAATGTCTGAAAAAACTGTAATTGATATGCATTAGGAGAGGAAGATGTACCTGGTGCAATGTAGCCATAAGAACCAGCTATCGCTGACATACATTCTGAAGTCCCAGTATCTTGCAAGAATTTGGCCAGGCCAAAATCTGCTACATGGGCTTCGAATTCAGCATCAAGCAAGATGTTATTTGACTTCACATCCCTGTGCACTATCAATGGAGAGCAGTCATGGTGCAAGTAACATAAGCCTCTGGCAGCTTCCAGTGCAACTGTCAGTCTAGTATTCCACTTAAGATACCCTCCTCTCTTCCCATGTAGTACTTCTCCCAAGCTTCCAATAGGCATATACTCATACACAAGCAAATTGGTTTCCTTATTCGAACAGAATGCTAGAAGCCGCACGATATTCCGATGCCGGATCCTCCCCAGTGTCTTTATCTCTGCTGTGAACCCATTGTCATGGGATGAACCTTTGCTTATCCCCAACAGTTTTTTAACTGCAACTTGTTCTCCATTCTGCATTATTCCTCTATAAACAATGCCAGCTCCTCCTCTCCCAATAATGTTGTCATCCTTCAAACATTCTAGGATATCTCCACTGCCAAATTCCAGCTTCTGGAATGCCGTGAGCTTCCATGACTTCAAATTCCTCCTCCTTACCGATTGGGTCTTGACGATTGCCACGATCACGAAAACCAACGAACAGACCATTAGGCCCAATGCAACTATAAGTTTGAATTTGCATGGGACTTGAGACTTGTAGTGCTGTTCAGTAGACTGTAATGGTAAACTATTTGAATAGTTGCATGGGTTCAAGGAGGATCCACAGAGCTGAGGATTTCCTACAAAGGAAGTGGAGTTGAAGAATGCAAACTGTCCTGTTGCAGGAATCCAACCGGAGAAATCATTGTGTGAGAAGTCTGCTGAGGTCAGACTCTTCATTGCCCCAATTTCCTTCGGAAGGCTCTGATTTAAGCGGTTCCAGGAGACATTGAGATAATTGAGTATGTGAACTTGTGTGATCTGAACTGGAATTGGTCCTGACAACTGGTTCTGGCTCAAATCTAAATAAGTCAGTAAGAGACAGTTACCAATCTCAGGAGGGATTCTACCAGAGAGATTGTTTCTACTCATATCTAACTTCAGTACATGCTTTAACTGACCCAATTGGGATGGGATGTCCCCTGTGAAATGATTTCCACTGAGTAAGAGAATCTGCAAGCTTGATAAGTTTCCGATGGATTTCGGGAGAGACCCGGATAGGCGATTGTTTTCGAGATTCAACTGGCCTAGTTTCGAAGGCACCTTGCTCGGTTCATCTGGAAACCTTCCAGATAGATAGTTGTTCTGCATCTCCATAAGTGACAGCTCTGGCAAGTAAAGAAACCCATCTGGAATTGAACCACTCAAATAATTCTGGCCCAAGCGAACTCTAGAGAGTGTCACACACTCTCCAAGGTCGTGGGGTAGAGGCCCAAACAGAAAATTGTTGAGCAAAATCAAGATTTTCAGCTTCCCTCCATAGCAGAGAGAGCTAGGGACCAAACCAGTGAGCTTGTTAGAGGAAAGATCAAGCTCTATCAGTCTTCCATTCTGTCCAAGCTTTGGAGGAATGGTCCCTGTAAAGTTGTTCTGCCAGAGCTTCAGTACTTCCAACTTTGGTAGCTCTGCAATGAAATGTGGGATCTCCCCATGGAGCTTATTGATGAATAGATGCAACAAAGTAAGCTCCCTCAGCTCTGCAAACTCAACTGGGATCTCACCTGTGAGTCGATTGTTTGAAAGATCAAGAGATTTCAAGTTACTCATGTTGCCAAATTCTGGTGGAATAGAACCAGTGAGCTGATTCGTCTGTAAGAAGAGAGTGTCCAGCTTGTTTACATTACCCAATTCAGGTGGAATCGGACCAACCAAGCCACAGCTCGAAAGGTCTAGATGAACCAGATTTATGAGCTTACCAAGCTCAGGTGGGATTCCACCTTGGAACTCGTTGTAGTAACCCAAATAGAGCTGCTTGAGATTAGTGAGATTACCAAGCTCACCTGGTATAAAACCGTCCAAGTTGTTCCCTGCAAGTGAAAGATAATTGAGCTCCTCCAAAACTCCATAGCTCACAGGGATCTTCCCTGAGAAGTAATTCCCACCAAGATCCAAGTGCTTGAGTTTTGGAAGCTCGACGACACACAGAGGAAGAGATCCAAAGAAGTTGTTGTTGTAGACATCCAACACTTCCAGCTCCTTCAAGCTAGAGAAATTCCAGTTGAAGCTTCCATTGAACTGATTGATGGATATGTTGAGAAATCTAAGGTTTGTTAACTTATGAATTTCAGGTGGAAACGTGCCAGAGAAACTATTTCCAGCAATTGAAAGGTTTAGTAGGCTTCGAAGCTCAGTGAATACAGGGGAGATGACACCTGAGAGATTAGAATTTGATATATCAAGTGAAACTACTAATCTATCTTTGGTGTCGCATTGGATGCCAGTCCATGAACAAAGGGACATGTAGTTTGTTTCATTCCAGCTAGTAAGAGCAGTGGAGACATCGAAAGATTGTTTAAGTGAAACCAAGATTGAAGCTTGCCTATGAAGAGACAAGTTATGTGCAGAGACTGAATAGCAGCAAGTGAGAAAGAGATGAAAACAAGAGAGGAACACAAACCTGAGGAGAGGAGCAGCCATTGAAATGTTTTGTGATTCAACAGAACCCAATCCTTTAATTGTCAGGGTTTAAGCAAAGCAGTAAGCATTTCCAAGAGTTCCAGTGAGCTCACAGAGAGGGAACTCAGAGTCCTGGCCTGCTGTTAATATGGGACTTTCCCAGCTAAATTCTTTGCTATACTTTCTCCTCCTTCTTCTACTACTTGTTCTGCGTCCTTTTCTTTTATTAATTCTCTTGTCATTTTTTGTGTTCATATCTTTACTTTCAAAAGGAAAAGTAAAAGCATTCTTTGTATAAAGTTGAGTTGCCACCAGGAGGTTGATCAAACAAAGCTAACTGTGAAAATTACATGAATACCCCATCTCTCTGTACAACTTCATGACTGTGATATTACTCAATAAATCTGAAACTAATTAAATAGCTTAATTAGGAGATCCATAAGATAACCTAACTTCAACTATAATTGAGGATTGTACTCTAGCTAAGATTAGAAAAAGAAGAAAAAAAAAGAAAAGAAAAAGTAAATGGGCTTAATAGAAACCGTTAATGCATTGTTTTAACAGAGTGATTAACTTTATGTAATATCAAAACCAAAAGGTGGCCGGCCCCAAAGATTTGTAAAATTGCTGATGTGCTTATAAAGCATCTTCATGACTGCTAAACAGAACTCTGTCTGTCCTTCATTTACAACAAAAGTAATTAATTGGTTGCCTTGAAGAAGCTATATATGAGGTGAGGTTCTGTTTGACAAGAAAATAGTAAGTAGAAAGGTTGGTTAATACAGTGGTATATATGTGTCAGATGAAGTCTCGTGAAGATCGATCGACCAAGTTATAATTACTTGGGTGGAATATTGAAATCCCATGAACAAAGAAGTGCATATCTATTTTAGTAAGTTATTTAAGAATCCATGAACACTGGTTGACTTTCTTTTTCTTCATCAATGAATGTGAACCTTTCAGTGATGCTGGTGGTGGCTATTATTGTCCCCACATATATATATATATATATGAGGCTATTCTATATACGTGGCCATGTGAATTTTTCTCCTCTCAGGCTCTCTGCCCGGTCAGATTCGTAGGTTCCTCTCATAGGGAGGGCGGAAATGACGACCTCATCCCACCCGAGTAGTGTGTTTAGGCAGGGGGTGAGGTCATCATTTCCGATCCCCTATGAGAGGAACCTACGAACCTGACCGGACAGGAAACCTGAGAGGAGTTAAGTCCGTGGCCATGTGGGTCTCAATTTTGTGTTAATAAATGTGACATAAATAATAAGGAGCATCAAAAGAGAAGATTGTTTATATGTGAATCAAAAAACAACACAAAGAAAGGGGAGATTTTATATTTTTAAACTTGGGTACCAACCATGCATCTCTATCTGCAATAATAGATACCCGGCCACATTATCTTGGTGACCATCGCTTTCTTTTCTTTCACTTTGATTAGACCATCGCTCTCCCCTTTTTTGTTTTTCCCGGCCTCTTTCCCTTTGATTCACTTTATGTTATTTGGATAGAGAAATAAGTAGTGTTAATTCGAGGAGCCTCGTTACTTTAACACTACACACAAAATAAATGGAAAGCTACATATATTGTTTCATTTTAAAGCATGTTTGTGCTATCCATCACTTTACAACCTCTCTCTCTCTCTTAGACTGTACCTTAAAGAAAAGAGAAGTCTTTTTTTTTTTGAATGAAGAAAAAGAGACGTTGAGTGAGGGTAGTTCTGTTTGGGAAAAAACAGCAAGGCTAGCTGCTTTTGGTATCTGAGTTGTTTAAAGGCATAGAGGAGATGGGTCCTACTAAATGTACCCAGAAACTTTAATTTAGAGAAGAAAATGGATATTGGGAAGGATTTCCGGGCCTTGAGGATCCAAGGTGGGGGAATATCTTTAACTGGGGGAATCTGTATGATATAGAAAGGAGTTGCATACTTGCATAGTACTACTCAATTCATCTTCAATTAATTAATAGTTCCTTTTTTTTTCTCTCTCTCTCTCTCTCTAAACTGCCCTCATATATATATATATATGTAGGGCATCTCAGTTGTTTCCATCCCTGGTTACATTATGATTATGATGATAAGCAGGGATGATGATGACCTCTGTGATCATTAATTTGATCTCTGCAGGACTCTTTCTTTGAACCTTCTTCTCTCTGTGAGTGACTGGTGAGGTGTTGTTAATGGCATACATGTTAGTTTGGCCACAATAATTAAAAGGCCATACATAAGGAATGAAAAAAGTGAAAGATGAATCCAGACTTGCCAAACCTTCTTCTGTCTCAGACTGGAAAATTGTCTAACTTCTGAACCCAAACACAGTGTTTTATGTTTTATGTTTTATGAGCATTAACAGTATTGAAGGTTTGTTATAAATAAAGGATCGATAAACTTACAAATATAGAAAAGCTAATGTTCTGTTGTCTCTTTCTTTATTTATTGTACAGCATTAGTAGTAGGAGTAGTACTTACAAGTCTGTGTACACTTCTCTTACGATCATCAGTGCATGTGCATGTCTTATTATACTCTGGATGGAGAGAGAGAGAGAGAGAGAGAGAGAGAGAGACTTGTTATATTCCTTTACATGGAAGAAGAAGCCAATGAGATGCCTGAGGTTTGCGTTGCTGATCTTGACAAAATTGACAAAAGTGTTTTGGAAGATGTGGTCGTAATCGGATCAATGTAAATGGATTCTCAAGTTTCAGCATTTGTGTCAGCTGATGTGACTTGCCCCTACATCTTCTTTATTAGAAGATCAAATCAATTTAGAAAGTGATTAGGATAACCCCATCCGATTTCAAATTTATATAAGATTTTTTTTCGGTGACTTTGGGTGGATTGGGGATTCTTAAGTACTACGAAAAACATTTTGAGTCTCCAATCTCTAATGTTCTTTTCTTACTATTCGTGTTTTGGGTCAGCTTTAAGTATGGTTTTAGATATCGGTATCAGTCCGTATTAGATAGTTTTGCCCTCAAAATAAATGATGCCCTACTCAATGATCCGTATCATCATATCCAAGAATCAGTAACAATGTTGGCCAATACCAATATAGATTGATCGATACTTAAAACTACGTCTTTGAGTTTTGGACCAAATTTCTCTGAACTAAAGTTGAAGAGACCTTTAGATTAGCACAAAAAATGTATATTTTCGTCCCTGTATGATAAGGGGTGAGAGTTTAATGACGTTACATCAACGATGTAGAAGAGATTTCTCAACTCCACCGGTGAGAAAAATTTAGGATTGTCCGAGAGGCCGAGACTGTTCCAAGTTTTAAGGTGATACAAGAATGCAATATTACCATATTTACTAATCTCAGTCTTGTCTTAACTCGGTCAACTTGAATAAGTTTTTTTTTTTAAATGGTCAACAAGTTGAATAGGGTTTAGTATTGGGAATTTTGAAGCCCGAGTACTAAACCATTTAACTTTATGTGGATTCTATATTTATCATGGGAAAGTGTTTTCGGTTTGAGAGCTAGCACATCTCTTACATCCACATACGGGCCAATGAGAGAGCACACATGGGCATCAAGTAGGATGCCATTGACGACATATTTCATGGATAGCGGGGCAGTCATTTTTTTTTTGGGAGAAAAAAACAACTATAAGGACTTGGACATGCATCCCAACATCTGGGGATACGTGTCAAAGTCTTTCCCGCTGTTGAATGAGTGGTTAGAGAGAAGTTGGAATTGAAGAGAATCTTTTACCATTCTAGATTGGGCAGGCATCTTTATCCCCTCTAGTTTCTTGCCCGGCCCAATTCTCTAATCCTCCTAACAAGAAGGGCAATGACCACCCTACCCCTACCCAAACACTCTGCCCGGGTGGTCCAACCCCCTCCCCCCCTCTCCCTTCTTATTAGAGGGACTGAGGAACTTAGCCGGGCATGGATACATCAAGTGGGTTGTGTACTTTGTGAAGAAGTACTCACAGGACAAGACCATCCTTGGTAACTCGTCCCTTTTCAGGCCCATTGTATCTCCAAACCTGGCCTACATAATGAAATCCACGACTCTTCAACGTGGGGAGCACTACAAAATTTTCTTCTTTCTTTTGGGTAAGATTGTAAGAAGGTCCACAAAATGAAGGTCTATTAAACAAAGAATACAGACTAAAGGTCGTAGGAATCTTACAAGACTAATGGAGAAACAACTTAATGGGCTTAAGAAGTTATAATGTTTCCTCATCTTCATCTCTACTTTAATGGTGAGTAGCCCATTCCCGGTCCACCCAAGTTTGGCTCAAATCCCCCTACATCTGCCATAAGACCTCTTACCTTTTTCTCAAAGTTGCACAATCAAAAGTGGGTTCCCCTTCTTACCTCACATAGTCACATCACCTGTTACTACATTAAGTTTTCCTTCACCCAGGGTGAAAAGAAAGAATCTCTTCACCCTCACCAAATGCCAGATGATAGTTTTCAAACCAAAATATTCTTCATACTACAATCTGGATCAACCATAACTGGACCGGGCTCAACCCAACCAATACAGAATTACAGATTCAGCCATTAATCCAGTGTAGCTCATCCCTATGATACAGAGGCAGCTCAAAAAATATCTGAACCCTCCAATAACTGTGGATCCGCCTTCAAAAAACACAAAACGGTCATCAACCTAAAAGCTTCTTGTAGGGCAGGGGCAGGGGCAGCATCACTACGAGAAGAATCGATCAAAATTGAAACACGTGTACGGTCGTGATAGTGAGGTGGAACGGAGTATTGAGGAGGAGGATGGAACAAAGTCACAAACGTCCAGCATCATATTTAACGATTTACAGCGGGAAAGGCAAAGTATAGAGAAGGAGAAAGAAGGCAGAGACAGTTCCCAACCACTATTTCAGAGGATTTCCCGCCGTTCAGTTCGTTTTTCAATTTGGAGTGTGGAGACCCTTTCCCCTCTTCTCCCCTTTCTTCACCACGTCTTCTCTGTCCTGGCTTCTCTCTTTCTCTCTCTACAATTTTAATTAAACCTTGATTTTTTTTTTTTTTTTTGTTTATTTATGGATTTTCTTATTTCTTCTTCTTCTCTTCTCCTCTGTCTCCTAACCGGATTTTCTCCGGACCATTCGAAATCTAGAAAATTTGCGAAACCAAAAATCCATTTGGAGACCTCTGATGGGGATGGGTTCTTCCGAAAACCTAGTCATTGTCAAAACCCATGTAGGATTTTCTTTCTCATCTTTCCTGTTTGCTGATTTAACTTTCTGGGTCTGAGTCGGAGTTTTGAGAGTTTCTTTCATTACCTGTACGGAGAGCGAGGGACCCATTGACGTTTGCTTGATGGAAGAGGTGAGCACATTTCCCATCATTTGTTCGTCTTCATCTCCCTGCTCTGTGTTTGTTTGCTATTTTGAATGCTTCAACTGTATTTGCAAAAAAAAAAAAAAGGATTTCCAGTCTTTCTGCACCTTTGTTTAATTATCCACCAAGAATCTATATGATGTGATCTTTAACTTGTCTTGAACTCCATAAGTTGGCGATGCCTTAAGCCCATGCCGTAATCTGATTATTCAATTAGAATTCTACGTCTTGACTAGTCATAAAATAAAAATCATATCGATTTGGATAACACAATGACCAAGCTTAACTGATTTAGAGATGAAACTTGAATATGTTAGAGAGTGATACTAATGACAATCAGGACAGGAATCTTTACCCCTATGGTCTGAGATAACAGAGATGAGCATTAGGAATGCCTACTGATTGAATGGTCCGGTGTTATGCATAGGTGCATCCTATATACAGAGTGAAAAGGGCAAAGGGAAAAGTCACCACCGATTATTTTTCTGCCATTAACATTTTCATCTAAAAAAGATTGCATGGGATGCAAATGTCCATGTATCTCTGACCGATGCGTATCTTAAGTACCTGAATAATAAATTTTGTGGTCATGGTTAAATATCAAAACCAGCACTTCTAAGGCTCTCACATATAGCCAAGAATTCGTGCTGAGGAGCTTCCCTGTGTTCCACCGATAGCATCGAAACCTATCAAGCACCATATCTCATCTGAGGTATGAATCTGATCTTAATTATTGGTTCTGTTTGATGTCTCTTTTCTGCTGAAATATTCATTGTAATTATCATTTACTCAGTTGCATGTGAAAGTTTGGAAAAACTAAGACCCTTTAGCACTGATATGTGATCTTCTGGAAGGCTTGATGCAAAATAGACTCTTCTGTATTTTTCTACTTCAATATATAGTTATATGTTTTTCTTTAAAAAAAAAAAACCTTGGTGCTTGTTTGTTGTCCAATAATGACAAAATAGTAAAAGATATTTTAACATTTTAATGCAGATGAGCAACATCCAACCAGAAAAGGCACCATATGAACCCAGAGAAAAGGATGCAATGTCCGGAAATAATATTAATTCAACTAGCAACCCACTATCTGAGCATGAAAATAGGGATCAACTTGCCAAAAATGGTATTGATTCAAGCAGTAATCCTCCACACGAACCAAGAAAAATGGATCCAAATGACAATACTAGCTTTGATTCAATTAGCAGTTCAACCCCAGTGCCATGCCCAACAACGCTTACAAATTCAGAAGCAAAAAAAGCGTCAGCGATGTTTATTACAACAGGACCGATGATAGCAACTGACGCAAAGAGAAGTGATTCTGTCACCAACATTGGCCGGCAGAGCTGCAATAGTACCCGCAGTGACAGCTTAGACAGTGGACCCCTCAAACCCCACACTGGTGGTGATGGTCGATGGGAGGCCATTCAACTGGCGACTGCTAGAGATGCTCCTCTTGGTCTCAGCCATTTTCGGCTCCTCAAGCGCCTCGGTTATGGTGACATTGGAAGTGTCTACCTTGTTGAACTCAGGGGAACCAACACATTCTTCGCGATGAAAGTTATGGACAAGGCATCACTGGCTAGTAGAAACAAGCTACTCCGAGCACAGACAGAAAAGGAGATTCTTGGTCTTCTTGATCACCCCTTCTTGCCCACTCTGTATTCTTCCTTTGAGACCGATAAATTCTATTGCTTGGTCATGGAATTCTGCAGTGGGGGTAATCTCCATTCTCTTCGACAGAAGCAGCCCAATAAGTATTTCAGTGAGCAAGCTGCACGGTTGGTTAATTTCCTTTAATATGAGTCTGTAACTTTCCTTCTTCACTATTAAGTTGCCATATCTTATTTGAGATTGATTTGGGAGTCCTTGATTTGAATGGTGCATGTCATTTGCATGTTTGTGTGCTTAAAAATATGAATTTAGAGAATTGGTATTTGTTTTGCTCGTAAAACTTATGACTTGTCTTGTTAATACTGTATCAAATTGTAGAATCCAATGAGTTCTTGTGAATTGAATCAGATTTCAGATTGTGAACGGTAGGATTCATAACAATTCTCCAACACAATAGAAAGAATGCGGAAAGAAGTTATAGAAAAAATAAAAAATGAAGAAAGAACTAATTGTGCATCTAGTTTAATGCATCAAAATTAACTCAAAGTCATGCAATGAAATTTTGAAAAATCGTACATCTATACCAACAATGTTTTGAGATTTTCATTGCCTCATTGGGTTGTGATGGACAACCGCTCCAAAATCCATTGGTCTTATTTATAGGAAGTCAAATAAGCCAATAGTGTTTTTAAAACCCTTACAAGTGTGACAAGAGTTAAAGAAGGAAAAAAAAAAAGAAGAGGATTTTTCACATAACTGAGTTTGATATGTTTCAACTTTCAACTGAGTCAACTCAATTGGGGACTCAGTTGCTACCCGAAAGGATCCCAAGAATTCCCCATAACTGACAGATTCTGTGAGTCAGTTGCTGAATCAACAAAGATTCAAAGGATTCTTCTAAAAACCAACTCAATAGGAGTTTGTCAACCATGTATTAATTTGCTTTGTATCATAAGATTCATTGTCTGAATTGGTGGGATTTAACAATAGAGCTACTTGCCTTCTCAGTTATGTCCATTCAATGCTTCAAGTTTTGGGTTTGGGAATTTAGTTGCTTTGTGCTATTACTTTTCTTTCTACTTTTGTTGGTTATTTTATTAGGGTTTATTATGTGTTCTGTTGATTAGTTGTGTCTTTTCATTTTTTTTTCCACTTAATTTTTATTCCAGGACCATGTGTTCAATGTTTGGACTTGAAGGACATTGTGCCCGTGTTAGGTGGGATGGGTGAGATGTAATGGGTTGCCTAGGGTCTTCTTCACATTTCATATTTATCAAGTTATAAAAATTACCAGTATCATGTCCACATGAGGGGAAAGTTTGGGGTTCCTTTTGTTATAAGATTTCATTCACGGACTTTCTGTATGCAACTTCTATCCATGGCTTTATAATGTACTAGAGTTTGTTTTTGATGACATTCTAGGTCCTTTGTGCCTGTTGTGCTATAGAATATGTTCATAGGACTCATGCTCTTAGCAAGAGGGGATTCATCTCAAAGCAATCAGTAATTGAATACTCCAATTCTAACAGAGGGAGGAAAAAGAGGAAAAATGAAGCGCACTGTTCTATTCAACTGACAACTCAACCTTTCCAAGACAATCAATTACCCTTCATTACCCTATTCACATCGATACTCCACATGCTTGTGTATCCAATTCCATTTCCTCTGAATAAAGATAGTTTTTCCAAATATCTCAGTCTGTTTATACATCTAACTGGATGCAGTTAACTACGCCTATGCAACTCACTAGATGGAGTAGATAACATGATTTTTAGCATTCACATTTCAAGTGCAGTGTTAGGTAAGAACAGTCAGAGTTCCTAGATTAATGTTATAGTTACCATTTTAGATCCTTACCTTTAGGTAGAATACTTTTCTGATGCACCATCGTGGATTCTTTATGGACTGTACCATCTCATCGAGACAACATGCATACCCTAAAACCGTCATTGCAATGGTAAGAACGTGAAGTAAATGCCCAGCTGAGTTTTGAGGTCAGAAATATCCGAAAACCTTTTGAGTGTTATCATGTAATATCTGAGAGCTTAATATTCTGCATTACAGCTAAGGACGATGGGATTTAGTTCCCTGTTGTAATTAAATTTGGAGATGAAGCTTAGACAATCTAAGTACGTGCTCATCTTCTCTTTCATGTGATTTACTAATTGGTACACTGGTTTTGCTTAATAGTTCGAACCAAATTTTTGAACCTGAGCTGATGTGAACTTCTTTTTCTCTTTTTCCTTGCTTGTTTGTAATTGATAATTAAAATGAGATCCTTCTTAAGACATTGTTCATTTTTAAATTATTCTTTGGCCATTTATTACTGTTTCTGGGCAGGTTTTATGCATCAGAAATACTGATGTCGCTTGAGTATCTGCACATGCTTGGCATAGTATACAGGGACCTGAAGCCAGAAAATGTGCTAGTGAGAGAGGAGGGCCATATCATGCTCTCTGACTTTGACCTATCACTCCGCTGTTCTGTCAACCCGACTCTTGTAAAATCATCATCTGCCCATGTAGGCAATGGTGCTATCCTCAATGATGAATTTGCGGTGCATGGGTGTATCCAGCCATCATCATTTTTCCCACGCATACTACCTAAGAAAAGTCGTAAGTCTAAATCAGATTTCGGTCTGTTTGCTGGTGGATCCCTCCCAGAGCTAATGGCAGAACCTACAAATGCACGCTCAATGTCGTTTGTTGGGACACATGAATACTTGGCCCCAGAGATCATACGTGGTGAGGGCCATGGCAGTGCAGTTGATTGGTGGACATTTGGCATTTTCCTATACGAGCTGTTGCATGGGACAACCCCTTTCAAGGGATCAGGCAATCGTGCGACGCTCTTTAATGTGGTGGACCAGCCACTGAGGTTCCCCGAGGTACCAGCTGTTAGCCTTGTTGCACGGGACCTTATCCGGGGGCTCCTTGTGAAGGATCCACACAGGCGAATTGCTTACAAAAGGGGTGCAACAGAGATCAAACAACATCCATTCTTTGAAGGAGTGAACTGGGCTCTGGTGAGGAGCAGCATGCCGCCCCACATACCTGAGCCTGTGGATTTTAGCCAATATGCCAGTAAGGAGAGTGCCCACATAGTGAAGAAGGTAGCAGAACACGAAGGTGGTGTAAATAAGAACAGTTCTAATGATACTTACCTCGATTTTGAATATTTCTAGGATAAACAGGGTGCTTATTTGATGATGATGATGATGATGATGATGATAATCATACACATCTTTGGGGGGATACTGTCTTGTACATCTTTTAGGAAGTAAGGTGTGTCTGTTGACATTACATGGGGTTTATTAAAGAAGTGTTCTTTTTTCTTTTGGGGGGAGGGTAGGGGAGGTGGAGGTGAGGTAGCGGGAGAAATGATGGGATGAGGATCCTGATTCTTTGTTAAAGTTGGAAACAATAAATATTGCAGTTTGAGGATGGACAACCTATTATTATTTTGTACAACCAAATGCGGACTGATTGTTGTATGATTTCCATAATTAGTATATGTTACCTAGAGGATTCTGTAGTCTGTACATGATCAATGTGTTATTTTTCATAATTTAAAAAAAAAAATAAAAATCTATGATTGGTTATATCTATCTCGTAACTGACCTCAGATTTTGGTGGATTAAAATCATACTATCACAAGTTGGATAGGCCACTGGCAATGGGCAGATTCGATCCTGAATTTTGGAACTGTGTATTGGTGGAGGTCTTAGACTTTGCAGTATTTTGTGTATTTCCATATTCAATATGTAGTTTGTCTACTATATGATGATCACTGTGATTTGGAAGGTACATGGTATTTGTGCCAAGTTGAAAGGTTACATTCAAGATTCAAGCCTGGTTCTTCAACCTGAATCCAAATCTAATACCTGTTATGAGTTTTTTTGTTGCAGAAATGTATAGGTACAACCTAAGAAAATGAATAGAACACATTTACTCGAGATGAAAATCCACCTGCTATGAGAATTTTCTTCCTCTTACAATTTTTTTTTTTGTTTTGGGAGTGGTGGGAGGGTGGGGGACGGTGGAAGGTGGGGGGTGGGGTTGCTGTGGGGGACTGGATGAGAGTGAAGAGGAGGACCCAGAGGTGTTAAACTCTACAAGAGGTAAGTCTAATTATAGAATTAACCGAAGTGGCTGCCTGGAAGGCATGGTTCATGATCTCGGTATTGGCTGGATCGGATCAAATCAGGATCAGGATCGGGATCGCTCAAACTTGGGCAAATATGACACTTTTGTCCCTGTTTTCTTATAATAAAAAAAAACTAATTTTTTAGATTTTTACCCTTGTCCGTCCTGGATCGGTCTTAGTCGATATCGATCCGATCCGATACCTCAAACCATGCTGGAAGGGCAATTTTGGAGAATTAGAAACAATAAGAAATAAAAATATTTTTTTATTAAATTTTCAAAACTAGTGATAATAGTAAGGGTTAGAGATCGTTGCTTGATCGTGTAGCCCCTGCACCAATGCGTGGGTCAATGAGAGTGCACACAGGGCATCTCTCTGGATGGGTTTTTTTTTTATTTCACTGAGTGCTTAACGGTCATTTCATGTGCTCCTTTGTTTGGGCGGGCATCTGTCTGGATGGGTTTTTTTATTTCACCGAGTGTTGAATGGTCATTTCGTGCACTCCCTTGTCTAGACGTAGGAACCATGCGACCAAATAGCTTTCTTTTTCCCTAATAGTGATATCATAATCTTAATCATAATGAAAAAAAACAATGATGATGATGATTATTCCAATTGACTAAATCTCATTGGACCTGTTTCAATGTTGACAATTGAAAGCTCGGACATCCAATTGTCCCTTTTTTTTCCTCCTTGAACTTGACACCATTTTACAAAAAAAAAAAAACACACTTGACACCAATGGATCTCCGAGTTATCAAGTGTCAACATCTCTACCTGGCACTACCTCACTACACTCTTGTATTAAGGAATTAGAGAAGATTATTTTTCCTCGTGGGCTGTCTTTTGTCAGCGTAGCCTCAGCTACCAAGAATAATAGAAAAGTCAGCTTTAACACTTTTAATTATTGGGAAGAATTTAGGGGCGCGGGGGGGGAACAATTTTTGCCATTTTGCCTCGGACGACGTAGATCTCATAAACTCTAACGGTCGAAAGATTCCATCCACTATATAAATCATTCAAATTCAAATAATTATTTTTCCGTGAAGGAAGTACTGGTCATGCACGCTAGACGTACGTGTAGGCTACATACATGGACCGTCCAATTGGAATCTATCTTCATCAAAGTGAGGATGTACATACGAGTATACGATCCACCGATGGATCAAAAATATTTTCTTAGCTAAATTTGGAGGATCTATAGTAGCACCTGTGGAATCTACTGCCTTAGTATTAACCTTAAAGTCCACGTGTCATTCCAGCTGGACATTACTACAAAGTTGATGTGTTATCTCTTTATAAATGTAGTTCCACTGTTCAAGGGTTCTACATTTTCTGGGTTAGTGTGGACCACCACCTCAAGAATCGGGATCGGACCTGTCCAATCAAACAATCCTGATTCTAGTCGATTTGGCTTGGCTGATTTTTTGTTAGAGATATAAGTGGACTGAATTCGAATTGAGCATAATAATATCTGTCCGGTTTCCGTATTCGATTAGTTTCCAAGAAGACTAGATAGTTTTCGAAACCGATTTTAGAATATGGGTTTTCTTAAATAGATACAAATACGATACAGATTTTATACTATCGATTTGCATCCCTAATGGAGAATGGAATTGTGGGTCTTGAAAAAGCAACAATGTAGTCTCGCTCTCTACAAGAAAGTAAAAGGCTGAATCCACTATCCCATTAAGGTTGATGTTGAAGTGTCATATTTGAAATTACATAAATATTCTCAAGATTTTTTTTTCTTCATTTTATTACTTGTAATAAAACGTAAATTAATAGCAATATTTTAGTTCTAAAATATTATTAATAAAGCTTTTATTTAATTATATTTTTTATAATCAAATCTAAATGAATTGGATAATACATGATCTAAGATTAAAATATTTGGTTTTACATTTGATTGCTTTCAAATGGATTCAGATATTTTATGAAAAACATTTTTTGAATACGAATTCCTCTAAATCAATTCAAACACAAATCAAATGTAGATTTTCGACTATCTATTTACATTCTTAATCTTTGTACGAATATTAGGGTTAGAGCATGTTTTGTCCAATTCCAACGATTTTCATCGATTCTGATTTCTACTATTTTTTATCCGATTCCAGGTTTTTAACGTGGAGTGAATTACACATTAGTAAGAAGTAAGAACGATGGTCCAGAGTTTTTGAATTCAAAATTTAAATGAAGAGAGAGTGAGAGAGAAAGATGGACGGTGAGGATTTCGCAATTCGTGATCTTCAAATTCAAAAATATCACAAGAAAGCATTAAATAATAGTATCCTCCGCTCCTTCACGTATTCCCTGTGGAAGTATGTACTACAGTCCTACTTCGTCTTCTTGCTTCGTCACATTTCACTCTCTTTCTTTCCACCTCTTCAGATCTTTTGAATTCGATTGGAAACCCATTTCCACAATACAACACCGCCTTTGAATCCAAACTTTTTTTCCCCTTCCTTTGGGCCGTCTAAAGATTTTACTGAGCTTTTGGGTTTTGGTCCTCCTCGATGTTCATCGTCTCCCTTCTCCTCTGCTTTCTTTCTGTGTCTCTCTGAGCAGAGAAGAAGCTTCAGTGCAGTTGGGTTTCTTTTTATACTTAATTTCAAGCTAGGGTTTTTGGGAACTCGCATTCCTTTCTTGTCTTTGCTTCTCTCTGCTGCCTGTCGTCATGTCGACGCGAAATCGCCGTTCTTCGCTTTCCATGCCTTCTTCATCGGCTGCGAAGAGGCCTGCTTCGTCGGAAAATGCCACAAAGATCTCAGCAGTTCAGCCTCTACAGGCCAAGAAACGACCGGCTCTCACCAACTTGACCAACCAAAATAATGTGTCCCGGACCACTGTTCGAACCTCTGGAACAGCGGCAACTCAGGTTTGTGCCTCTCAACTTTGCCAACTTATGACTGTCAAGAATAGGTCCCTGAATAAATTATATCTTCTTCATGCATGTATTTATTTGCGGTGTTCCTCTCGTAACTATGATGGGCTTTAAACCTACTCTTCCCCTTTTCCTATTTTGTGGTACTTGTGGTTCTTCTCTTTTCTTCGCTTTCTGTTGCCTTCTGTGACAAGGGTTACAATTGGGTCTTTCATGTCCGTGATGGTTTATTTGATTCTAAGTCTGTCTTTATGTGGAGTTAACCGGGAACTCCTTTGGGTCTCTGCCATCGAATTCGCTTATTTCTCCCTCCCTCACAAACAAGGCAATTTGTTTTTTAATTGGATGTAGTACAGAAAGGTTTTTAGACATATAGGTATTATGACTTGTCCACTAATGCATGAAATTGTTGATTCATCTTGAAATGCAAATTTCACTTTCCCGTTTTCAACTGGATGATATAGACACCTTTCTCTCTTCTTTGTTCTCTACTTCTGTGACTATTTCATGATTCCACTTTTATTAAATGTAACTCTACAATTTGTTTTTGAGGTTCTGGATTAAACAATCAAATTTGGTAATTAAATGTATCAATGTCGTGCTGCAAATAATGAACAAGGACCATTGTAGAAAAAACTCTTATATTAAAGAAATTTTGAGATCCCTTCCTGCATTGTTAGTCTTCTTTGGATGCCACTTTAATGCTGAGAGTGTCCTACATAGTGTGATGTTGCCTCTATCCACCATAATGTGGCAGCCACAGAAATGCATGATGCAGAGCTTTTCCTTCTGTAATGATAGAGTTAAGTTACATGTGCTAAAAAATGAAAGGCAATTTGGTTTTTGGATTATTCACTTTTTTATGGTATTCACCAAATGTTAATTCCTAATAAATATATAAATCTCCTGAGAACCCTGTTTTCATTAAAAAAGTGAACCTAAGTGGTATTACTTTCAAACCAGAAAATTTGAACACCTGGTGATCTTACTATTAATGGTCTGTTGCCACCTTCATGTGTATCCAATGATCTCTATTTAAACAAATTACATTATATGGTTTTATTTTTACTTAATTAGAATCAGGACTCTGATCTTCACTTTTCATTTATGAGGTGCATTTAGCAGTAGTCTTTCCTTGCACTCTGGTTTGAAGTTATACCTTTTCTACAATTTCAACAATTTTTTTTTTAATGAATCTGTTTTCTATTTTGAGAAGGCGTCATCTGCAACTAAAACTACCAAGATAAAGAAGGTATCTTCTTCCCATGTAAAAACTACAGCTTTCCCTCGAAGTTCTGTGCCCGAATCCTCTGCTATGAAGTCAAGGACAGTTGTTTCCTGCAAGGATGTTTCTGCCCAAAAAAGTGATGGACCTGTATCCAGTATTGCAGCACCTGTAGCCCCTAGCAGTATGTACATTTCTCCAAGTCGGTCAGATGGATGTTCAGTCTCTCTTGATGAAACAATGTCTACATGTGACTCATTGAAGAGTCCTGACATTGAATACCTAGACACTGCTGATGTTTCAGCAGTTGCTTCTATTGAGAGAAGAACGTGTAACAACCTCTACATTTCAGATCATGTTGAACTAGCAACAGGTATCATTTTTAACTTCTGGAATCACATTTTTTTTTGGGGTTTTCTACTCATTTATCTTGTCTAAGTTTAGTGCTCACTTTCATGGCACACTTTACACTCTGAAAATCTTGTTTCTTTTTTTTTTTTTATGTTATTCTTTAGGAAATATCTGCAAGAGAGATATACTTATGGAAATGGAATTAACAGACAAAATAGTGAACGTTGATGACAATTACAAAGATCCACAACTATGTGCTACCATTGCCTGCGACATTTACAAACACTTGCGCGCATCTGAGGTGCTAATTGTTTTCTTTTCTGTTCTATTTCCCTCTTTCTGCTTGCTACCTTCTTTGTTGTTCTCTTTACACAGGGTTTATTTAGCGTATGATACATGCTGCTCCAACTAATTCTCAGTTTCTTTAACTTTTCACATCTTTTAAAATATGATTTCATGAAATTATAGATAAGATTTCGGGGAGTTGAGATTGGCCTTTTGGTATGAGTTTTCAAAAGACAAGAGCAATTGGTTATGGACTAATTTTGTTCTTGTATCGTAACTCATACAGGGTTTTCTAATCCTGTGTTTTGAAGAAATACACTTTTAGTGGATGTGCAGTGATTGTGAATATCTTTAAAATTTAGGACGTACCCAGTACACGAGGCTCCCGCCACTGTGGCTTCTGGGGAGGGTCATAGTGTATGCAGCCTTACCCCCGCTTCGTGGAGAGGCTGTTCCAGAGACTCGAACCCCTGACCACTTGGTCAGAATGGAGCAACCTTGCCATTGCACCAAGGTCCACCGTCGCTTGAGGATACTATGAATAATATGTTATCCACTACCTTTGTTGCTCTAATTTGTAAAATTGTCAAAACAGTGGCTGATGCCCCTCTCCTCGAGAATCTCTGTTCATGTATCTGAAGATTTTGTCATTTACATTTGGGTAATTGATGGAAATCATATTTTTCAAAGATGTGGAATTTTAACCCCGGTTAACTATGACTTATATGGAGAGATGTGGAGTATCTTGTCTAGTCATGTGTGCATTCAGGCATCCTCTCTGCCATTTGCAAACACCCACACACAAAAGAATAGAAAGAAGAAGAATATAACTTATTTCCTATCAAGCGCACAAGGCGCCAATTCAAGGAAATTTTATGATGCTCTTGCATTTGAAGGCCCTTCTTCTTCCATTCTCTAGTTCAGAATTTTTCTTTCATCTCTCAAATATTTTTCACATGATTTATTTGCTTCCTGGGGTGCAACAGACAAAGAAAAGGCCTTCCACAAACTTCATGGAGGAAGTTCAGAAGGATGTCAATGCCAGCATGCGTGCAATACTGATTGATTGGCTTGTGGAGGTAAACTATTTTACCCTTTGAAAGAATGTATTTATTTATTTTTATTATTTGATTGAAAAGGTTAAGCCTCCCCCCCCCCCTATGCAGGTTGCTGAAGAATACAGACTTGTACCTGATACCCTATATTTGACTGTTAACTACATTGATCGCTATCTTTCGGGTAATGTCATGAATAGGCAAAGGTTACAGTTGCTTGGTGTTGCCTGCATGATGATAGCTGCGTAAGATCCAGATTCAGTTATCCTCTGATGTTTATTTATTCTTCTATGGTTTTCTGTTTTAGAACTGTCCAGAAGATAAAAGAATTGGGTGGAAACTAACAACCATCAGTAATTATCTTTTCAGTAAATATGAGGAGATTTGTGCGCCCCAGGTAGAGGAGTTCTGTTACATTACCGATAACACATACTTCAAGGAGGAGGTGCCTGTTATTTTTTAATCCTTGGATGCATTTTTTATACTGTTGTTTTTTGCAGTTTTAATTTTCTGGGAAGAATATATTGTGATATCTAGCAGTTTTTTTTTGGTCCCAGGTCTTACAAATGGAAACTGCTGTTTTAAATTACTTGAAGTTTGAAATGACAGCACCAACAGCTAAATGTTTTTTAAGGTAATGAATCCTTTTTTTGGAGGGGTCACATTTAACATACGATAGAAGAGATGTTAAATTTGTTGACCTTTTATTCTGTTGGAAACAGGCGATTTGTTCGTGCTGCTCAAGGCAGCAATGAGGTGTGTCTCTTGAACTGAGCCCTTTAATCCATGTCACAGAGACACTTTCAAATAGTGATACTGATTCTTTTCTTCTAATTTTTCAGATCCAGTGCCATGTCTGACATTGTGATTTGTATTTCTGTCCTTGTTACCAAGTTTTTAATACTGTCCACATGCCAATTGACCATTAGCCTTTTCTATGTGCTGTTTTTATTTTATTTTCCAGGTTCCATTGTTGCTGTTGGAATGCCAGGCCAACTACCTTGCAGAGTTGTCACTCCTTGAGTATGGCATGCTTTGTTATGCCCCATCGTTGATAGCCGCTTCTTCAATTTTCTTGGCAAACTTTATTCTCCAACCTTCAAAGAGACCATGGGTATGCAATTGCATCTTATTGCCATTAGAATACAGAAAATATGGTATTGAAATTCAGGAAATTAAGAGCATCTCCTAATGAATACCAATTGCTGCCTCCTTTCTTTTTCACTCCATCTTAGAAATGGTTGTCAAGGCATCACCTAGGTGACGTCTAGGCGTCCAGGTGCGCTTTGCTGGAAGGGCACCTTGGTTGCCTAGGCGCCACCTTGTTGGTGTCGCCTTGACATCCAAGCCCCCTCCAATGCCTTGGGTCAATTAGACGCCATGACTGCCTAGAATAATCATACCAAATAATTTATGGGAGATGGTGGCAAATGGCAGACTTACAACTGCTATGGGGCACCTTCTCTGACACCCAAATGGTCCACAGGTAGGTCCCAACCTCTTGTATTCACCTGTCAAATTTCATGCCATGTGGATTTTGTAATATGGAAGACATCTTTCAAAAGAATGGTTGAAATAATCAAGAGAGTGGCCAGATAGATGGGATAAAAAATTGAGTATGAAGGAAAAATTCCAGTATATTAGATGTGCGGTTGAGTTGGCCAAACATCATTCATCCACGTGGCCCAAAACCAAGTGTCACCATGCTACAGTTTTGTGATTATTAAATTCTGATATTTGTTTTATTCTGAACTGATGTTGCAGAATGCTACCCTTGGGCATTATACATTGTATAAGCCTTCTGAACTGCGTGACTGTGTTAAGGCACTACATCATCTTGCTTGTAGTAGTCACAGTACCACTTTACTAGCAATTAGGGAGAAGTACAGTCAACATAAGGTAATCTCTCTCTCTCTAAAATATTGAAACAAGGATTACAGAAGTGCCTGTCTCATACTACATGTATTTTTTCTTATTAGTACAAGTCCGTGGCCAAGAAGTACTGCCCACCTTCAATACCTGTAGAGCATTTCTATGACTTGGGCAACTAGCAAAAATGTCAACATTCAGGAGAGACAGATCCAGTGCCTTCAATATCTTTGCAAGTATAACCGAGACTTGAGACAGTAGCAAATGTATAAACCTTCTTGAGACCAGTTCCAATGTTGTCGCATGATGTTGAACTTAGCACATTTATGTGACCTGATCCGATGCTTTTAAACTTCAGTAGCTTGTGCACATTCATGAGATTGACTCCAATGCTTTGATGGAGGGTCATCCTTGGATGGAAAAAACCTGCAATTTGGCAGTTGATTTAGTTTCCTCTAATTGTTCTCACCTTTGAAGTTTCATTAGGTGTGTCCTGATTTTAGCTTTTCATCTGCTTCTTAAGATTCAAATTTTTAGATTGTAAACTTAAGAGATTTCCTTTTCTCCATATCTTTATGATTTGTAGTTCATTCTGATGTAGAAGATATCTTTCTAGCAATAAAAAAGAAAAAAATCAGCTTCTCTCTTGAAGTTAAGTTTGCAACAATGGAGGAGAATGTTGTAATAAGAATAGTTTACAGTAAAAAACCTTAACTCTAAACCTTAATCCCTATCACCCCTAATTCTTAATCCCTAATCATTAAACCCTAACCTTTATCTTCGTCCCCCAAAACTCTTAACCCTACCCTCAATCCTAGACCCTAAACCCTAATTGTTGAAGCCCGAAACTGGCCTGAATCAACCGATTGACATCCCTAGGCTAGACCTATACAATTCTTATGGACTGGCCCAAGTTTACATAATGGCTTGGACCTATGTTTATATCATAGAGGGTTGTGTTAGATGATTTGTAATAATAGTCTGATCTCATCTTGATGTAGAGTTGGATGTGGTTTGAGAACAAAACCTTTTCCAACTGACAGGTTCAAATAGGAATGGACTGGGCTTGGGCTACCTCATCGGTCAGCCCAACAGTTCAGTCATTAACTCATCATACTTTGTATGTATAACTCGCAGTATGCCTTCTTATAACTTAATACTCTTTTTTTTTGGCTCGAAAATACTCTTTTTTTTTTGGTAACCCTTATAACTTAATACTCATGGTTGAAGGAGATTGCATTTATTTTTTATAACATACGAAAGTACTATCGAATTTAGCTTTCCTTTCTACAATGGAGTTTTCTACAGTATTTCTTAGAAATTGCAGTTATTTTCTGTTAGAAAACAATGGAAAAAAGTGAGTTTTTCTAATATGGGGGAAATAAATTGATTGTGAGAGTAACTTTTTCCTGATGTTTGCCATCACAAAACTCTAAGGCTATGTTTGAAACGCAAGAAATTGATAGAAAAGAAATGAAAAACATAATAAGAAAAAGGCATCAATGAAAGTGACGACAATGAGTTTATGCATTTCTTTTTCTTTCAAAAATGTCAATTTTTTGAATCCTTTTTCTTGCATTCCAAACATAGTCTAAATGTTTTTCGACCATTAGATCCTTGTGAATACAAGTTAGGGTGTTGTTCAACTAGGGTTCAAAAACCCCGAATTGGGATCCACATCAGATCTAGTTGATTTCGATTCAATCCAGATTGGAATCGAGCTGAATCAGTAAGTAATCCTTGTGTTCAACATTACAATGACTATTTTGTTTTTTGGGCATGCCGGCATTGTTTGGCTGTAAGAGGAATAGCGGGAAAGGAATTGAAGTTAAATCAAAACAAAAATGTAAAGGATAAATTACACTGTCATCCCGTGAGGTTTGTACTAAATACAGAGCGACCCATTGTGTTTATAAATTATAGAACCACATCCCCTGAGTTCAGGTTAATTATTACAGTCAGCCCCAGTCTGTTAGAACATTCCATTAGTTGCTGATGCGTTAACCATTAATATTTTTAAATGATAAATATACCCTTAATGGGGGTGTGAGCTTACCATATTGCCCATAAGGCATCCCTAACTTCACACCCCCTTCCCCTACTACTCGAATCAATTGCAGGTGTAGGATTCCGGCTACCACCATTCCCTGAACCAACGAAACCAACCACTGTTGGCGAACCAACCGTCAACGAAAAATAGAAGTTGCATTTAGCGGACGTCGCCGAACGGACCATCGCAGAGTGCGCCGATGTATGCTGCTGCTGAAACAAACACCCTCTCAGATTTGATGTTACAGTTCCTTGTGGATGAAAATTTTGATGAAATCGAATTCAAAATCCTTCTTGGAAATGGTAATGGTGAATCTTCAAAAATTCATTTGAATAATAGAGAATCGATCTCCCAGGATTGACCAAGTTTACAGATTGACAAAATGGGAGAAGATTTTGCAACGAAGATCAAAGAAGATAGAAAATTTCTCATGATTTTGATTTTCCAAAGAAGTAAAAACCCCTGTTAAAACCAAAACTTTCCCTCTTTTCTTTCTCTCCCCTGAAACAGAAAAAAACGAAGGAAGAGAGGTCGGTGGCTAGGGTTCGTTCATTGAAATATGGTTCGGCTAAGGGTTTGAAAATAAAATTGAACACTGAGATTAGGATTTCCGAAAGAAGAATGTACTGAAGAGTAGCCAAAAGAGAAAGGTAGAAGAAGCAGATGGGGTTTTCAGTGAGTGGGTTGCTGGGTAGGAGATGGAAAGAAGAGATGGATATCGTTTTTTTTTTTTTTTTTGCTTACCTGCAATCCTAGGGAAATTGAAGAAGACGAACATGGCGGCCATGGATGCTGATTCTCCCAAGCTCGTGGAGTTAATCAATGACAGAAGTTTGATCTGAGATCGCAAAGATGGAATAGGTAGAGATTATGGATTGTGAAAATTGATTGGATCAGAAAGCCTGAGCGAGGGGAATTGCAGCCTCTGTTTGATCTGTAATTTTTTTTTTTTTAACTGTCTTATTCTTCCAATAGTCTCTTCTTCCTCTGTTTCCCTCTCTTCTTCTTTGTTTCTTCAAAATTTCAACTTCTTGTTTCTTATTTGTGTGCTATTCATTAATAAATATCATTTTTTGTCATTCTGCGTGTAGAAAAGAAAACTAGAGATTCAACAAATGGGTGACAAAATCACGAAACAACTCTGGTTCTTCAATAAAAAAAAAGAAAAAAAAAAAAAGGAAAAACACAATATTGACTACACAGAAGTGAGAAGAATATTGTCAATAACGGCGTTGAAAGTTGCAGAGAAAAAGAGATTTTTCGAATCTTTTGGTACGTGGCATCTTTGGAAGAAATGGTGGAGAGGGATGAGAGAGGAGAGGATGAGGGAGCCAGGAGTAATGGAAGGAGGATGTGAAGTTAGGGATGCTTATGGGCAAGATGGTAAGCTCACATCCTGAAAGGGATATATTTGTCATTTGAGGTCAAACTTAACCAAATCATAACACTTAATTAACGGAGTGAACTCAGGGAGTGTGACTGTATATTTTTGAAACACAGGGGCTGGTTCTGTATTTAGTACAAACCTAGGGGGTGGCAGTGTAATTTTTCTAAATATAAAATTTTTATAATCATTACTTAAGATGACTATGGGCCTGCATAATAAAACTTAGGGAAATTTTCGGCGACACCTCCTCCGTTGGACCGTGGAATTAATATCACTCCATTAAGTCCCAACTATGGGAGGGTTAACCGAGTAGAAGTAAAATGACTAAAAAACCCCAACCTTCTCTGTCTAACTCTTCCTCTCCCGTTCTTCTTCGTCTCTGGCTACCATTATTTGAGCCAGTAATTGATCTGTTTGATGTTACTGATCTGTTTCCTTCACATTCTTCAAACCTTATATCCCAGGTCTTGATTAAACAAGGAATTGGATGCACAAGGAAAAATTAAAAAATAAAATAAAATGAAATCTACCATAATCTATTGACTATTCATCAGGGGACAACAAGATCGCCTATTCGCCTGTAATATGGGAAAGGGAATGTGCTTGCTCAGGTAGCAGGGGAAGGGAGGAGTAGAGAGAATAGATAGAATGGAACGAAGAGTTCACTTACAGCGCAGTTGTCGGCCGATTGAAGGTTGTCAGGTGAGCAAGATCGCAAAGATGGAAGAAGGAAGAAACGGTGGTTGTAGGTTCTCGGTGGTAGAAGGTTCTCAATTGCCCTAACATTTGAAGTTCAATGGTAAGATAGGAGTGTGTATTCCTTCAAATCCGAAGAGCCCGTCTCTAGAAGACGAAGCAGAGGGCCAAACCCCCTTCTTCCATGATGCAATTCCTGGATGAATCGTTGGCGGTGGCAATGAGAGAAACAGCCAGCGGCGCCTGCTCTCGAACTGAGGGAGATTTTTTTTTTTGGTGCAAGAAGTGAGGGAGATGGATTATTAGAGCTGAGTAAATGGACCAAGCAACCAATGTCGCCCTCTTTTGGGACCAAAACAACAGTCTTGTCATTTCCTCTGAGGAGCTGGAGCAGCGAATCCAGGGCCGCCTTCTTGAACTCAATGCCTCTGACCTGCAAGCGAGCGAAGAGGTTGTAGATGAAAAAACCTAGCTCCTCTTTGCCGAAGCCGGGACAGGGTTGAGAGAGAACAATGGCATTCGGTTGGCGGATGACATCGGATTTGAGGAGCAAGTTGAGGTCGTGGAGAATGGAAGAGAGGAAGGCAGAGGCCAAACTGGGTTTGGAGTTGGGGCTTGGAAGATCCACCCCAAGTGTGTGTGTGCAAGGGTGCAGAGGTGAGAGATGGGCAGCAGTGCCAGCTACAGAGCTGGGAAATAAGGAAATTGACCAAGGAAGAAGATGACTAGGGTTTAGTTGTCTTAAGGGGAAGGGTAAAATAGTCTTTTAAAAAAAATCTAACAAGCTGACATCACTAATTAACAATTAAAAGGATTCTTCTGTTAGATTTTGGGTCCAAGTTGATATATTGGGACTTAATGGGGTGGCATTAATTCTACGGTCCAACGGAGGGGGTGTCATCAAAAATTTCCCTAAACCTTATGTTTTTTGTCTATGTTTCTAATCCAGAAATAATATTTTGTATTTTTGTTACTGGGTCAAATTTTTGGATAAAAAAATGTGCTTGATAATGCATAGTAAATTTTATTTCTAAATAATAAAAAAAACAAAAACGCGTTTGTTATACACAATCTTTTCTGTTTCTAAAACTTCTATAAATTTAAAAAAAAATGATATTGAATACCCAAAAAAATTGCATTATTAGTTGCATTTTGATTTGGCTTTTTTGGAACCCTACTTCCAATCAACAAGACTGAACCCATGGTTTTAGTGCACGGTATCAAATTGGGTACCAGTCACCTTCAAAGACAAAACAATACCAATATGGATTGGCATAGATCGGCCTGTATCGAACAAGTTTGCCTCTAATCTTTCTAATTTTTAACTGTTTTATTCCTCTTGTCCGTATTGTTTTACCAATATGGTATGTATCAAAATCAGCAACTAATGATACTAATACGGTATACTGATACCTTAAACCATATCCCCACCAGTAAAGTTGTAAAATTGGAGAGTATAAATAAGTGTAAAGATAATAGATGACTAATAATATTCGCCACTCCACCTTTCAAAAATATCAATATAATCTCATTCCAACTCCTATCTTCTAAAAGAATTGTCCAAACAATTGTCACACAAAAAGAGAGGATAATATGCCAGCTGCTTGTGGGGGTGGGAAAACTCTTTTTTTTTTTAACTTTTCGATTTATGAAATGGGGGAACCCTATCTTTACAGCATTATTATTTATGGGCCCTTAACTTTGCTAACTTAGAGCAAAGTAGGTTTGAAAGTGAAGGAATTCCATATTCTTTCACCAAAGTACGCACCTTCTTTCATTCTTCCCTTTCAGGTTAGGTTATATTTGTTTATCAAGTGATATATATATATATATATATATATATATATATATATATATATATATATATATATATATATATATATATATATATATATATATATATATATATATATACATAAATAGATAGATAAAGGTTAAAGTCAAAAACTTTTTTGTTTGACTAGTAAGCAAAGTAAAGGCTTTAGTTTCTCTTTATCTGTGTTATCGGTCCCTTTTTTTTAATGGTTTCTTGAAAGAGAGGATGATTTTGTTGATGATGAAGGGATATTGTTAGTCAAGGAGGAGGGCTCAAAGAGCACTAATTAATTAAACAGTTATGACCGAGTAGATTAATGGGATTCTTTCCTAATTTATTGTGGAACCAAAATGGACAAGTTTTCCTCAAGCCATGGAGGAGTCCAATGGTCATCATTGAGAACCTTGGATGGTATAAGAGTCCAGTGAGGAACATTTCAAGCCTTCAACAAATAGGGACAGTAATAATGACCCAAAATTCTTACGATGAAGGAAAATTTTCCCTGAACCAATTATATGGAAAATTGCATTTCTTGTTTGATCGATGAGTCAAACAAGAAACTTAAATTTAATTAGAATTCTAACTCTCTCTCTCTCTCTCTCTCTCAATTATTTCTCTTGATTATTTACGTATATATTGGTGTCATTGGATAGGTATAGGGAAAAGAAGACATAGGAATGAATAGCGAATTTAATATATGGAAAGGTTATGAATTTTTTTCACCAACCTAAGTTACAATAATTAGATTTCTCTTTGTAGTCAACAAAGTAGTCATAGAAGTAGAACGCATGCATGCAGTAGTATTTGTATTTCACGTCAACATCTTAATTGGTTTCCCTCCTCAATCAACCAACCCCCTTTAGTTTTGGGTTGTGTTTGACATGCATTCTTGGAATAAATTTTAGGTTTGGAATACATTCTAACACTCGATTTTTTTTTTGTCGTTTTAAGAATTACGTTCTAAAATTGAGGACATATACCAAACACAATTTTGGTAATTTTTCTTATCTGCCTGATAGCAGAGACTACACGGGCAAGCATGCAAGAGCCAATGAACCCCCATAAACCCCCATAAGTGGTTATTAATAGTGATGAGTATGGGGCCTTCCAACTTCCAAGTTCCACCGAGTCTGCCAGTCCATTACAGCTTCCAATTATTTATTAAAATTTCCACCGTTTTTAGTTTCCTTAGAGTGGTTGTCCGTGTAATATGGGAATGTGATATATTTCTAGAAATCACAAGACAAATTTTAGTAATTCATTTTATAAATTTTTAATGTAAATTTTATGTTCTCCCGTGTGTGTTCATTCAGAGTTGAGGAGACTACACAATATTATCTACATAACCACTTTAAATCTCAAATTCAATCATTTACACATCCATCTACTTTTGTTAGTCTAGGCTGCGTTTGATACGCATATTTGAAATGCATTATGAATGCATTCTAACAAAATCATAACAAAAAAAATCTTCCACCCATGATCTTAAATATCTGGATCGACTATTTATTTATCGTGTATTTTTTGTCATCTCATTTTCTTGATCTCATCATGCGTCTGAAATCTGAATATCTCTACTCTACCTTGAACTATTTGATTATGCTTTGAAAGTGTTTGAAATAATATTAGACTTTTTTAAAATCAAGGTTGTGTTTGATAAAATCTTGGAATGTATTATCCACCTAGAATACATACCAAACACGACATTAGACGACATTAGATTTTGTACTTTGGATATACGTAGTGTCCATAAAATTTCAACGCCATATGATATGATCTTCCACATGGCAGATCTAAACACCAACCCACTGTTTTAGGCTTTTAGCCATGGGTGTCCGTCCACCAAAAAGGCAAAAACCCACTCCCATCAAATTAAACAATAAAAAAAATTCATTCCAACATGGGCATCGCCTACTATTCCTGATTCTTATTCCATTTGCAATATCAAATTACCAATTGCAATGGAATAATGCCCCCCCCCCCCCCCACTGTATTGATCAAAAGACAATTCCCAATAAAATCAATGACACAGATTTTACTATTTATTCTTTCTATGGATCAAATTAATGTTTTCACTTCACCGGCCCCCACCTCCAATTTCTCTACAATACCACCCTCAATATGTGCATCAACATGACACCGTACATACAAGAACGAACCCAAATGAATTTCTGTCCCAAATCTAAAACCCAAGAAAAGAAGAAAAAAAAAAAAAAACATCCACGAATTGAAGAAAGTCTGGTTTTAGGAATGGCTGCTGCTACTGTGGAGTTCTTTGTAATCTAGTCCCAATAGTCTTGAGCTCAAACCTCTTGATAGAGGCAGCAACTCGTCTCATGGTGTCATCAAGGACATAGGGAGTTCCCTCGAATGTGAGCTCTGTTGCATTCACAAGTTGCCGGCATGGCTCACGGCGCTGGGCAATGGTTCCATGATAATGGAAGTACCTGATCCTGCCCTCTGTTTTGTGCTGTGTTTTCCCGGCCACATTCTGCGACATGTGCACCCCGGTCGCATAGACATTGCGTGGTTGTACTGCGTATTTCCTATCCCTCCTCACTCCCCTCTTCACATCCTTGTACACTAGCTTCTCAAACCCCCATTTCCTGCATAGCGCAACAGAAATAAGGAATGTCAAATTATCAACAAATTAATCATTTAACAAAGGAAAAAATTGACATACTAAGAACTGGCTTGGATCATCCCTTACAAGAGAAACTAAATAATTCATCAATGGTTAAAAATTGTTGTCTATACCCATTAAAAATTTTAAAAAAAGTTGTCCAAGGACCAAAATTGAACTGATTAGTATAGATTTTCCTTTTACAAATTTCCCACAAGAAACATATCATGTCATCCTCATTCCACACCGCCCAAGCACCTTCAGACACTATACTAACCCTCCCCACCCCCAGGCCCCAACCCCAACCCCAACCCCAACCAAAAAAACAAAAGAATTAGGTTGGTACCTTAACAAACAAAAAGGAGAGAACAAGTGCCACCACAAAAACAAATCCAATCACTCAACCACTACATCAAAAGGTGTCTCCAATCCTAATAATTTTATCTTGGTGAAAAAGATACCCAAACAATTATCACTAATTGTCTATCATATGACTACTACTTGCAAATGTAATCTAATTAGCTTTAATCACTACGGATGAGAAGGGAAGTGAAACCCAATTGTTCAATTCTAATTATGATATATTAGATTTGTTCCGAGATCTCGATTATTCCATATAGTTAGTTCTCTGTGTTCCATGGAGTTACATCAGAATCTGAATTCTGAACATGTAGTTGAACAATAACTAAGAAAGTAAAGTAGTAAAAGAAGGTTTAAAAAAAAAATTTATGGGGAACAGAGATGGAGTAAGTGAGTAAGCTAAGATAGCTACCTGAGAGTCTTTCCATAATCGGCGGTGAGACAGAGCTTATTCGACATTGGCATCTGTTCGATGGTGAACTGTGTATAATCGGAAAGCGAGTCAAGAACCGACTTAATCGTGCTTTTAGGCGGCATATAGATAAACTCATCGACATCAAAGAAGAACATCCACTTGGCCATGAACTTATAACGATGCAAGCAATCATTCACAATCAGAAATTGATTGTGATAGTACCCATCAAACCTCTCCTGTTCCCTGATATCCTGCAATGTCACATACCCTTTTTCAATCCATGGCTTCAAAACCTCTAAAACACCAGGATGAACCCCTCCAGCGTCGTGAATGACGAAATGGGATTTTTTTCCAAACAGTTTCACATGGTAGGCGATCCACTCCCTCGTCCTTTGTGGACTCAGATTGCCGTACAAAGACGACCCGCAATAGAGATAATCGTAGGGAGGTGGAGATGTGAAGATGGAGGTGTTCAAGCTACCAGGAGCTTCTCTCAGTGCTTCGATTTCATCAGTCGCATTGACGTCTCTATCGCCGCCACCGTTGGTGGAAGCAAGCAGAACCAAACGTCCGCCGGAGCCGTCGGTGCCGACGGGCGCAGAGAAGGTACAGTTGACAACTACGACGGTATATACGCGACCGTAGCCCCAATCAGGGAGGACCTGGTAACCGACTGTTGAAATGGTTTTGTTATCGGATTGCTCAGGTACCCATCGGCATTCGTACCGAGGCTTACCGTAGACATGGAGGGGCTTGGATGCGAGGCCGATGACGGCGAAGGTGTTGAGCCCACCCCTGTAAGTACCCATCTGGATGAAGGAGTAAGCAGCAGCTCCATATGGGTTGAAAGCTCTCTTGATGATTCCTCCATCGATGACCTCATCTTGCTTTACTGAAGGTGGCGGTAGTGGTAGTGGAAGAGTCGGCGGCGGAAGAGGAACCGACGCAGAGTTAGTAGTATTAGAAGAAGAAGGTGGAGGGGCGAGAGTGGAAAGTCTGGAGAGACAGAAGCGTAGATCAGACGCAGAGAGAGAAGAGAAGCGAGAAGGGATGAACTGAAGAAGAACGGCTAGAGAAGATAGGAAGAGGAGAGCAGTGAGCATGAGTTTGAGCTCTGCGGCGCAGTTCCATACAACACCGACAAACATGCTCTTCTCCTTTTCTTTCTCTTTCGCCATTGTAGAAACAAGAAAGAAAAAAACCCAAAGATCAAACAACAAACAACAGAATTAGAGTTTCAGATCCAGACTAATTAAGCTCTTCTCTTTTTTTTCTCTGTTTTAGTACTTGGGGGTTGGTTCTCCTTCCTTTCTTTGCTCTGTTTCGTCTTTCTCCTTGAAAAGCTGAAATGAATGAATGATTGATAGATTTTAAGGAAAATAAAGTAATTGTGAGGGAAAGAGAGAGAGAGATGTCGTCTCGAGAGGAGTACACGACACAACACAACATACATGTGAGGTGGGATCTGGTCCAGAATCGCTCTATACTCTTCTGGTTTCTAATCCCGCTGGCTAACTTTGTTGGCAACGGCTCCATGTGAGTGCTCATATCTATGACGTTGGATATCTGTTTTTTTTCCTTTCCTTATTCTTTTAATTTTTTCTCCTCTCCAGTAATGAGTAGTCCAGTGTCTAGTGTCCAGTAAAAAATGGCGAGGGTCTTGATTGATCCTTCCATATGATGATATGATATGAATGATAACATGGGAGTACTCCGCGTCTGTAGTAGTGTCCCAATGGTCCCTCTTTCCCAACTATTCAGACTTGTGGAGTCAGATCGGACGGCGGAGATATATACTTTAATCATTAATCGCACATGGCAAACGCGTTTGTTGATGTTATATAACTCGGTAATGGCCTAACAACAACCCACCAGGACAGGATTTAAAAGGTGCATTAGGATCAGGCCCAGCCTTCATAAATCATTTATAGCTAACCCGTGGGGTTTTAAAGCTCCAATTTAATAAAAATCAGTTAGATTCTGTTACAATTCTAGTAATACAACAAGGATTAGTAACTCTAAATTGGTTGAAATTGAGATTGATCACGGTTAATTTTGATCCAAATTTGTCATAGTCTTTAAGGTGCTGATGAGGCATAAAACACCCCACCTATCAGAGGCTGCCACAGGGCCAACCCGATCTCAGTCCGAGAATCGAGTTAGGCCGAGCAGAAAATCGAGCCGACCCCATCTCCACTATAAGTCACTTGACAGAGCCAGACTCGTGCAAGCTAGCCGGTGGCTGAGGCCGAGCTCATACAGGTCAGCCATAAACTCTTGGCCGAGCTTACTGTCGAGACAGACCTCTGACGGCCAAGGCCGACCTATCAGGCCGCCCTCCTAAGCCAACCTTCGAGGCCGAGCCCTCCTCCTCTGAAGCCGCCATAACGCTTCACCGGGGATCTCCTGGCCACGTCAGCGCATTCCGATAATCACGGGATAGGGATCAAGCCACGATCCCAGTGCAACACGGAATCGCACTCTACATGGACTCTTACCTTAATAAGAGTCCAACCCCGAAAATAGCTCTCCACTCCGCTCTACGCGAGAGAACCTTCCGAAAGAAGGACTCCTACCATACTAGGACTCTCTCAAACACCTCATCTCCTCCTCACTCTATAAATACCTAGGTATGGAGTACCATTCCTCATCTTGCTTTTACTACGCAGTTACGCTGTTGCATTGGAGACCTGACTTGAGCATCGGAGAGTCCTAGGCCGGAGCCACACCGACTCTCTTGTGCTCATCGCTTGGTTTTTGCAGGCTCATCCGTGGGTGAACCGAGCATCAGAGGTTTTCACCCGCAACAGGTGCTAATACTTGATCCCTAATCCCCAAAGGAGAACATCTAAATTTTGACCATTGACACAGCCAGAGGTATTGGTTTGATCCAAATCTGTGGATCCTTAGTGTCATAAACCCCCCCCCCCCCTTCTCCTAAAAAAAACCCTCTTCAAAGATTTAAAGAGACTTATGTTGGGGGACTAATTAATTAAAAATACTATAGTAAAACTTTGATCAAATGAATTATAAGATAATAGTTGGAATATATATACACATATATATATACATAGAGAGAGAGAGAGAGAGAGAGAGAGAGAGGGGGGGCATTATGGGATGCGGATTTAAGGTGTTTATAATTTATATTGAGAGAATCTTCGTTGGATTAGCTTATAAGAAGAAATAGGATTAAATGAAACATTAATGATAGAATAAATCCCCATCATTCCTCCGCGTAACGTGATTTCTTTTTGGGTAGAGAGGATAGATTTTGAGAAAAAGAGAGAGAGAGAGAGAGAGGGTGTTTGTTTTGAAAACTTTGGGGGATGGGGGGGAACCATGAAAGGTAAACGAAGGATCTTTCGGCGCCAGTAACGTTGTCTGTCAATCGTCAAAGAGTGGGGTCCATCATTTTTGGTTCAGTGTAATTGCTACCGACTATTTTTTGCCCATTTTGGTAATTGAAGTATAGACGTGTTTCTGTTCGATCAGTCGGTTGTTTTATTTTAATTTTTTGATAAGATCAGTCGGTTATTGATTCATAATAATCGGGTGATGTTATTATTATTATTAAGTGAAATTAGAAAAAGAGAAGTAGTTTTTTGTTCGGGAGGATAGCCTCTCATGTGTCTATCTCTCATTTTTAAAACAAAGGGATAAAGATAATTTTTCATTTGGAGACGAAAGAAATAGACTCATGGGAGTGCTGGCGTAAATCACATTCCTAGACAGAGTTTTAGTGTGATCTACGCTAGCACTCCCATGTGTCTATCTCTCTCCTCCTAAAAAACAAGAGGGTAGAGATGTCTTTTCATATGGAGAGGAGAGAGATAGACTCACAAGAGTGTTGACGTAGGCCACACTCCTATACAAAGTTTTTTTTTCCTTTATTATTATTAGGAGAAAGAAAAATTCCCAATGTAAGACGCATCACACAAGGGTCATGCCTAGAACAGTGGTGGGCGAAATGATCACCCCGCCCCCAATGAACCAGTGTAGAAGCTCTCATTGGGTGATGCACGCATGTGACCCCAACGCTCCCATGCTTATTATTTATTTTTGGTAAGACTCCCATGCTTATTATTATTATTATTCATGATAATAATCTAATTATAAACAGTCTTTAAACAAACTATAATCGAGTTAGATAAACTTAAACGAGCAAATCAAGCCAGAATTAGTTATCAATCAATCACAGTATTTGGTCGATCCAGTTGAGACTTGAGAGACGGATGAGTCACCAAGATCATTCTTAGTTGGTGTTTGAGCCTGACCTTCAACTAATCAACTAATCAGTTCAGATCAAACCCATGTCGGCGAGGACAACTTTTTACACTTGTTTTTTTAATAAAATACAAATCTAAATTATTGGATCGTGTAAATTACTGCCACGTGGTGTGTACCTAATTTACTCCCCTCTCACCCCCCCCCCTCCAAAAAAAAAAAAACATAAAAATGTTTACACATATCCCAAGTGCAACGCAATCAGTTTCCAGGAAAGTTGAAAGAGGAAACAGATTCCCGTGTACATTTTTGTTTTTCTTTCACAAAAATAAGGAAAAATTCAGAAGATGAAAGTTTGGAAAGAATCCGTTTGGAACATCCAACAAATGAGGCCACAAGATTAGGTTACGTTTGGAAGCTAAGAAAAGAAAAAAAATAATTTGAGAAGAGAAATAGACAGGTAATTCAATCATTGCATCATCATCATCCTATTTGTCTAATTATTTCAATTTGAAAGTAAAACCAACCATTTAAAATCGGATCACATTATATAAAATATGAATCTTTTCTTAGTTCGATTCGAGGTTTTAAGGAAAAATTATATTTATCCTTTCCTTCACCATATCCGAACATGTTGTCGCCCAAAACTTAATTGATCCTTTCTCTTAACGTGTATGTTGTCGCCGAAAACCTTCCTGATGACGTGTGCGACTTGCAAAGGGGGGAAGGAGCTAAGAAGAGATCCGGAGTGGACTCCGAGGGGGGGACTCTCATATGCCAAAGTCAATCTGGCACACAAACGAATTGTCAGAGAGGGGGTACAGAGAGAGTAGTAAGTGATTAAGGTTCATAATACCGTAACTGGATCCCCTCAGCAGCAAGTGATTAAAGTTGATTATTATTGAGGCGGTTGATAACTTTTCTGTGTCCCATCTTCTGACACGTAGCAATAGTGGGGTCGGTTATCTGTCTCAATGAGGGGGATGTCCCCTAGTGGGAAACGGGAATCCCTCCTATGCGTCGTTGGTTCTAACGGCTCTTTGGGTCACGTTTGGGGTCATTTGCTTGCCCCCCAAGGCAAGTTCTGTGACAAGTGTCACGCAATCCATCTCGTTGGTTGCCTGGAGGGATCCTACCACGTGTCGACCGCTTGTTGGTTGGATATTTCTCGATGTATCAGGTGCCCCCCACTTCGCAGGGCGCCATAGGGGTCCTGGGGAGTGAACTTCCTTTCTGTTTTTTATTTGGTGAAGCCATTTCTCCGTTCAGAAAATGTTGTGGGAAATCTTTAGAGGGCTGTTTCGACCTCGAATCGCGTCCGAATGGCCAAAAAAGTGCATACATCACCGCCAGAGGCTTCTGCTAATTCCTAAACCGTTGAGATAAGAAGCTAAACATACTACAATGGAGTATGGACTTGAGGTCCATCATCTATATCTGGACCCTAACTTCCACTCTCATTCACTTCAATCAACCCAACATGAAACAGACTCCGGTAATTTGTTTACAAAATGAGATAAGAAGCAAGACTTACTACAATGGAGTATGGACTTGAGGTCCATCATCTATATCTGGACCCTAACTTCTACTCTCATTCACTTCAATCAACCCAACATGAAACAGACTCCGGTAATTTGTTTACAAAATGAGATAAGAAGCAAGACTTACTACAATGGAGTATGGACTTGAGGTCCATCATCTATATCTGGACCCTAACTTCCACTCTCATTCACCTCAATCAACCCAACATGAAAGAGCCCAACCCAATCAATTGGCAAGCCCATTTCATAAAATGGAGCATCACCAACTGTATAAACAATCCTAACAATTACAATCTTAGATAGTAAATTGACAATTTCAAATCAGTGAAGTGTCAAATAAGCAAAACAGGTTGGGGTAGTTAAATTCATAGCTCATTTGAGAATCAACAATCATTTCAACTAATCAGTTCATAGCTCATTGGTGGATATGATGAATACAGAATTTTATCTCAGCCTCTACACTGTGGATAGAGAGGGGTTTGTTGATTTTTATTCTCAGCAGGGACTAGAAGAAGAAGAGGATAGGGAAACAAAACAGAGCTCACACAATCAAGGTAAAGCATAAAAAAATCCGTAACAAGTTTAAAACCCTAGCCAGCAAGAAAGAGATAGCAACAAAGCATAAGCCATAAAATAGGTAGAACGCAAGCAACCGAGCAGCACAACCAACTATGGTTTCTGGTTTAGAACTCATAGCAGAGAAGACATTACAGACGTGAATAGAAGCTATATAGTTCAACAAAAACACAAATTCGAATCAAGAGACCTTAAGAGAGGAGGAGGAAGGAAGAGAGGGCGAGATAGCTGTGCTTACATACTGGTATAGTGATGCAAGTTGCAGGAAATTGGTAGAATACGAGAGAGCAGAGTAACCTTCAAGGAGAAGCAGATCCAAGCTTAAGTTGAGCGAGGAGTTAACACCGTCATGAAGCTGTCGCACGTTGGAGATTCAGAGATTGAGAGAGCTTCATTAGTGAAGGAATTGCAGAATTGAAGGTAACGCTTCTCTTCTTTGTTTAAGTCTTGGGATAAAAGGGATTTTATCGGGCAACACTTTTTTAATTGTTAAAAAAAAAATGGTAGAAACAAATTTGTTACACTTCATATAAATGATCATAAATTTTGATTTATGGTATAAAAAACACATGAAAACAAAGCAGGTTTATCAAACGGGTTTTTGGGTGTTTTTGTGTGCTGGGAACACAAATAGCACGGAAACACAAAAACGTAAGATTATCAAACGGTACCTAGCTAACTTGACAAAGACACTATTTCGCCTACCGACACCGCTAGCTAACCAGTTACCTTCTGTTATCTTTCAATTGAATGATTGAAAGTGGATTAACGATCAAAATCAATAGTGGAGAGAAATTCATTTGTAGACCCACACCATAAACAACAGTTGAAGATCGAACCCACTTTGAGAGTTTGATTAGGGGATTTCCAAATAAGCATCCTGAGTTCATCCTTCAAGCCTAACCCATCCCAGTATTAGGTTGGGATTTTAGAATCTGAATCATACTAGGTGCGGGCTCAAAGCCTAGAGGGAAAGAGATGGGTAGGTGTCGGGATAGATAGAAGTTCGCGTATTATACACATATTATATCTGTATTTGAACGTTTTATTAAAAAAACGTATTTTACGGTTTCAGTCATAAATGCGGTAAAAACCGCGTTTTTTTAACATTTAGGTCCGTATAGGATAAATACGCTTTTACTTCACTGTTAGATCTGAGCAATTTCCCCAAGAAAAGACCATCGCCCCTTCCTATTCGAACAATCTAACCCTAGCCGACACCCGACGGTGAGGTAATCCCTGCCCCTTCCTCTTTTCCGTCTCCGTTCACGGTGGCCGTCGAGATACCCCTGTCCCTTCCTATTCTGTACTCTGTAGCTTCGGTAGTGGATGCAAGCCGTATTCCTCACTCCTCAGCGATCCGTGTGCGACGAAGGATAAGGTGGGTGATGTTTTGGTGACATATTTCGAAGTGGTTTATTTCACTCTTTGATTTAATTTCATTATTCAACTAATCAACTCTACCTTTTGCAGTGGTGCGATCCTTATTCCTCTGTTCCTCTTCTTCTTCTTCCTCTCCGGTAGCCGACGCCTGACGGTGAGATACCCCCTGCCCCTTCCTATTCAGTGGGTCTTTTTTCTCTGTTTTCTGTAGTTCTTTTAACTTTTCTCATATTCAGTGGATGTTTTATTTCATCCAGCACGAACTGTGGCTATTCATTCTTCACCCCTGCCTTCTGTTGTTTAGTTTCTTAATATGAAATTTGAATTATTTATTGTAATAATTTATGAAAAAGCTTCATCTTTTGATTCTGGAACACATTTTCCAATATATTCCAGAATCAAATAAAGTCTAAAGCAAGATCATTTTTCAAGCTTCCATTCTTGCACCCAACTTGATGATATACTTCGACCTCCTCAGCACTAAACCATGAAGATAATTGTCATTCTGTAAAATAAGAGAGGGATATAGCAAAGCTTAGCAATAGTAAACATGTTCTCACTTTTAAGTGAATACATCCATAGTGGACCATCCTGACAAATCTGAACACATATGCACTTTGTTGAATGCATCCATAGCTACATCCATTTGCTGTCATTTCTAAAACCAGAAATAGATTTGCAATTGAACGTGTTACATCGATCACCAATATGGGATATTATATTGTGTTTATTTTAGTTGTGAGGTTTCTTTTTGATAAAATCATTGTCTATATGCTATTATTTTTTCTATTAGATGGTGAATGTCTATTACATAGTGAATATATGCCAGTATTTTTGCTTATATAGCAGCCGTATTAAACACGTACTATATCATTGCCGTACGCACTTTATTATGCTGGATTGTTGAAAAGTATTATTGCCGTCTGATTCGTTTAATTGCAGAAACGTATCCGTACCTGTTTGATTGCCGTTCCTGAACTTACTAACTAAGGTCTACAGCGCCCTTCGTATAATATTGTTCTTTGTGCGTCTCTCTCCTCTTTGCAGTCTTCTCCCTCAATGTAGATTTCACCCCCTCTCAAAAAATGCACATGAAAAATTTTGGTCATAGGAAATGCAGGACCCTAATCCCAATCTATTGTAATATTATACGTTCTGTAGGTTTATGTCCTGCAATGGTCGCTCTTTTAGTTGATTTGGATTGATTTGGAGTTTTGAATTTTCAAATTGAGGTATTGCCAGAATTACAGTTGGGTTCTGTTAATTCCTAAACCTCTTTGATCACAGTTAACTTATTCAGAGATATTTCTTGCTTTGTCCTGCCTTGGAGTTACTGTGAGAAGTAAAACTTATTTCTTAGCTATTTCCCCCCCCCCCTTAATTGCTGTATTACAGAATTCAGAGAACATCTGAGAGGAAAAGAAAACATGCCTTCCCTGCAAACGGCTTTGCCTCCTGAGCTTGCTAACAACGTGATAAGGGTCAGTATAATCTCTCTCTCCTATTATCTGGTCATTTGTCTAACTGTTTGTGCATTTGTTGATGTGTGTGTCATATTGCATTTTCCTCCCATTTAAATTTTTATCTTTCGTGCCTGTGTCATTATTTTATTAAAAATGTGAAAGCATGTTATTCTTGTAGCTCTACCGTGAATGCCTCAGAAGAGCTCGGTTCATTGGTCATCGGGTATGCATTTCCTCTCTCTCTCTCTCTCTCTCTCTCTCTCTATTTGTGTGTCTTTTAAAATTTGAATTGAATTTCTTTTAGTTAGATTGGTTAATTCTTCTTGGAAGTTAAACTCCTTTACTGTTCATAAGATTTGGGTCTCTCTCTCTCTCTCTCTCTCTTATATTTGCACATCCATGATGCGCCCTAATTTTTTCTTGCAGTTTTTGGTTGGGTTCTTTTTTGGCTCCTTGGAAATTGATTAGCCACATGATTTAGATGGATTCAAATTTTAAGTCCTCAACTATTTCATCTTCTACTCTAGTCTAGACCAGTATCGACTGGGATGTATTCCTTCAAGTGGAGAGAGTCTCTAGACTCCCTTTACAGAGTCCTGAGCCGAACTCTTTGTAGTTCTTACCCCCGGAGGGAAGTCCTCAACCTAATCTGAAGCCCCTGAGGGAACTACTTTCTTATATCTGCTACAACACTTCTTGTTTGCACTTTACTCTTCAGTGGAGTCAAGTAGCTTACGCAAAAAAGGTCTGTGTGATGTTGGCATATGATGCTGCCTCTGCCCATTTTGTGAAAGAATCTATTGCCACTAGAATGAAACGGTGTCCATTGGAAGTGTTAGGAGTGATCGGCCCAATGACGTCTATTCACCTGACGGGTTTGCCTAGATGCGTAGTGGAGAACGAGCTGGTGGGAAAGAGCTGGAGATCGTGAAAAGCATTTCCACTCAAGGAGGCAGGCGGCTGGGAAACTTCGCTTCTAGAAGACCGATGTCTCCACAAAGCAAAGAATTTTGTTTGTTTAGATCAACAGGCAAAAAAAGATGGACTTTGATTGAATCGTTAGAACTGAATCTACAATTTCTCTGCGATTAGGACTGCTCTAGCAGCTGTTCTGGTCTCTGGTATAAAAAAAAGAAGCGTCTGAAAGAGCTATGGGCTTCTCTGAGAAGTTCACTATTGACTTACAGAAGAGACACGAGCCGACCAGACGGGTGTGTCAGTACATCGCAAGTAAGCAGCTTAGAAATGCATTGCAAACTAAGGGGGAATACCTCTTCATAACAGGAATAACTACTCGTATGCGCTTTAAAGGACGTTATGCCTTTCGGGTGAGAGGCAATCACTTCACTCCATAAGCAACTCTAAAAGAAAGACAGCTATTCAGCCAAAAAAAAAATTCTTCGACAGTGATTTTTTTTTCCCCTTGAAATTTCTTATAATGAAAAGAATCAATAAGGTAACTGAGCGTCAGTAAGTTCTTGCTTGTGCATGCTGATAGTAAATCAGCTAGGGCATGCCAAAGGAGGTTCGAGTGACTTGATTCTTTGCTCTTAGACAGAGGAGCGGACTGCTCTACATTCAGCCACGCCAGTGACCCCCGAAGCACTACGGATGGGATGAAATCTGGCAATGGCCTTTTCCTTTCCTTCTCTACTTCCCTCAAAACTCCTCGTAACTGCACTCTCCACTTCAATTGCTACAAGCCACCGAAGCAGATATAGCAATTGGAGCTGGAGCTTTGGTCGTTCTCTTTTGTTCCAGCTATCTCAACTCAGCCATTGCTGTTCGTTCAGTTGGAAATCTATCTTTTTGAAAGTAGTTAATGAAAAATGATACAAAAAAGAAGACAAAAAAATGGTATTGAATTTAAACAAAAAGTAGATTCAAGTATTTCCAGATGTATGGCGCGTTTAACCCCACTTACTTGTTGCACTTTTATCTCAATCATTCTGTTGCTAGACCCATAGAGAGACGTTTTTGGGGTCATGGAGAGCCGGAACAGAAAGAAAAAACGCTTATAAAAATAAGGGGATTGCAGACATGTAATAATGAAAAAAGGAGGAAGGAAAAGTGGAAGGTTTGTGGGAAGTATCGTATTCCAGATGTTCTTGACCTTGAAGTTTTGCCTGTTGGTTTACTGAAACATTGAGCATACCCACTGGATTTGCACTATGTCTATGGTTCACTTCTGTTTACTCAATGGATCTGCTGTATTTGTTACTTAACACTCTGAATGAATTTATTTTTTTGACTGTTTGTGTCACTCTTTTGGGAGGACGACGGCATGTACTTGTTGCTTTTATTGGATTCTGCCTTGCTTGTATAATAAAAATACCATTCCATTAATTATTTTCTTTAGTTAGATCAAGATCGATCTGAGAATTAGAGTTGTTGTTTTGTTTGTTTGTTTGTGGATACTTCAATTAGCTTATTGGTTTTATGTTCTAAATATGCAGTCAAATAACACAGAGCTTGTTGTTGATATGGTAAGGCAGCAGTTCAAAAAGCACATGCAAGAGACAGATCCAGAAAAGATTCAGAAATTGAAGGACGAGTGAGTTTAATTCAACTTGCTGTGATCCTTTTTGTGTTTATTGGGTTGGGTGCATGGGTGTATGGTAAACCCTGCACTGTTGCATTGTAGTAAGTCAAAACTGCTAGACTTCAAGTGCAGGGCATAGAGAGCTAGGAAAGGAAAAAAGAGGGGATTGTAAAAAATCCAATGCATTTTCTCATTTACCTCGAGATGGTAATGCTTTTCTCTTCATTTTTCTGGTCGGGCTAATTATAAGATTTTGGAACTTAAACTGCATTTGCTTCTGTGTCTACAGTGCTGCAAGAGGACTTATAAATCATATTCTTTATGAGTCAGAGAAGATTAGTGGTCGCAGATTCAGCAATAACTCTTGAAAATGACTCATTTATCTTCCGTCCATGCATCATTTGGTAACTCCCGACTCCTCCACGGAAGAGAGGGGAGAAAAATAACAACCTGGTTTGATTTCGTTTGTTTTCATTTTGTGTAAGTGTTGTTGAGATTTTGGACTGAGGTTCAAGCTCACAGGACTTGAGATACTATAAACGCAGCATGAAATGGTGAGAGAATGTGAGACCACTATATTTGCCTGTGTTTGGTAGTGTCATTACTGTACCAGTGTATGGGATGCTGCAGCAAATAAAAGCATAATAGGCTTTAGTCACCCAAAAAGAAAACCATTCTATCCTCAAATTGCAAAAATAGTCATAAATGGAAACGTAATTGCAGTAAACAATTTTTGTGACCAAATTCCAGAAGCTAGAAAAAATTATGGACGGAAAAATCGAACATATTTATATGTACCCTTGTGTTGATCATACCATGACAGGTTGGTTGAACTCTGGGGAGGGGCTAGCCTAGTTTCTGAAAAATTTGTGGAGGGATTGGGAAAATGTTGAAGCGGAAAAAGATCTTATTAACCTTCTCATTCACCATTAACCATAATCAAATAAATAGCTGGAGTTGCAAAAGTCAGTTGGGTCAGTTGTGGGTATGAAACTATAGAACCAATAGTAGGATGGTCCTTTTTGCATTATACACCCCTGTAGGGTTGGTGTTTGGCGAAGATGAGGTGCAGATCATTTCTGAGAGGAAGTTATGGATGGTCGCATGAAAGTCATGTCGTATGACTCCTGCCCTCACTTACCAAAGGCAAACCATCTTTGCATTCTTGATCTTGTTAATGGTGGTGTCTCCAAAAGACTGAATCTTCACTGGGAAATCTACAATTATTGGTACAACTATTCATGTCAATAGCAGCAATTGCCAGTACCAGAAGGGATGCTTTCGAAGCTACTGTTACTATAAGATATGGCGTTTTTCAGTGAGAGTTGGGATTTGGGAGAGCGTGGGTAATTGGGTTCAAAAAAGTATTTCAATTTTACAGTTTGACTCTGAGGCCAATGAGACATTCAGAGAAGGCATGGATCGTAGAATCAGCTGCAAGTTTAGAAAGAATGCTTGCAACGTGCAATCCTCTTACAAGGTTCTTACCACAGCTGAAGAATCAGGGGTGGTACCTTTCACTCCAAGTCATCTTGAGAGTGTTGTGTTAGTTTGATCTCTTTCCACGGTACATTGAAGAGACGCATCAAAATTTTGGAAATGGTTTCCTATTCATCTGTTGTAAAGTTAAATGATTACACATTAAAGTCTACATGAATGGGTGGAGTCTTCAATTAATCAAATCTGAGTGAAAAAGAATGGGTGGAGACAAGTCAGAATGATGAAAACAATATTTCCCAAGAGTCCGAGACTACAGTGGAGGATGGAGTAACATGGCTTCATCAGTATGGAATAAGAAATGCCCTCAGAATGATGTGGAAATGGATGAAATACCATGAATTTAGTGAGAAGGAATAGTAGCGAAGCAGTATTGAAGGTTGGATCTGGAAGTGTCAATTAAACTCACATTATCTCATGCAAAGAAGGGAGATTATTCATCCCTGTTATTTCCTCATGCGAGCGAGATTATTTTTTGGTTTTTTTGTTGACAAATATGCAATCATGCAACAAGTTGAAGAGGCCTAAATTTAACGCAGTCAAGCAGTGATGGTGAGGCCAATTGGACTTGATAAGACAAGACATTATACAAGGCAGGTTCTCTGAATCTTAATGGAGGATGAGAATGTTAACTGAAGATGGGAAATAACATCGATAGTTGAGAAGAGTAGTTTTTTAATTTTTAATCTCTGCTTCAATTTTTCTCTGTTTCTGATGAAGTTCTTATGTCTTCATTATATGGATTGTGAATTTTTCTAAGAAGGGAGAATTTTTATTTGAGGACCTGAATATAATTTTTAAGATGTAAGTCTCTCCTTTTGATATCCTTGTTGAATGCTATCTAACCTCTTGGTCCCAGTGAGATTAATCCAACCTCAAAGATAGCCTAATTTGACTGTTTTCTCACGGATACAGTGTAGCTCAAGAAAACAACTCGTTCAGATCTATCTTCCTTGAATATATATATATATACTGTACACATAGGGAGCAACCTTTACCAATATTGATTGAATTGATGGGAACCCAAAAAAGCTCCAGATTGAAGGATCATGCCATCTTAGTAAAAATAGAATAACATAATGGTCCCCAATGAACCAATGGGCGACTCCTCTCATGGGGTGATGGGTCAGATGGGTCAGTGTTACTTTACATGGGCATTAGGGCAATGGCTGAACAGTCCATTCATGCAGTTATATACTATATTAAGCATGGTACAGATAATGATATCATTTATACGGGATCCACATGGTCAAAATTGGAGAGAAAATTTGACAAAGAATCCTGTGTAAGAGAGAAATAATACTCTAGTCTAGCGTCATGGCCATTCTTCTCACATTCTATAATACTGCACAATGATAAGAAGTAGTGAAAAGGAAGGCAAGGGTACAAAAAGAATGTGACAAGAAATGATCATGGGCACTTGGGACAACATACCTATCTTTAAGCTGTTAACATTTAAAAAGTATATCAGGTGAGCAAACAGTACAGAATCCACATGCCAAATTTACAAACAAACACTCCCCCCCCCCCCCCCCAAAGGAGAGAAAAAGAAAAATAGAAAAAAAAAAATCCACAACAAATCCATGAAACAGGGGAAGATATGTTATTAGTATTTCCTCCCCTACAAAACTACAGATGTTAATTAGGAAATCAAGATGGAGTAGTGGGAAATAACAAGGGCCACACTTACCCTTCTTAATAAGGAAAAGGGAATGGTGGTCCTACTTTGGTTACCTTCACACACAGGACACAGCCTGTTAAAGAGAAGGGAATAATGAATAGGAGGTGGTCACAGCTCACATGGAATGAAAGCCCCTCTGACACCCAACACATGTCATGCCTGCCATATGCACATGCTGTCTGTTTCCCCCCACCATACTAAATAATACTCCACTCCATCCTTTAATTTTCTTTCTCTCTTCTTCTAAGTTCTAATCACTCTCCTGTATCCATCCATCCATCCATCCTTGAACCATCACTGTCTTTTAAAAAACATCTCACAAGTCACAAATTACAATTCACAACTCACAAACCCCTCCTTTTTTTTTCTTGTTTTCTTTTTTTTAAAACCCCTTTTTTCTTCTTCTTCTCCTTTTATCTCCTTTAATACTATACAACTACCATTCAAACTAAAATATAATTAGAAAATCAGCTAAAAAAAGATTGCAGTTTATAGTTTAGCACACATTATGGATTTGGGCTGTGATGGGGCTCCTGTGGTTATATTATTGGTTATGTCATTTGATTCTATAGAGCAGGGGCCACGGTGGGTCGGTTGGATGTGGCTAATGCTGTGCATTGGAGGTGACGTGGACATGTCATCAAGTGGTCATTGGTGAGACCTGCGGCTTGCATGAAGGAGTGGACGACGGTAGGGCCAACGGACCTGAAACCCCTCCTGACCATGTCTTTGCTCATGCTCTCTGATTTCGAAGTCTTCACCGGGATCTTAAGGCATGATTTGTATTGGGTAGCTATGGGCTTGTGATTGATGAATCCCCAGATATACTTATCGAACGATCCGAAATCCCTTCTGATCTGTAAATAATAAAATAAAATGTCATAAATAGAGAGATGATTTACATTAACAACCCCAAAAATTACCATTGTTAGCAACACAAGATAGTTATGGTCCTAGCCCAAATCTGGTATTGATGATTTTGAGGCCCAACTCCCAAGTCATGTTGGGTCCCCCAACCCACATAGTCATGTTATGTATAGTGAGTTAGACTTAGATAGCAGGTGAAGAAGGAAGGAGAAAAAGAAGAGATAAGGCTTTTTCCCTTCACATGAAATGAAAGCTTCTTTAACTTGGAAATTAAAAAAGAAAAAAAGAGATCAATAGTTTAGTTGCTCCAGAAACCCAGAATGAAAAACAAAGGGATGGAGAAGAAAGAAAAGAAGGAAAAGGTGAGGAGGTTGTGGAGTTGTTAAAAGTTTTACCTCAAGAATACGGTTAGCATTATCGACAACCCCTCGAACTCGGGTTAAATCAATGCAGTAATCGACACTTATGGATGTCATTTGTCTTTCACTGAAATTGGCGACAATCTCTGCTTCAAATCCTGCAAAAGCTTCCCTGCCAAACAAAAAACCTTAAAACATTAATTTGATATCTTCTCCACTTCACAAGAGCCAATAAACAGAAACTGATTCCTTCTCCTGGCTTTTAAAGAAAAACCCACCTGAAATCTTGGCGTTTCTTTAATATCGAAGCCCAATCTGATCCAACTTGTGCTCCACTTAATACTAGTAGTTCAAACAGCAACCTGCACAGCTCAAATCAAACTAATATTAATTAAGCCCCATCCATGTTCATCACATACATTCAAAGAGAGAGAGAGAGAGACTCACTTGTCATCATAGACAGGAACTCCCCATTCCTCATCATGGTAAGCAACATAAAGAGGATCTGCATGCCCAACACCATAGATAATAAACATCTCAGTTTTAATCACATTCTCTAAATTCCACATCCTACTAGTCTGGGAAATGGGAATCCAATAGATTTCTATAAAAATCTGCAAATAAGTACAAGTGATATCCATATACGACATACCTGAAGTGGGTGTTATAAAGCTACATCTCTTCTCCTCTCGACCTGTTGTGGCATTACTACTGTTAGTATTTGGAGAAGAATCAAAGTTTCCCACCTTCCCTTCAAACTTGGCCGACTTTGATCTTCCATAATGGGCAATTCTCATCTTTCTCTGGGCTTGTTGAAGTGTCACTTGCTCTCTCCTCGCCGCAGCTATGCTTCCGGGAGACTCGGTGAGCAAATAAGAAGGATAATTCAATGAAGAAGAAGACTGATCAATAGGAGGAGGAGGAGGAGGAGAAACTGCACCAACCGAGAATTTCTTTGATTTCTTCCTCTCTAAGGTTGCAGGCTTATTGGGTGCACTTGGGGGTGTTGAGGACTTGTCAACGCTTGAGTTCAGCCCATTTGGATCATTCCCTCTCTTGTGCACTGGGGGTCTAGGAGAGTTGCACTTGGGAGAAATGGGAGGGGATGCTGAAGTCTTGCTGGTTCTAGTACTAGTAGTAGTGGTGGTAAGAGTCACCGGAGGAGGCAGGGGTGGTGGCGGTGGAGGAGACTTTGGGGAGACTTTCTTGAGTGAATTACGACGTTCCAAGGTCGGAACACGGTTAATAGTCGGCTGGAGGACCGGACGGCCGTCGACAACGGGGTTGGCATCGACCGCCACCGGCGGGCATGTCTTAGCCTTGGAGCTGCACATTGTGTATATGTGAATTGTTAATATGTTGATGATCGATGAGAGGAAGCAGAAGCTATTGGGTGGAAGAAGAAAAGAGAAGAGAAGAGAAAATTAAGTATGGGGATGGGATGGGATGGGATGGGATGGGAAGACAAATTAAGTGAGAATTGAGGAATGAGAATGAAGAGGATGAAGAAGGGAAAGAGAGGTTTATAAAAGGAAAGGTGGGGACAGGTAAGGGAAGTGAGAACATGGTGAGGGTTGGGGTCTGCCATACAACCACCTTTTTTGCAAGCAAGAGGCATCACCTCCCTTTTGCCAACTAGAGTGAGCACGAGGGTGACGATCACTTGCTTTTCTTCAACTCCATCTTCTTTTTTTATTTTTTATATTAATTAATCATCAATGGTAGCTCTAAACCGAACTCTCTATTAGGTGTCTTAGTTTGGGATTCATATTTTTATGTTAATAATTATGCCTTAATGAGTAACGAAAAAGCAATTTTGGCCGGGACCGATAGGAACAGGCTGATATTGATACTTATAAGTAGGGATGTAAATGGATAACCGAAATCCGAATCCGAATCTGCATCCGTGCCCGTTTAGGGGCATCCGTATTCGTTTAGAGATATCCGGGAAATAATCCGAATACTCCGATTAAAATCCGTCCGAAAAAAAATCCGAATACTTAATAATAAAAAATTAAATAAATAATGATTTTGACGGTTTTTTAAGATTCAATAGGTTCTAGAATATGATGAAAAGAGAATCATGATCTAAGAGATATGGATTGAGAGTGAATTGTATCCACTAGGGGGAGGAAGGTCCGGGTTACACAAGGCAGAGATGTAAACGGATGGTAAAAAATCCGAATCCGATCCGCATCCGAATCCGTTTAGAGGTATCCGAATTCGGTCAGGGAATATCCGACTTCGATCACATCCGATCCGTATCCGATCCGAATCCGATCCGTTTACATCCCTACTTATAAGTAGTGAAGCACAATTTCTAGGTGCTATGAATTCAGGTACGAATACCGATACCTGATACCCGATACCCAATACCCGAAATTGGGAGGGTGGGTGTGTGTAAGTGTGTAACTGTCAATACCTCCTCCCAAGTTGGAGTGGTGGATAAGGAAGGTAATAGAAGGGAAGGGAGTCTCCATGAAAAAGACCAATCATTGCACATCTCTTTCTAGCTGTAAGGAATCTCCCTTATACCTAGCAGTAATTTTGATTCTAAAGCAATATAATTATAAATGTCTTCCTCTGTGGACTCTAATGACATTTGTTTGATTAGTTCCAAAAGCAAAGCTCAAATCAAGCTAGCTAAAGCAAAAAGGGTTTAGGTAGAAGGCAGTTATATATATCTTTTTATTTATTTTAGATTAGTTATTCCATGGATATATAAATATATATATATATATATATTAGGGTTAGCAGTTATGATCAATTCTTCAAAAAGTTTATCAACTCATCAAACTGATTAATAGTTGTATTAATTAATTAATTCATGCATCAAACTGAAACCTATCAAACTATCAAGTAATGTTACATCACCCCCAAAAAGGGCAAAAAGTAGAAGTGAAAAAAGCTAACTAGGGTTCTAAATAATGTTAGCTATGCATAAATTTCTTTGTGGACCATTCTCACTTTCTTCATTTGGTTTAAGTCCAACTAGGAAGGAGAGGCTTGTACTTGCACAAATTAATTTGGGTTGGCAACCAAAATTGGTGTTAATTAGTTAAATATTGACATAGATGATGGTATTGGTAGCTTGTCATAGTCAATGGAGGAATTATAAGCTATCTTAATTCTTAATGAGGAGGTTTGGGGTTTTATTAATTCCATGAATTTGCAGACATGAATTAGGTAATTGTACTTGCACCATATAATTTCATATATAGCTGCTAATTAATGTTCTATATTTTTTTTTGATGAAATTAATGTTCTATATAAGGTGAAGAATATTCAACAATACTTGGAAGTCTCTCATAATAGATTACTGCAGGCAAGATCCACATTCAGTGATTGGCTAGATTCTCATCCAACAGTCCTACCCTACTGTTTGTTATATTAATTACATGAAAATAACTTGGCAACAATGGACCCAGAGAGAGAGAGAGAGAGAGAGAGAGTAATTCTAGGCCATTTACCTCATTTTCAGTTGGCAAAAGAAAAAAAAAAATACTTCACAGTTAAATTAAGAGGTCATGAGTTCAACTCTCCAAGCTAGAGGCTATTTATCTCTTTTTTTTTTTTTTTAAAGATCCAAGGTGAGTTATTTGTAAGCCCCTCCATCTTATTATGGAACATACTTTGTCCAAAACAAAAGATCCAGCTTCTCTTCACCAATGGTGAAGACAGAGAGAGAACTCTAGATTCATCCCATCTAAACCTCTAATTGAATTTTAAAAGGGTATTTCCAACTTTGAACAATAAGGATAAAAGTTAATGCTGAACCCAGAGTCCAATCGTAGCATCACAATGAGATTCTCTTTTCACCTTAGGTGAAAATAAAACTTAATAAAATAAAAGGATCGAGTTTGAAAAGGGTATTGAGAAGATCTTTTGTTGGAAGAATATTTTGAAACATACTAAAATCCTAAGAGGGGTTTGTGAACCCTAGGATAGTGGGTGAATAGGAAAACTTCATCCAATAAAACAAAAAAAATCTCCTACCACTAAAAATTTGCTAAGTAAAGGTTTTCAGTTGAGGTCTATGTGTGTGGACCCATTGGGTCTACTCTACGAAGAACATTTACGAGTATTTAATAAAGAATGATAGGTGACTGTCATCATCAAGATTGAAGAGATGATTCTTTAAATTCAGAAAGACACTTAATAAGGGAGTCCACAAACCTAAGCAATGCTCTACAGCCATGACGACAATCTGTACTCAACTTAAGAGAGACACGGCTGGTTTTACAGTTGGAAAATGCTTGGTGGGCTTTGAACTATGAAGCTCTTTAGGGCCAGCCCTGCCTGCCTTCATCTCCTTCTTCTCTACTTTTGTTCTCTTTCTCTTTTCTCTTCTTCTTTAATCACAGCCGCCCAGCTTTGTAATTAGATCACAGACTGGAGGGAAATCTTGGCATGCAAGCCAGTGAGTTTAATTAACTTTCATTTCATGAGGAGGAGGGGGAATCCTGATTCCTGGAGGAAGTAGTACTTGGTTCTAATGTATCACATCTTTATGACCGAAATGACCTCAGGATTCTATTTCCTGCATTTTAGTTGGGTTGCAATGAATGAGATCCTCCATCACATGCTCTGCCAAAAAACTGTGATATACAGTCTACCAAACCCACAGAAGCACATGCACTGCAGTACTGCACTAGCAATTCCCAAGGAAGCTAGGGAGTGAAATACTGTGACCTGTCCCCAATCAATCTCTACTACTACTGGTTATTGATTCTTGCTTGGTGGCCAACCAACTACAAATTTTATGGGATACTGACAGAAGGGGAAACCACTGCATCAAGGCTAATGGACCTAAACTGGTGTAGGGTTCTGATGCTGGACACTTGTCTTATACAGAGAGGATCATGTGGACCCACAGGATTCACTGTTCATGAGACACATGTATGACTTATGGGGTCCCCCAGAGTCTGGACTTAATGGGTATTTCCACTGGTCCAGGCCCAAAGTACATCGATCACTTCCTTGTCATTGGGGAGATGTTGGGCACAGTTTTGGTGGGCCAGAGGGTCAATGCCATTCAATAGGAGAGGACACCCCATCTCTATGATTCATGATTAAGATGGCACTATTTAACTACTGGAAAATATTTGTGCATTGTGGGACCACAAAATTTGGATGCAACTCAGCTCCCAATAATGATGAGCCACGTTAACTGTTACATCTGCACCGGCCATAAAAGGACTCAGTTTTTTTTTTTCTCTCATGGTGAAGGGAGAATCTCTTCAACCACCCCATCTACCCTCTGATTATATGGGAGAATGGATTTTTTTTTTGGGACTGTCCCCACAGCGCCAGTGTAGTAATTTCCTGCTCACATTTATTATTATTATTATTATTTTCTTTTACCTATTTTGATGATCAAATAGCATTAACATATAGATGAGAATTGAAATATAGAGTTATGTTAGCTGGTGAGATGTAATACTCAAAAGAGTGAGTAATCACAATTAGAAGAAGGGTCCACATGTTTTTACTTATCATTCCTTTTTCACATGGCAAGTTTTAATCCAATCCAATCCGACAACAAGCAAGGACCCGACTATATACAATGGTTAGCTGATACCAAACGACAAAAGAACAATTTCTTTCCAAGTGTATTTTGTTTAGGAAAACTTAAAAATTTAGGAAGGGTTCGGGGCCGTTCTTCGGCGAAAGTACAATGGATGGACCATGGAGCTTGCTAAAATGGAAAAAGATATATATCGTACTTGTGGTTTAGTTTTAGCATAATATATGACATCCTCTAATATGGCAAAAAGCTTTGTAATATGAAATGACATTTTCCTAAAATGAAGGTTCACTTTTTGTTTTAAAAGACAATTATTGATGTTAAATAATTTACAATCTTATTTTATTACCCTCTTACTATAACACGTACTATTAACACACTTTTCTTGTCATATCTTATCATTTTATATGTATATTTGAAAAATATGCAATACAATAACAACTCTTGAGAATGAATAAATTCTTGCAAATTAAACATATAAGCTAACCTATTTTATAAATTCACATATTATATGCAAAATTTGTGTATTTCAAAAAGAAACTTATGAAAAAGAAGACTTAAAAAACTTCACATTCAATGGAAGAGTACAACAAAGCGGGCATATAATCTAATACGCATATACTAGAACTTCAAAATTATGGTATTTCTATGTTCTTTATATTAAAAAGATTTAATAAATGTAGAATATTGAATTCATATATGTGAGATACATATGATATCTTTGGTCCTAATTATTTCATTTAAAAAATATTGTTGACAAACATATTCCTCAATAATTTTTTTTGGCTATCTTAAATAATTTTCACCGAATTAATTTTAACGTCAAACCAATGAATGATTGGATGATTTATGTGCCAAACCATTTTTTATAATCGATTAAAAAATAAATAAAAATTTGGAGGGAGGGACAAAATATTAAGGATTATAATAAACTAAAGGGTTAAGCTTAAATAGTGAATTAGGGAAGAGAAGAACAAGTTCACCTTGTAGCCCTATGATTGGCTTCCTTAATTAGCCAGTGCATCAGCAACAGAGTTGGCCTCTCTACGAAGGGAGAAAAACAAATATACTCTTCTAATTAAAATTAAGTGTTAAGTCTTCTTAATTATATCAATATTTTAAAAGATATGTTGAAATATTGCTGCCTATGATTAACATTAGGATCATGTTTAACCAAATTTAATTAATTAGTTGACTAAATTATTTTGGAAGAAGGTTCACGAGACCAACTTCCCACTAATTTCCATGACAAGCAGGACAAGCCCATGTGTTTGGTCCAACACTTCTCTATCTATCAATACTTTGTACTTTGATAAGAAGATACAAATGCAATCAGTAGACAATCTCACGTCTGGATTCTATTTTTATTTGCTATTCCAAAACCCCACTTCTTCTCTTCTTCTAATTTATCTATTTGAATAGAGACAGAGAGAGAGAGAGACAGAGAGAGAGAGAGAGAATAACTCGTTGATGATCCCCATTTATTCACAAATTATATATATATATTTGGTTCGCTTCCAAGAGACTTCCCTAAACGTGTGTAGTTTGGCTATCTGGCAATCCCAAATTCACGGGTGACATTGGACTGATCACCCAAAAACCGGGTTCGGACTGAACTGAATTCGATTGGATGGTCTGGTTAACCTTGACCCAGAACTAAAAGAAGCACAATCCAAACAGGGCTGCGAGGCTGGACTGATCGAGAATTTTTAACTTTCAAACACAAATACTACAACAACAACAACAACATAGCCTTATGGCCCTTATCCCAACTAAGCAAATATTAATTGAGAGCACTCCAAATTGTTGGAATTCAGTGCAGGAATTGGGAACCTATATTATAAGATTGTGTTTAGATCATTGGGGTTTAGCTAGAATCTTGAGAATTAAGATATTTGGGTAACAAATTTAGGTGAATTAGATTTAAATTAGGAGTATACAGACTCCCAAGACTATACATCATTTTAGAGTTTTGAACTCCAACCTAATTATTGGAGATTTTTAACATATTCTCATCATTTGATTGAGGGGAATGTAGTTGGAAATTATAAAACATGGAAAAACCACTTACAAGGATTAGGGTTATCTTGGCCTCTTTGCTTAGGCTTTTCTAGTTTTCTTTACATGATTGTACTAATTGAGAGCTTGTTAATATATGAATCGTATTCTCTAATGAATGTTAAAGAAAATCTCTGAATGGACTCGTAAGATATCCATCCAAACCAAATACAATCTAAAAGTAAATATGTAAGAGTAAGTACCCAAAAACAGGTTTCCAAAGAGAAATTCATCCCATGCATCAAATGAATGGTTCTTTGTTTGGCGAGGAAAGAAATTTACCTAAAATTCAACAACTCAACTCAACTTATCTAAACAAAATTGGATTTAACTACATGAATCCTTTTTCTCCAATCAATTCTATTCAAAGCCATATATATTTGTTACTAATCCTAAACTATACCGGTCTTTTGTAAAAGTGATCAAGGAACAGATCTACCGATGATATGATCTTTTTGTAGAATACAATTATTATTTTTTGTTTCTCATTTGAATCATTCATCACTTTAATCAATGTCGGCCTGAATAATTTATTAGAAGGAAACAAAACTCCAAAACCCAATTACCATGCAAGCTCATCAAGGTTAGTTTGAAAGCTAGCTTGGGGCAACACAATAAAACAAGGAACTGTACTGTGTGGAAGTGGGTAAAGAAGAGATGGAGCATAATTAATTTGATGTATTATTAGTTGTACGAAGGAACGTAAGGCAAAATGAATGAAATTATTAGCAAGTGGTGTGTTTTAGTGTGTTTGTTGTCTCACTATGTATTCAAATGATAGATCTCGATCAAACAGGCCAGGAATTAGGTTCCTAGGCTAGCTCGATCGTGTTCTTGGCCATATCTGAATGAAACTTTGGTACGTACAGGAATTCAAGTTTTTATAACTTTTTTTTTTTTTTTTTTTTTTTCTTTTTCTTCAGAGGTATATATATTTCTCACCCTCATGCCATTAATATAACTAATCCTCCAAAGAAAGTCACTGGCGGGAAAGAAGCTCAAACTAACGTCCATACTCTGCAACAAAACAGAGTATATATATATATATATATATATATGTGCTCTCTTATTGTTCCATGGCACTGATGGAAGGAAGTTATTTTTCATTCTTTAATTTATATATATATATAGCCAAAAGCTACAAGAAAGGATACAATTATTCTTTAAAAACTCTTTGTTAACATGGCCACCTTCATTGTGGCACATGGCCGACCGTTGGATAAAGAGAACATTAATGTCTCTTCTCTAACAAATGTGGACATCATGGAAACCCACCAAATTGCAGTTTTGATATTCTAATAATATTCTCTATCTCTTCTCTCTCTCTCTTATTAGAGAATAAGAAAAGATTAGGGATCGGTGAGGCAATATTGGGCTTATAATTATAAAGTTTTTTTTTTTTTTACATTAATGAAAATCCGATAGATATCCCCGAGTTCGATCTCTTTCTAATCCTAACCTTCTGTCTCTCTAAAACCCCATATGTTATATATATATATATATGGCCTCACTATCACATAATTAGTACGTGATTCTAATTTTATCATTTTTCCCCTCCCAAGTTTTGTGATTCCACCTTGCTAACAATACCCTTGCAACCCATATTCTTGAATGTCTCTTTGCAAATAGTGTTCTTCTTTTCGTATCCTTGAAATGTCTTCTACAATTTACCCAAAAAAAAAAAAAAAGTCTTCTACATAATATCGACTTTTTTGTTCCCCTCAAATATTTTGAATTAAAACATAGTAGATAACGATAGGAAAAGGAAAATAAAAAGAAATCATACACACACACACACACACAATAATTTTACGTGGTTCATCCAATATGGGCTGCTTCCACTATCGTGATGAAGAAACTACAAACCCTCACACACACCTACTTGCAAGATCACTCCCAATATTTATATAGGGTTTTAAGATGCAATATTACAATATAGAAAAACTCTAGTTCTTCGAAAGTAAAAAGAATTACATGCTTCCAGTAAAAAAATCTTCAAAACTGAGATCAGGCTTCACCAATAACACAATTACGTTGTTGATTAGATCTGATATAAAGGGCCATTATATACCTAGTCGGCTAGTCCCATCTATGTGGGATTCTGAGGGAGGTATGGGTTTGGAGTCGGTCCTAACTTTAATTACCATTTTTTTTGCACAATGTGTCAGCCCTTAAGATTCGAAATAATTGGTTATTGTTTGTACCTTTGGACAAACTTCCAGTCCTACGCCATATATATACTTAGTTGCATGTGATGCCTATAGCTCCAATATTGCTGTACGTACGTATGAAGCTCATGTTTTTTCTAAAAAAGTCTGGATAGTAACTGGGGTCTGGGTCTTTTCTACATTTATAATTATATATTATATTATATGGCATCATCATCATCATCATCATCATCATCAATAAATTAAGGACGGAGTTCTCCATCACCTATGGCAAAATAAGAATCTCTTCTCTCACGGGATTCTGACGCTCAGATGAGACTCCTGAAACAATGGAAAGGGCAGTTCTGTACCTAATTACCAATCTACATGGAAAAGTGATTTCATTCATCTAGATTAGCCATCAAGAAACACAAAACAAAAGGAATTGAAGCCCCAGTTCAGGCCCAAACCAAGATTAGATGTGATAAGGGTAGCTAGGCACTATCAGCCGGGCTGGACATGCTACAAAAATGAGAAAAAAAGGGGCCTAACCCAAGAACTGAAAATTTGTCACGAGATATGTCAAATGGTCCATATAACCAAGTTTTGGTATGGTCCCTAAAGTCGTCTGCTCACATGTCTAGTTTCAATCCAAACAGAGTTAACCATGAGGTAAAACAAATGGCTGAAAACGGGGAAAAGATCCAATAGTGATTAGAATACTAGTAGTAGCAGTATACATACACAGATAGAAACAAGTGCTAATACATGGGGGATAACAATTGAATGTGGGTTGAAATTTTGACATGTGGTCTACCTCGGACATCTACTAGGTATCCAATATATAGTTGGATTTGCCATTTGACCTTTCATATGGTGGAATTAGGTATCTAGACTAGGGGTGTAAATGAATAGCCAAAATCCGTTTCTGTATCCATTTAGCACTATCCAAATCCATCCGAAAGCTAAACGGATGCAAATACAGATAGGCTATAGTTATCCGAAAAACTATATTTACATGTAAACGGATAAAATATCCGATCTGTATCCATTTAGCACTACCCGAATCCGTCCGATTGCTAATCGGATGCAGATGCGGATATAGCACTATCCGAGCCGAATCCGATCCGTTTACAGTCCATAGTTACTTAAAACCCGTTTTTTAAACATCAATTTTTTTAATTTTTTTTTTTGACTCTCCCATAGTCCTAATTTTTCAAAGCTAAATTTTGCCATTGAATTTGAGGTATAATTTGACAAATGAGTAAGGAACCTTAGACTCTACTTATCCACAAAATTTTGGATAATATATAATCTGCCACGTGGACAAGATTTGGACTGTGTTGAGAAGGCTCTCAATTTGCCCCAATTTTTTTTTTTCTTCCGTTGAGTTGAAAATACTCACAAAGACATGAAAATACAATCCCAGTTTATTTTTTGGGAGATTAGAGTAATTTCCTAATTACCATCACATAGGAAGTTAGACCTAATTTGATCATTCTCCAAAGCTACTGCTCAGCCTTTTTAAACTCGGAACCTGTCAGTCCCTGCCAATTATGGAATCGGTCTAAGAAATTATAAGAATTTGTCCCTCAGATATGAAATCTAACGATCCAATCCCAAAAATTTGGGATCCTAGAATCAGCTGCTCCAAAACGTGGGATTCGACCGATCCGATTCTGATATTTGAAACCATGCTTATTGCTCTGCTGGGTATCTCTATTAATTATGCCTCTGCTTTGACTGTCACTCCTCTTCTTCTACAGCTGTACTTCCTACATGACCCTTCCAGAATGTTAAAAGTCTTTTTTCTCCCATTGAAATGACCATTTGTCATTTATATTAATGTTAATGAGATAATCCACCACTATCATCCATCCCTTCCTTTTATTCCCTTTTTAAGTCAAAAAATTCCAATCCATCGCGAAGCTTCCACTTTAATTACAAAGATTTTTCAAGAACCAATAAATCATTCCAGAATCTTCAAGAAAACTTAAAATCTAACCCCCTTTATCGACCTATAAATTACTACCACCAAGAGACATAATTGGGTCAGTGTATTTTCTCAGGCAGTCGAAAATTCAAATATCCAAAAATCATCAAAGTCTCAACCGAACAGCTCTAGCTCTCCTTGGAATTTCGGTAAACACAAAAGAAGCAGTGAATTAAAATGATGTCGATCTCTCCATCGCTCTTCGACCGAGGGTTCAGCATATTTGATCCCTTCCAGAGTTTCTTCTCTGACAATTCCAATCTATTGGGTATTTCCACCAACACAGAGATGGATTGGAAGGAAACCAAAGATGCCCATGTCTTCCAAGTGGATCTTCCAGGCCTCACCAAGAACGACGTGAAACTAGAGCTTCATGAAGGGAAGGTTCTTCAGATCACAGGGGAAAGGAGCGAAGTAGACGCAGCGGAGAAGGACGAGAAATGGCATTGCAAGGAGAGGACAGTTGGCAAGTTCACCCGGCGAATATTTCGTCTACCGGAGAACGCAAAGATGGATGAGATAAAAGCTACAATGGAGAACGGAGTGCTAACAGTGACTGTGCCAAAAAATGAAGATGAAGAGGTCAAGGAAACAAAGCACAGAGCCGTCGAAATCACTGGTGATGATGAACACCAACACCAACGTATTTCCAAAGGACTTGGTCGTTTCGTGTGTTGCAAAGCTTAACTAAATTCATTAGAGATGATGATGATGATGATGATATAAAGCTAGAACTGGTTTTTGTGTTAATTAATAATCCGTGTGTTGGGGATTTCAATTCTTGTTTGTTTGTTTGTGACTTTGGGTGGGTTTTGTTTTCTGTCTGTAGATTTGTTGGGCTTTCAACTTTAATTGCGTCACTTATGTAGTAAGCCATTTTCTTATGTACATAGATTTGTAAAGGGGACGAGGGTCCACAGTGAAATTAAAGCATATGCTATGCCCATTGTTTTTTTTTTTTTCCAAGTTTCACAGGGTTTTAAGTTTCAAGCTGAGGTAGAAGAAATATTAATTTAACTTGCATTCTTCTTCATTTCCACTCTTTCTCTCTTACGGGAGAAAGAACGCTACCTGGTCATATGCAGTGTGTGGCACGTACTTCTGTGCCCAGACACAGAACCACACGAAATGACTGATGCATCCCCATGGAAAGGTAGAAATCCCCAAGGACACAACGATCATTTTGCTCAGCCCTATGTCTGGGTGCAAGGGCTGCGCATTAGATTTCCATTCTTTTAATTTCCTTTGCAACCAAACGGAGCCTCAACGTTATTTTTTACCAATTGCCCACATCCAGACCTACTCTAAACTTTCTAGGCCCAGCCCTAGTTCCAGTATGCCTTCGCTTAACTTAGGCTGGGCTGGATCTACTCTGTAATCTCTTCTAGGCTAAGGGTTGCTCAAACACGGTCTGGGTAAATTTATACCAGAGGCAAACTGAACCACGTCCTTATTGGTCTATTTGATTCATGAGATCAATATTTTTCCAATTCATTTGGACATGGGAATGCTTACTTTTTTCCTTCAAATGGATCCGCTAAACTTTACTTCCACTTGAGTCATTCAATGTGCTGGTAGGGGTAAATGGGTTTCTGCACTGCCTAGAAGGATTTGTGGTGCTTCTCTCAAACTTTAGTATTTGCTTATATACTGACACACTTGTACTTATTCTTAAACTGCATTTTAATTTTCAAGACTAGATTATCATCAGTATGAGATCCGTGTAATGGGATGCAAACAATCAACTCCACAACCAAAGACTCGAAGAAGGAGCATCAGCTAGCAGGATCCATGTTAGCTTTGCTTGTTCACAGAGATGATTGGGGAGCTTAATGAATGGATTCAGACAAAAGTAACTAAAGAATGCAGGTACTAACAGAAGGAAGTTACTTACCTCAAGTCTATGTCAAAACTAAAACAAAGGTGTGTAATCTTTCTCCGAGTAATACAAACACAGGATGCAAGCAAATATCAAATGTAAATGTACTTATAACCAATGTGATTTGTGAATCATCCAAGACGATCTAGTTATTCAATGAAAACAGACAAAAGGGCAAGATGAAAACTATTGGATCCACAAACCAGAACTTTTACAGTCCTAAATCACATATCATGACTTCATATATAAGGGGATCAACCTGTCAAATGCCCCAGTGGATTCAGAGAACCATGCCATAACCATTGCTGGCAGATTTACACTGTCAGAAGTCAGAAAGAACATACCACAATATTTTGAGGCTTCATGTCCCTATGCCAAACTCCAGGTACAGTGTGAGTGTAAGCCAGCCCCCTAAAATTCTGGAGACCATCCCAAATCAGTTAACAGCAGGGTAAGAAACGTAAAATTATGCAAAACACACAACAAAAGATGGATATATACCAGGTAGGTCTAGAGTTTCAACATAGATGAATGGCATCCTCTGGTTCGCATTGCTGTAGTGATACACAGTCTTGGTGACCCATTCAATGACCAGGTTGAGTAAAAGCTTGTTTTTTACTGGTAGTAGAAATTAGAAAGAAAAAAAAACAGCATTCAGAGAAATCACATTTGGGTGATCCATGGGGCGCACGAGCTGCAGCTTACCAGTCTCCAAGCATTTTTCCTGCAGAAAAATAGAAGTAGCATGAAATCAGGAATGAAACTGAAAGATGACTACAGTTGCTGCAGTACTTTGCCCATACCTGAAAGACAATTCCGAATGACCCAGTCCCCACAAAAGTTCTGCCATATAACTGATGGCCTGTGAGGTACAACAAAAAATGCATTAGGACTCAACCTGTAGAAGAATAATGTTTCGTAGAAGACTCCTAATTCAACCCTTCAAAGTTGAAAGTTCTTGCACTACCAGAGAAATAGAGAGGCAATGCCATGTAGGCTGACCACCAATTTTCTAGGAAGAGTGATAATTCTTAACACATTTTAAATTTTTTAAAAGAATTATTACAACACTGTAATAGAAATTGCAAGAAATATGAATTGTAAGAGAAATATATAGCACAAGAACAGACTGTCAGTAGGTTTCATTTGACCCACTTGCCTTAGCCATTTCTGCCTCCAATATTCGAAAATGATGTATAGTAAAATATCTCAACAACAGCAGCTGATATTTCCTTTTACATATATAAAGTAAAATATCTCAAATGGAATCCATTCACAAATCGAAAATACATTTCATAGAGGAGAAATTCAACAACATAGTTATAATCCACCGGAAAGGGAAATATCACATACGCAAAGAACAGGATATCATGCACCAAGAGGAAGGAGGAATGAGAAAAAGAGAGAAACGTAAGTAATTCCAGAAACAAAGAACGCAAGAGGATACTTTAAAGAGAATATTTTTATCCTGAATGACCTGACTTTGGACCAATCAAGCATAGGGTTGACGCTCAAGAAAGATCCGACTTTCAGGGTCCTTAAAACACTGCTATGCACTGCCATATTTTAAAGGTATCTTCCCTTTTTGTTTTTCTTTCTGTGATCCTGTCTTCAAGTGTTAACTGAATTCATGTTAAATTCTTAAAATGTTTAGTGGTGTTTGATGTCTCCATTTTTTATGAATTTTACTGTCTTCCATATATTCAGCACATACACTTCGTAAAGTCTGCTTTCCCCCCTTCCCACCAACTCCCCAATACATATTCAAGACAACAGCCAATACCTCTCATACAGGAAGCAAATTCATCAAACTGAAACCTTCATTTGATGGGTCCTAGAGTATAATAAACTTGAATCTCAGCCAAAAATTGATGAACCATACTAAACTCATTTAATAGGACCAGGGGGGGGGGGGGAGGGAATCTGCAGATACCAAAAGGACTAGGTTGTGCCCATGCATCAATTAGGAAATTAATGCTAGTTTAGAGAGGAACCTAGTTGGTGAACATGAATTTAAGTCGTGAGTGATAATTTGGTGGACAGGCAAATGGTTTGAGCCTTTCAGGTGCTACTGTATGCTAGAACTATTCACCAAGATGAAATGTCTATGCATCAGGCCATCAGTCAACTGCATTGATTTACTTCTTAGGATAGGGGTATTATCTTCACTACACATTCAAATTTTTTACTTCTCGTGCATTTTCTCTGTTGTTCCCTTTTGGATCAGTCTCAGACTCGCCTCTCCGTGGTTAGTTCGAGCGAGAAATATTTACACAGAGTATATGACCAGAGTGTTTTGTAAGTAAATAGGCATTTTCATTTTCAGTCTGTAGTTGACTGCTATCTCTGTGTTGGGTTTCATCGAGGAGAAGGTCTGCTTGTTAGTAATGGCATGCTTGATTGTTGGCAGGTGGGAAGAAAGAGAGTCAAAAGGAGAGACTTGCAAAACAGTTGAGATGTAGGGTCTTCCAAGCAGAAAACAGTACCAATTCTTTTCCTGATTGAGCTCAAGTGAGGCTTGGTTGCATTGCTCACATTAGGAATTTATAACTTGAAAGGCATGATAGGTCCCATGTGCATGGGCCAACTCCAAGTAGAGATTCATATAAGGGGGAATTGGATAATCCCAACTCTTCTACTGTGTTTCCTTTTGCATTTGCTTTATTATAGAGGTTGAGTCAATGCAAGTATGGTACCTAATGCATGCATTTTTTTCTGGCACTGAAAGAGGAATGTTCTATTGCAGGTTATTGTTGAAATATTGGTCCGGTTCATAACTGGTTCTCTACAATTGGTTATTTTCTATGTAATGTCAAGATTCAATGTACCTGCATGCTAGATAAGGCCTATGAGTCAGCCCTAGCTAGCATGCCTTATTTGTAATTCCTTTTCATCATTATAAATAAAGTGGTGGCCTCTGTCACTCTGACAAGCCAATATTCTCTCAACTCTCCTCTTCTTCTCTAAATTCTTCTATACTTCCAGAAAATTTAATGGTAAGGTTTCTAACTGGGTGTGATTTCAAACTACTTAGGTATGACCTACACAGTTCAAAACTCCCAACGCAATAGGTCTTGTTTCATTTGGGACTTTTTTTTTTTGGGTAGATTTTGACCCTATTTGAGTCTGGATGGTCCAACTACCTAATTAAAGGGCCACATATCTCATATGTCAAAGAGGAATCCATAACCAGTAGAAGGTAAAAAATTCATCTAAATGCAGTAGGTTAACTTATAGCTAGTAGTCATGTAATTCAGGGGCAAGGGGGAAATGATAGAGTAAATATGCCATGGGATGTTCAAGGCAAGCAGGTGCTCCAAGGGAATATAAACTGAGGATACAAAAAGAGCATTGAACCATCAAAAAACTATACACATTGTAAAAGTAACAATACATAAGGCAAAATTTTGAATAGCCACAAATGACCTACTTTAAGACCCAACTCCACAACCAACCACCCCTATGACATATTGAGAAATATAAATAAATGGATTTTTTACCAGGATCTTCTTTATTTCCCTTCTGAGTCTCAACCACCCCCTTCACCCAATCCTCCTTTGTCACTGCTAGACTACTTTGAGCTTGCAAAACCTGAGTTTCTAACAATAATCTGTGAAGGGAGATTCTCTTTAGATAATGGAGCAGCTGGGTGGGGTTCTATCATCATATATAACAATAATTTTCTGCTGGCCTGTTCGAATTTTGGTTACACAGGGAATGCACAAGAAACCGAAGTGCGAGGGTTGCTTCAAAGACTGCAAGAAATAGCAGATATGGGCATCGTATGCATCGACATCTGTACTGATTGTGAGGATCTTGTTTAAAGGGTGGACAAACCAATTTCCAATTGGCCTCGGGAGGTTTTTCATATTTTTTGGGATATTAAAATGTTGTTACAACAATACTCTACTATTTGTATAAGTAAGAAACCTAAACATCTTATTTCCCCAGCTTATAATATTGCTAAATGTGCTAGAAGGTCTAGGAGCAGGGTTTATGTAAGAGACGATGTTATTTCCTTTCTTTTTTAATGTCATTTCTTTCTTTTGCTACCCAAAAAAAAATATTAGATGGATGGTAAAAATATCCAAACAAGATATGCAAATAATGTCACGATAAACTTATCATAGGCTACCAAACTGAGAACATACATTAAAGGATCAGCTATTAGAAAATGAAAGGGTAATGCTACTGTTTCAAATATTACAGGCTGACAGGATAGGTAAACCAACCTGGGATGTTATTGAGCTCAAAAACCTGAAATATTTATTAGCCATAAATCTCAGGTTCAAAAGTATTTTTGACCACTTCATGGGAGGATTCACTCGACCACGCCAACTTTTGTTCCCATTAAAGGTCACAAAGTTTAAGTATAGCAAAGATAAGTACACCTTGGAGCGAGTCACATCAGCATTAGGATCAAGGAGCTTCCTATGCTTACTCCAAGCCCTCAGCCAGTATGTTGCCAACTTTATCCTGCAGTATAAAATTATCATGAATGTCGGTTCCCCCATCAATTTCTTCTTTGCCAATGGTCCCAATCAACAACCCATGAGTAACAGCATCAGGGACCCACCCCTTTTCCAACATCCGATCCAAAAACCTACAGGCCTCATGTTTCTGACCCTCATTTAAGAGGCCATTGATCACAATATTGTACATTGCTGGATGAAGAACTTCATCCTTAGAAGCAAGCTTTTCTATTGTGTGGGTAATTGTATGCAACTGAGAATGATGGGCCATAAAAAGCAGCACTTTACTTAGTGCTTTTGAATTGGGTTCTGAACCATTTGCAACCATCTGCCCAAACAATAGAGCACAATCATTTGTTCTGTTCTGCATACACATCCCATTTAATAGGACATGGTATGTTTCTACATCTAAAGCACAACCCTCGACCAACATTTGCGAGAAGAGAACTAAAACATATTTTGCATTGTTTGTATTGCATAACCCGTGCATAATAGTAGTGTATGCTAAAGGACTACATACAGTGCCAGAAGAGAAGGCCAACAATCGTAGTCTGATTGCTTCATCCATCTTTCCACTTGAACAAAAAGCTTCAATCAACACATTCAACGAGGAAGCTCTGAGAGGGCATCCACTGCTAGACATATACTGCAACACTTCAGTAGCTTCTTTTAACTTTGCCACATGACAAAGACCTTCAACCAACTCTGCATAAGAGTCATAATCTAACAGCCAATATTTGGCACGGACCCAATAAAATAGCTCTAGGGCTGATTCATATTTTTTAACTTTACACTGGCCAACAACAAGAGCAGAGTGAATAGCACACTCAGGGACATACGACGATATGATCATTCTACTGAGAACTTCAAAAGTTTTTCTGACTCCTCCATTCTCACAAAGTCTCCGAATAAGAATACTCCAAGAAAAGCTATCTGCTATATTCCTTTCAACCATCTTCTGAAGATATTTATAGGCCTTGAAAAAGTTACCGGCATTGCAATAACCAAGGAGCAAAGCATTGTGAGGATCAACTTCTGAAATGGAGTTGTCATCCAAAAAGTCTCTTGCTTCACTAAATTGCCCAACTTTACAAAACCCATTCACAATATCCACATAGACATCAGCCTCAGGAGTTAAACCAGTTTCTATCATATCCTCAAGAAGCTTAATTGCCTCATCCAACTCTGGGTTCTCACATAAGCACTGAATCAGAATCCGATAAACAAATGTTTCAGGCACAAAACCAGAAGATCTCATCATTCTAAATAACCTAATTGCCTGGTCTGGCCTACTAACCTGACAAAAAATAGGTATGGTAATATTATAAAATCTTCTATCTCCAATGCACCTTTGCTCAAACATCTCTTTCAAAAATGAGACTGATTCATCAACTTGGTTTCTAGCACAAAGACTGGTTATCAATATCTCAAATGTCCTACTATTAGGACTACAGCCTTTCATGCTCATTCTTCTGAATTGATCTATGGCAGAGATAATTCTATTGGCTTGGAACAGTGCCTCCAACAAATGATTCAATGTATCAATATTGGGAACGATCCCAGCTTTCACCATCTCCTTATAAAAGAACAAGACAGATTGAAAATCACTCCCCTCCTTCACAAGAGAACCCAGCATAACATTATAGGTAATGACTGAAGGCTTATAGTTACCCAATTTCATTACCTCGAGAACCCTTAAAGCTTCTGTCAGCCTATGATTTCTAACAAACGAATCAATCACCGGAACCAAAGCTTCTTCTGCATATGAGCATTTTGCCTTTATCATCTCATTGCAAAAGAAATCCATTTCCCGAATATTTCCAGCCATACCCAGCTTCAGAATTATCCAGCTATACGTGTCTGCAGTATGACGGAAGCGTTTTTGAAGAGAAGCCCATTTGAATATCTTGACCGCAGCGTTCAAATTGTTTGTAGAATCCAAAACACGAATTAGTTTATCTGGGTAAAGCTCGTTCTTCAAAAGAACAACTTTTGATTGAAATTCAATATTGTATGGCTGGTTTTGATCATTTTCAGTAGAAATTTGAAAATGGGTTGCGCATAAATACGAAGAAATATATTTATTTACAGAACCCCATCTGAAAATTTGCTTGGAGATAATAAACTGTGGGAGCTTTGCGTCCATTGAATGAGCCTCTCAGAGCATTACTATTTTTTGTCTCATGAGAGGAATCAAGGTCTACAAAAGAGTGGAGAGGGAGGGGGAGGGGGGGGGGGGGGAAGAGTTAAAAAGAACTTGGAACGAGAGGGTAGAGATCTCTTACCCGGCTAGGCTTCCCTTCTTCTTCCTCCTCTTTTTCCCCCGAGTTACAATCTTCCGCAGCTATAATATGAAGTGCTCAAGTGCAGCCTGCGCTGCTTGTCTGCAACCAACGAGGTTATTTTTCATTTTCTTCCCTTAAGTTTATCCATAATAGCAGATTCTCCCCTAAAATAGCTTTATTTAACTTAAACCTCAAAATGTCACAGCTGTATATAAAAAAGTCCCATCCGATTTTTTTTTTTTTGGGTGATGGAAAAGAAAATTATATTACTAGAAAAAGATTACATCGAAAGAGGACGATGGCAATCCTCAAGGTTACACCATTTAAACTGTACACTAGTGAAGTTAAAGACAGTCTCATCGAATTTTAATTGACAAACTTATGAGTTTTTTTTTTTTATTGTTATTATTATTTAATTTTCTAATGAAAACAACTTATGAGTCTTTGATCCTACTATAGCGATGGAAGGCAAGGCTATTAAAAATGGAATCGGAGATGGAATTGGCCAGTGCTCTGAATCAGTTCGATCCAATATATTAAGGCCATTTTGGTTTAGAATCGGAATGGATGAAAAATAATAATAATAAATTAAAATTCCAAAAATTTAGAAAAAAAAAAACATTTATTCTAACTAAGGCTCTCTTTGGCATAGTTTATATTTATATTTATTTGAAACGAATATCGAAACCATTAGATGTGTTCTACATACCCAAAAAAGGTGAGGACTATTACAATTGGAAATGTGAATATTTTAGTTTGGTATTCTCAACTCAAATTCTATTGCAATTAAAATTCCTATAATGCCTTGTACCAAAAAAAAAAAAGGATGTTAGCATTCTAACCATTTGGACTTCTATGTTTTGGGTTTCCAAGAAGTTGCAAAGAAACTTTTCTCTTCCTCTCTTCCTTCCCAATAGTTTTCCTATTGTTGCAAATGCAGGTTTTTAGTTCAGAGGATTCTTACTTGAAACAATCAAAGGGAACATAAGTTGTCCCAATCAATGGGTTCACACCATTTTGCTTTTAGCATACCTTTGATAGAGAAATATGGACCACATGATCATCTGGAAATTCCAATTTTGGACTTTGCAACACTTCATGACAAGAGTAGTTATTTCCAGAAAAAATGGAAAGATAGATTTGTCCAATGCTACAAAAATGGCTACATTGTGGAAGATGCTATATAAGACAGAGAAATTGCACCTGTCATATACAAGACTTCTGAAATTATTAAATTACATGATTCTGAAGTTTTCATCGTAAAAAAATACACAGTTTATTCATTAAGTAAAGAAGCAAGAAGAGTGGGAAGGATGGCAATCTGATCAGGAGTCTTGCAATCCCATGTAGACAAACTGGTTCCTTTGTCAAGTTGCCGATTTGAAACTGTGGGAACTGACCATATGTCAAACATGAAATAGAATCATCAGAATCAGTCCCCCATCTGGACCAGGACTGCTTTTATCACTTCCCAAAAGACTTTGAGAAGGTCCAGAGTGATTGAAGTGGCCAAGTATAATATCAGCTCTGAAGCAAGGCTGCAACTCCCTAACTCCAGAACTCACTGCTCTGCTTTTCAAACTGAGATGATTTGGGCCTACCAGTAATCAGTGTTGACATTCAATACGGTCAATGTATTAGAAAAGGGCTTAGATCAATGATACATAATCTGAATCTCTATATCATAGAGACAAAGATGAAGGTAGCAGGTCAAAAGAGGAATCATTGAATCAAATATAGGAAGGGCAAATAATAAATAAGAAGTCTCATGCAAAACACACACCAATGCCTGTTCCATTAGACTTATAGGTAGAATTGCTGAGAATGAAAGCTAAAGATTTCATCCACAAAGGCCAAAACCTCTAAATGTGAAATCTACGAGTTACTTGCTTCTTTTTGAAGTTCAGATAGTGAATTAGCATTCAGCCTCTTCAACTATCCCTAGGATCTCCAACATTCTAAATAAGGATGTGAGCCAATTTATTTAGAAACCCTTGCAGCAGGTGAGGGCCCTTTGACCAACAGCTGTCTAGTGCAGTTGGTGAGCCATGGTGCACTTCATGCCCATGCTCACCAGGAGGTCTCGAGTTCGAGTCTCCTGGCTGGTACCTTCCCCCTTCCTATTCCCCCTCCCCTAAAAATAAAAAAATAAAAAAAAATAATAAGGTGAGGACCCTTTGAGGGATCTAGAGGGATGTGTGTCATCATTCTCCTTCAAAGAGTCTGAATTCTTAGCTTTTGTTTGTAATTAATTGTTAAATTCCTATTTGCCTTATGTCAGCTAAACTTGATTTGCGAGTTCTCAAGAGCTCTTTCCTTTAAGTTGTACATGTTCATGTGGCTTTGTGTAATCTTGAAGGATTTCCCGTTGTTGAATCCATGAAACGAGTGGAATACTCAGTGTCTTTCAATACTCCATTGCTCCAGTGATTTCTGTGATTAGTCTGACTCTCTCTGAACATGACAACAATGAAAAGGAGTCTCACTTTTCTAAATTGTTTCTGGAAAATTTCAGACATAGCTTCAATTTGTTGTCATTACACGATATGGAGGGGGGGGGGGGGGGAGAGAGAAAGAGAGAGATTGCCAGCATTTGATATTCTCAAACTCAACAAACAATGTATGCAGTTTCATTTATTCTCAAACTCTACAGAGTATGTATTTGCTTTCGGAGGGAGAACCGGGGAAATTCGATTCTTGCATATACAATATTCCGCACTGTACAAAACATAAATAACATTAGCCAGCATTAAACATGTTTTGATATGTTAAACTGGCTGCTTAACATATCAACATCCATTGTCTATCTCAGATTAAATTAATTCGATTTTTGTCAAAAATATATGGTCCTCCAGACCAGGGACCTGTTTCTCCACCACTCTAGGAGTTGGAGTATGCCCGCACAACATCCAATATTGGAGCTCGGCATATCGGACATCTCCCACTGCTCCACTGCAACTCATGGGCACACTTGAAACAGGTGCACATGTGCCCACATCTGAACAACATGGGGAAAAAAACCAGTCAACATAATATATCAGAAGCCAGAATCCTGGAGGGGAAAAAAGGTTTGTAAGTACCTGTACAAAAGTGAGTCAACCTGCATTTCATAGCAGATACAACACTTCCCTTTTCTTATTGGTAACCAATTGAACAATTCTGTTGCCTCTCGTCCAGGAACTGCAATTGCAAAAGTAGAGGTCTCCGCTATGAGATAGTCATGGGATAACAAAATCGAATGATAACAGAGGTATAGAAAACATTTAATTTATTGATGGGTATTGATTATGAAAACCAAATGAAGTATGAGCAATTTGTATTCCTTTAAGGGACCACAAAGTGAAATGGAGGGGTGCATCCAGAGTGTTGTGTAGTAAAGAAAAAACGTTAAAAAAATCTTCATGTAGCAGAAATGGAGGTGTTGCGGTGGATGAGTGGTAAAACTAGAAAAGATAAAATAAAGAATGAACAAATTAGAGCAAACATGGGCGTTGCCCCTATTCATGATAAGTTGCAAGAAACTCGTAAGAGGAGCAATGGAGGCCTTTGAAAGCTCCAGTTCTGAGAAGTGATATATTTCAAAGCGAAGGACCTAAAAGAGCTAGAGGTAGGCCAAAAATAATCATAGGAGAAAGTGGTGAGGAAAGGAATGTATAGTTTAGGACTGGAATCTTTTATGACTTTGAATAGAGTGGATTGGAGAAATAGGATCCATGTGGCCGACCCCATTTAGTTGGGATAAGGCTGAGTTGAATTGAGTTAAGGGAGCACAAACAATCGTGTATTGTACGTGAACCATGTTACTAACAAGGAACTTATTATAAGAGATTTTACAGCATGCATTTTTATGACTTGTAGTTATCCATTAGGCGTGTGATCATCTAATCCTTCATTTCATTCTATTACTAGGACTGGAGGTGGGGCCTAGAATCTGAGGTTGTTGACCAACACATCAACAGATGTAAACATGATGACAACCAAAAATGAAGAGTGGACTATGAAAATGGATATAAGGTCATTAGACAAGAGTGGGTCATAAGAAAATTTCTTATAAATGAATTATCGGAAAACCTTATAGTTTTAGCTTGAGAAATGAAGTATCCCTCTCATATTTCAGCACACCTGAATGATAAACAGCAGTGGAGACCTCCTTCTTAATAGAGTGTTGTAACTTATTCTGCATGTCCATGCAGTTCTCCATTGATTTTCGCAGTTCAGATATTTCATTATGAAGCTGTAGCATATGTCCTCTCAAATCGTATATGAGATCCATTTCCTGTAATCATTGGCCACAAAATGTTATCCCACCTACCTATAACAACATGAGGACCTTCATACCAAGGCCATTAATAGGATAATGAAGGAAACTCACAAGAGAAGGATGATTAATAGAGGACTGCAGCTTGTCTTGGCAGTGAGATGGGAATGATTGTAATGATGTCGAGGCAACTTGATCAGAATTATCCATGACTTCAAGATCTTGATACCAATTCTGCATTCTCAGCTGAGATGGTAAAGGGAGGTTGTATGAAGTAGACAAAGGTAGGTTAAATGATGTAGATGCAAAATGATAAGAAGAATCACTTGCTCCCGGATATGGATGCTCAAAAAAATTCTCTTCTCCTCCTACACTTTCTGGCTGATGACTTTGTCTTTGTAAGCAAGACTTGATCATTTGGTCCATTGTCTCCCTCAAGTCACTGGCAAGGAAATTTGATACACTTCTTCTGCATAGGTAGGGAGATGCATGAGCACTACAAGAATGGCCATGAAGATTTTTATTTACATCACAGAACTTCACAATTCTAATTTGAAAATTGAGTTTTAAAGGTTTTTTTTTTTTTTTGGATGAATGAGTTTTATATGTTAGTTAATAGGCATACGGTTGTTTCTTTCAAAAGCACCTATAATCATTAAGAAGTGGATTGGTACCAATAGTCATTATTTTTCATTCATTTAGGGGGACTATTACATTAATATTAAACAGTAGCCAAGTCACAGGTGACTGAGAAGGACCACCTAGGTATGACAGGGTATCACTATAAATTTTGAAGGGTATGAAAATAAGCTCAAGTCGTAAAGACACCATATATAGCTGTGACAGTGACCTCTTTGAAGTGAGTTCCTAACTTGTACAAGTTGTTTTGAGCCTTGTTAGTAGGTGATACAGAGATTTAGCCTTTGACAGCATCAACACAAATTTGCCACATGAAGGCTATAATACAATTTAGTTTTAGTTTTTTGAGCTTAATTTTAAGAATTATTAAATAAATGGAAATACATTACTAGATCAAAGACCAGATATTAATACCTCTGAAGCAGCTGTCGAATTTCCCCATTTTCTGAACTGTTCTCGAGCATTTCTTGGTACCATTCTTGCCTGGAACGCCTCCAATCTCTAGGTGGGCGAGAAACATTACCTTGCCAGATTCCACCAATGGATCCGTCAAGATGCTCAGAATCAGGATCTGGTTCATCTGTTACTACATTCCCTTCTCCATCTTCTGAATTATTCTCAAGCACATTCTGGTACCATGATTGCTCTCTGCAATATGTTTGTGGGCAGGCACCATCAGCTAGCCAGCTTCTATCAGTGGAACCTGCAAGCTGCTGCATATCAGATTCTTGTTCTGCCATTACAACATTCCTATCCCCATCTTCAGAGTTATTATCAACCACATCCTCGTACCATGCTTGCCTAGAATGTCTCCAATTTTGTGAGTGAGAAACATCACCTCCTGCAAGCCCCTGCATGCCGGGTTCTAGTTCATCTGTCACTACATTCTTTTCCCCATCTTCTGCATTATTCGAAAGCAAGTCTTGGCACCATGATTGCACTGAACCTCTCCAATCTCTCTGTGGGTGTGAAAGATCACCTAGCCAGGTTCCATTAGTGGATCCAGCAAGCTGTTGTGTATCCGTCTCTGGTTCTTCTGTTGCTCCACTCCCTTTCAAATCACGTGAGGTTGTTGCAGTGTTTATACTTCCTTCTTGGACAAGATCGCTAACCACTAAGCTTCTTCCTTGCCATGCACGATCTGAACTCTGATCTGCTTCTTGCAGATCTTCACTAGTAGAAGGTATTAAGTGGTGTACTGGGGGTGTGCTTTCTTGCTCAATTCTAGCTACCTGTTGATGAACTTCTTCATTCATGAGCCGATTGGAAGTACCAGAATATTCTGAATCGGTGGCGTTATTTGGTAGCTGTGTGTGAGAATTGGAGCTATCTCCAGATGCTTCACCATGGACATCTCCAGCATCTCGGTTAGGACTGAATTTTTGCCTGATTTTGGTCAAGATCCTTGGGTTTAGTTCTCAAGGCTTGAAATTAACCCACCCTCCAAAAATATGAAAATGAGAGTTCATGTACAAGCTATGCAGATGACTCAGCACCCAATGTACAAGAAGTAGGACTTAAAATTTATAAGGGAATCGGTTGAAAGAATAGAACCAATGTCCATTATCATACCATGACACTTTATATACTACTATTTTATTTTTTCCTTTATGAGTAGCGCCACCTAATTTGTAATATTAGTACTAATTGTGTTCTGCATTATTCTGCTTCATATGGATTTAATGAAGATTTAAGCTAACAGGCTTTTTTTTTTTTACGTTCTTCTGAGTCACAACCTAAAAAGGTTAAATGGAGAAATAATAAATGAGGTATCACCATAGTTGTTGTCCAAGCACCAAGCTGTTGAATCCGGAAATTATATGGAGAAGTCTCCAGTCGACTCAACTGATAACCCAAATCATTCTTTTATGGCAGCAGATTCATGAATCATTCATTCACTATCCTTCCAAATAAAGCAATATTACTTCTAACTAATGATGCAAGAGAAACTTGACCAAATGTGAAATATGAAGCAATGGGCATATGAATGGTCAAAGGTCCAACTAGGGGAAAGGTTGTACCTTAGTGCCAATATGCTAGTTCCTTGCTGTAATCTATCCAGTTCAGATGCCGCTGAAGGTGGACGCTGTTGATCTTGAGAAGCAACTACCCGTTGTAGGAATCTGAGCCTAAGCATCGACTGCGGTGGGAGTGAGATACAGAAGTCAATGTTTTGTATGAAAGGAAGCAGAACCGATTGAAAGAGAAGCAGCTCCCAATATTTTACAAGATTGTAAAACACATCTCTGGCATAAATTGTGAACGATCAGAGGGAAAGGAACTCACCTGGATGCGTCCTCGTTGTGGGAATCGCGATACTGCCCCGCGTTCCGCCAGTTCATTGAGCTCCCTCTGCCTTTCACGTTTCATTTGCATTAGCAAATTCATCATCGCTTGCCGCCCTCTGACACGGGGGCTCTTGCCAGCAATCACGAAGCCCCTCCTCTGTTCTCCTCCTTGTTCCGGTACAGGGTCAATCACGGTGGGCTGCTCCCGATCAGTTTCATCGATCGAAGAGATCATTGAACAACGAGTTTTTATTGGTTTTCCTAAAGTCAGTCTTCTAATGATATCTGCCACTCTGAGTCTCTCGCTTTCTCTAACATCCGAAACTCGCCGGACCTGCGATGACGAAAGCTGTTCCCTTGGAGTGTTCTGTTCGGACTCCGAGTCTGCAAATGAGTCTTCGTGAGCCAGCGGATTCTCAAATCTTTCGTCTCCAGAATCACAAACCTCAGAGCGTGGAGATGGGTCTTCCACGGAGGAGGCATTATCAATATTGCTGGTTCCAGAATTGAGCCTATCACCACTGCTAATCGTTGAATTTGAATTGAAGCTGCCGTGGTTTCCTGATGTCAGCTTGGATTCTGCCTCGAACTCTCTCCACATTTGAACAAGGGAAGAAGTGTGCAGATTGGGAAGATCAACGGAGCTCTCCGATGGAGCACAAGGGCTCTCTATGCATCGGGGACTATCTACCAGGAACGTCGATGCCACCGTCGAAACAGGGTGAGAATTGGAGAGGGCCATGAGCTCCGCCTCATGGGTCTGCCTCTCCATGGTGGTGATGATCTCCCGTGCCTGACGGGTAGCCCACCGATCAATTACCCGTGATTGCTTCCTCGCCAGGGGCGTAGACTCATCCTCAACCTGCGCTTCTTCATGCATAAGAGGCATAAAATTGTGTTCGTTCTTCCCCCGATTGTCGTTCTGATTCTCAGAATATTCATTAGAAACAGAGACGGAGTCTCTGGAGCCAGAGAGGGCAATGCGGGAATGGAGGTGATCCCTCACCAAGACCTTGAGGTTCTTCTCGAACGACACCTGCTGCTGGGCTCGAACGTTGTTATTGTTTTCTCTTTCTTTGTCTCTGTGACGCCAATTCTGATCCCTGAGAACGCAACCGAAATGGGCAGAACCCATTTGGACTTGAGAAGACGTCATTTTTTCTTCTCTTCCTTTTTTTTTTTTTATAAAAAAAAAAAATGCTCTTTCGAATCAAGGAATCGGCTTATTATTCTTCTTGGATTCAACCTTGCCTGGAAGAGAGCAATCTGATAAGAATGAGGCCATTCCAAACCAAAAAAGCAAGGACGGGTGGGACAGAGGAAGACCTTCGACTTCCATCTGTACTGTTTTTCTTCTTCTTCCTCTCAATCCAAAATAAGGAAATTGTGTAAAAACCAAATAATATATGCAAGAGAGAGGGGAGAAAAACGAAAGAAACGATTCAACAAATAAACGAACGAGGGAGGACAAAATCTGTGGAGTTAATTCAGGAATTAATAACGTAAAACCGTTCATTCAGCTCATTGACTCATGCCCATTTACCTAATTTAGCATTCCACCAACCAAACTTCTTAGAGAGAGAGAGAGAGAGAGAGAAGAGGTTGTGATGAATGAATGAATGATAAACCAAAATGAATAAGGGAGTGAGCTAAAATTAAGGAAACAAAAAAAAAAAACAACGCTTACCTCTTGGGGATGGGAGAGTTGTGGATTGTGGTTACAAACGCAGAAGCCGTTTGTAGTGTTTTGAGGCTCAGCAACCTCAAAAAAATTGAGATTTTTTTTTTATTATTGAGAAAGAATGAAACCTTACCAGTTACTACCCTTAGATAGGACGAAATCTGAAGATGATAGTGTCAATTTTTTTTAATACAGTCTGGGTTTGGTGTGAGACAGAGAGAGAGAGAGAGAGAAAGAAAAGGGAGAGAGACGTTGGATTCTAGCCGTTTGGCGAATAGCAAAAAAAGAGAGAGGGAGACCCACAAAAATTAAGTTCAAGGCAATGAATGGGCCTTAGTCGATTCCGATCCAACTAGAACCTATTAGAATCGGTCGGGGATCTGCGGGAATTAGCTGAAACCCATTTTTCTTGGGTCGGGGAATCAGGCTTAGCCAATTCGAAGCTGGAATCGGCCTGAACCTTAGAAACCCTTTCTGGATCGGCCAATTCGGAAATTGACTTGACCGATCCGATTCTGATTTGAAGGGCAGGCTTAGTGGTGAAGCAATCTTTAGCTGATTGATCCTCTCTTCAGAGCAGGATTTTGAAAATCGGATTTGCTGATTCCAGCCAATCTGAATTGGAATAGATTCTGATTCTTTTTTATCTGGTTTATCCGTTTATCTATAGGGCAAGAAATCACTCTTTTGCACCAGTGTGGGGTCAATGAGAGCACACGCAAAGGCATCAATATGGATGAGATTTTTTTATCTCACAAGGGTAGGATGATAATTCTGTGCGCTCAGGCACAAGGCCAATATCTGAATTATTATAGGGCCAATCCAAATTGATTTGGGTCAATTCAATCCAAATCGAAGCGATTCAATCTGATCTGTCCGGGACTGATCCGGATGTTTATTCTGGGTTTGTAAAACATGTTCCTGAGGGCCCAATTCCTTTTATTAATAGTGTGATGTTGATAACCAAAAAAAAAACAAAAAAAGGAACGGGTTTGATGCGTATACGTTCCGACACTGGAGATTTTAGAAAAAGTCTCTCCCGAGTCCCGGCCCCTTCTTAACGGCCATTGCTGAGGTCGTGGGGGATTGAGGGTCGTGCCTGCTTGCTTGACTGTCAGTGACCGGTGAGCCGGCAAAGCCAAGGGGAGAATGTTGAAATGTCATCAATGCCCTTTTGTTCTTATTTCACTTTCTTTATTTAATTGTAAATTAAATATACATTATCCCTAGACCCAATTAGTCAAAGTAGGAAAGTAAAGGACAAATCGGGTGGTGGAGTGGAGGATTCAGATCCTCTACTGCCGAGCTGTCCGGTAGGACGGTACTGTCGAGACACAGCAAGGAGGGGAATGACCGTCTTATCCCTGCCCGAGCATCTTTCCTAAGCAGGGGTAAGGCGGTCATTCACCACCGCGTTGTGTCTTGGTAGTACCGTCCTGTCGGGCAGCTTGGCAATAGATGATCCAAATTGGTGGAATAGTGGGTTTTGGTTTTGGGGGATGAAAGAGGTGGATTGACGACACAGTTTAAATGTTCAGAATTGCATCAGTTGAACCAATCAATTTGGATTGGTATTAGTCAATTCATTTCTGGGGTTGGGGAATATTTTGATCGATTCTAGCCAATTCCTAATCAAGATCTAGATCAAGATCGAACCAGTTATCCCGAATCCATTCTTTTAAATCCTGATTGATGGGCAATTGTAATTGGTAATGGCCTGATACGACCCAATCTGTAGTACGGGGTCAGTATCAGTATTGGTCGAGACTGATACCTCTAAATTTTCCTGCAACACCTTGTGGTCACTAATGAGATGTATTTAGTAAAGGCTAACTAGATTTTAATTTCTCTAGTTCATAACTAAAACATGGCTTTTTCGAGGGGGAGAATTACTCAGTTCTCTCTTTTGTAGGAAAAATAATTAAAATAATTAAAATAATTAATTATGCATATGGTTGAATACAACTAAATTCAATTAGGTTTTTCCCAACCAACAATATAGTCATGTAAGATTTAGTTTATTATTTAAACCTATTCAAAATTATACTTATTGTCAAATAAAACAAAATAATGACCCAAAACTCTCCTTGGTAGGGGATTCAAATCACTTTATTACCAATTCACTGCAATTTTAGTTTTATATGTATTTTTTTAGTATAGTTGAATTGATTGGAGATCTTACCATTGGAAAGACCACTTATTGAATTTAATGGATCAACTTAACCATATGACCTATCATTTATTATGAAAATTTCTCTTTTACTTATCACATATAAAAATAAAAAAAATAAAAAAATGTTGGACAACAACACCACATGATAGTAATTGAAAACATGATGATAATGTTGACCACATATTCATCAAATTTAGACTTTTGCTGAACTACCACATGATAGTTATTGATAACATGATGAAAGGAATTCCGAATAAGGTGCAAAGTAAACCGTTTATACGTCATTATATAATTAAGGTAAAAGATTTGTACAATACTAACTTAATTTCAAAACTGCATGCTAGCTCGCACCCCCCTTATAAGACTCAGATTACTGTAACTCCAACCTTGTATAATGTCTCATATACCTCTCCTATTTTTAGTGTTTTCCCATATACCCATCCTCCAATCCACGAAACTACACACTTCCGTGTAGGAAACCGTCTCCCAATTAACTAATAATAAAACATATTTCCATCATATATATATTGTATAAGTCCCCAACTTACGAGAAGAGCAGTTGGATCATGGATACAATATCTCAATTTATTTATGTTTTTTTTTTTAATATAATTTCAATGCTTGCCCCTGGCCCCCTCAAATCGTTTTTTTTTTAAGCTGGGAGTCTGGGACAGTCCAGCACTGTTTTTGTAGCTTGAGGTTTATTTTTAATATACCTGGCTGTCCGAACCTAACCATACTTTCCCACCAGATTCGCCGGGTTTTCCGATTCATGCATATTATAGAGCTTAGAGCCAAACACTATTTATTGTCCACTAGTCTTTGTCCAATGTTTGGAAGTTCAGACAAGCAGTTCTGAATCGGGTTGGGGTTAATTGGCCCTACTGATTTCAATCTGGATCGGATTGGAATCAACTGAAATCAGTCTCAAGAACCTCAGATTCGACCCTCACACTTAAAAACTTGGTGATTCTTGGATTTCTTGGCATGAATCAGCTGGAATCAAGATCAGGTCACAGCCGATTCATTGATCCAATTCCCGTTTTTTCGATAAACATGAATCAATTCTCCTCCAAGATCTCTACCAGTATATATATACTTGGTTTTGTTCATTAGTTCATCTATTGGCAATATTTTTCAGCATATCTAGTTGGTCCAAATATTTGTTAAAACGGTAATTTGGATATAGAGTGTTTCACTTGCTTATTAAGAAAATTCAATTAACAAATAGAAAAATTGAGCCTTGAAGAATCAGAATAATGGGAGAGTTCAAAAAGAAGTATAGAATTTCTGCAGGAGGTTCTCTCTGATTTGGTCATACTTAAAACCTATTTTTTCTAACTATCTCTCAGGCTATTAATCAAGCTAGAAGATCAAATCTAGTGCTTGTGTTTTCGGTTGTGTCTCTAAGACATATTTTGGGGTTGTTAGAGGGTAGGACAGTGTCATCTTGTTGATGTTTATGAATTGAACTTTTACTTCTTCAAGGATTGTTGTTCTTTCATTTATTTTTGTTGTAAATCTCAAGTTTTGGGCAAAAATTTGAGATTTACAACATTGTAATCTTCATTTGATTTTAATAGTTTTTGCTTTCACATTGAAGGGTTTTTTCATATTAAATATCGTGTTGTGTTTGGCTTATGATTGCTAGCTTGTTTTATTTTTCGTACTTCCTAGTATTTGCATATATGCTTATGTCACACAGACTTTTATGTGATATACAACTTTGTAAATTGTTGTATTTTGACTCACATGCTCGGGGATTTTCAAGTTTTAAGAGAAGTAATGGGGATGATTAACCAATTAACAAGTGTGAAGATGTATATATACCCTTATTCATTGGTAAAAAAATTGAATCACATGTCACCATATACCAACAAGTGTGTAGATTTTTTTTTCCCCTCAACAATCCATCATATGGGTTAGGTTGGAAACATGGGACATTTAATCAGAAGAGGGATAGACACACCGCCCGTATGAGAGATAGACACAATGGGTGCTAACTTACAGTGCACCCCCAATATGCCCAGCGCCTTTTCAGGGAGTTAAAAGGGTTGAGCTTTTTTGTTGGGGAAAGGTTAGAAGGATAATTCCCTCACCCTATAGCCTCTCCCCCCAACCCAACCCAACTCAACTCCCCAATTCCCCAATATGAGGCAGGGTTCGTCCCAAGTCTCTGCTATAAACAGCTGGAGACCTAACCACCAAGCCAGAGATGGCACCTCATAGTTGAGCAGGGTTTGAATTTGACAGTTCAAACATCAATAGCATTTAGTCTGTATCTTCTTAACTCTTTTATTTAAAATTATTTTTTGTTTTTCCTGATTGACCTATAAAAAGATCCAGCTTGATTTAACAAAAAAAAATAAATTAATAATAAATAGGTGGCTAGACTTGACTATGCTTAAGTAAATAAAAGCTCCATTGATTGTCTTACTTGTTTTGTTTTTGCTTTTGCTTCTTGGGGGGTAAACAATTGTGTCTTAGACTCTTAGTACATTCTCGGTTCATGCGACGAAGGGCTCACACCTATGTTAGTATGTTACAGGTAACATCTTCAACTGAAACGAGTGAGGGAAGTTGCTAAGAATTTAAGTCAATTTTCAAAATGAATTTACTTAATTACCACAAGAAGGAAATGACATACAATATATGGCATTTATATAATTTTAACCTACTGCCTCCACTTATTTTGGGGTTGATGATATTTAATTAAAGGTCGAGTTTTCCTTAAGTCGCGGTAAAGAGGAATTCCTTGATTGTGGCTTTCAGATAAACAGGAGAGGGTATCTCCACCTTACTTGTACTAGCATGGTTCACAGCTCCAAACTCTCTCTCTTTCTCTCTCTATAATTTTTTATTAATTAATTGATTGTTTTGATATAGTTTAATTGATATAGCACTATTACAAATGTATTTTTTTTTATTAGTATTGATTTTTGGGGGTAAAATTTAATTGATGTATCATTATAAGAAGTGTATTTTATTTATTTATTTATTTATTTTAACTAATAATAATTCCAGCCAATAATATTTATATGAATGTATTCCAGCCCGGAGATTTAATTCTATTGTACAACACATCTTTTTAATTCAAATCATAAAGGCATGAAAACAGTCATTTCCATTAAAAAAATGAAAGAAAAAAAAGAAAAGAAAAGAAAATCCAGTAATCAGGAATTCCTTTTTTGTTTTTTTTCTTTCTCCCAGACAGATGGGTATTGCTTTTGTTTGGAAACAAGTGTAGTGCTTTGTCATGGGCCTGGCGGTCGTAATGCTTGAGGTTGACCTTATTGGGGTCGTGGATAGCAATACGAGAGAGAGAGAGAGAGAGAGAGAGAGAGAGAAACCCTAACAGTTAAATCTTTAAAAAATATGTCAGGACTTCGGAGATTTCTCACAAGTTTCCTCGAAGATGGTAAGCCTAAATGATCCAACACATTAGTCAAACAAAAGCATCGATGCAAATACTTAAAATCATTCCTTCTGTTTTGTCCCACCCAAATGCAGCATCTTCCTGTACAAACTGAGACAAAGACAAACTAAAGGCCATGTTATCGAAATTCTAAATTTGATATTATTAGGCTTACGTGCAATGTTCAACCATTTCAGTCTCATTTCCCATACCCGTCCCACCTGATCCTCTCTCCTCTCATCCTATCACCCGAAAGATCATTCAATCCTTTTAAGTGATGAAAATTTTCACTTCAATTCCAACTGGGCACGAGTTTAGATCTGCTAGCCACATGGGGGCGGGTGGGGATAGATTTGAACCCTCTATGGGGGTGTGGAGTCCCACACCCCATGAAGGGGTTAGATCTTTCGCCACCCGTCCCCAAGTGGGTAGCTGATCCAAAATCACTGGGCACCCCTATTAGGATCTAGATCCTCTACTGTCGAGCTGCCCGGCAAGATCGTGCTGCCCAGACACGGTGCTGCATGCAAAGACCGCCTTACCCCCACTCGGGCAAGGCGTTTGGGCAGGGGTAAGGCGAACATTGCGCGCACCATCGTGTCTGGGCAGCACGGTCCTGCCGGACAGCTCGACAGTAGAGGATCCAAATTACCCCTATTAATGGTTCATTCAGATTTATTTGCTTTCTCTTTTGATTATGAATCTCTACATTTTGCAAATGAAGCAGAAGGAAGAGCAATCGATCAAGAACTCTAGGCAGCAAAAGAACAATGCACCCAGTGCCTAGATATCAGATTCGGCAAATCTCAATGTGGTTGAAAGAGGGAAATAGTAGCTAATGGCCGTGGACACTATCATCTTCTATTGTCTAACTATCATCTTCTATTGTCTATCAAATGTCTTTTTGAGTCTGTAGTTGTATATAAGTTTGTCAGGGATACTACTTTACCTGCTCATATCTTGGAATTTATGTAGGCCTGATTTGGTATGATTTCAATTTCAATTTTAGATTGATTTCTTGAACTAGTCAACAAATAGATTTTTAGTCAAAAAATTGAAATTGTTTTGGTTGTGTCAATATGAAATATTTCAATAATAAAAAAAATCCATTTGATAGTTCAAATTCTAAGAATAGATTCTCTATATTTCTTTGGGAAGGATGGTGGTGGTGGCGGCGAGGTAGTAGCGGTGGTGGTGGTGGTGACGGTGGTGGCAGGGTAGTGGTGACGTGGAAATAGTGGCGGTGGGTGGTGGTTGTGGAAGTAGTGGTGGTGGTGGTGGCAATGACAATGGTGGTGGCGGTGGAGGTGATGGTGGTGGTGGTGGTGGTGGTTGTGGAAGTAGTGGTGGTGGTGGCAATGACAATGGTAATGGTGATGGTGGTGGCAGTGGCGGTGGCGGTGGTGGTGGTGGCGGCAGTAGCGATGGCTGCAACATCGGTGGTGGTGGTGGTGATGGCAGGGTAGTGATGGTGGTGGTTGTAGCGGAGTAGTAGTGGTGGTGGTAGCGGGTTAGTAGTGGTGATAGTGGTGGTGGTGGTGGTGCGACCATTAAGAGAATAAGGGTGGTGTTTTATTTTTAACATGAAATTACTACTTTGCCCATTAAATTAACCATATGCTCAATCAAGAGCAAGAGTGCTAAATCAAATGAAATAGAAATTCTAAAACAATTCCTCAACTATTTCAGAATTTCTATTCAACTTGATATCTATTTCACTGAAATAAGGTACTAAAATCAAACCAAACAATTTCAGAAATAGAAATCACCCCCTGAAATTGAAATAGAAATCATACCAAATTAGGCCGTAATCTCTTTGAACTTGGTTCTCTTTATAAAGTATTTTTTTTTTCATAAAATAAAAAAAATATATTAATCCGTGAATGTCTGGGGACTGAAAAAATTTATTGAAAATAACCTCGGGACAAATGAAAAAGAAAGGGTTAAAAAAAATCGAATTCTCCTTCACTAATCACTATCATCATTACTTTTCGATGAGAGGAAATAGTAAAAATCGTTTTGCACCACTAACAGGGACAAATAATTCGACTTTCTCAAAAACAATACTACTCATGGATGGCTCTCAGTCCTCAAAAAAGGGCAAAGAACTCTGCCCAAGAGTATACACCTTGAGCCCATATAACTGCACCGCCCCCATGAAATATGCAAAAGATACCCCCATTTGATGCCCCATGCAGACACAGGAGCCACACTCTCATACAGAGAACACTTCCCATTGGCCCTGTGCACGCACGGGAGCCACGCTGTTGATGACACCATGCTAATCAAACCTAAAGCAAATTTCTGTAATATGATGTTCGCATCCACGGAAACCTAAACCAATGCTCTGAACAGTAATTCCAGAGAACTTATTTATTTGCATTTGGGTTTATTTCTGATTCGTAATACTCTAAAAGGGCTCTGGCTTGGGCCTTCTCTGATAAAAGATGATGGGAAAGAATCCCCACTCCACCATCATAAGGAATCTTTCACCCTTTCTCTTTAGGAGAGGTTTCATTCCCGGTTTTAATTTCCATATTCTCAGATTTTTCTGTGTGAAAGGTTTCATATACAGCCATATGTAAAACCGATCAAAACTACAATCTTTAGATAATAATACTTGATTCTTTAGCTCACCAATCCAACAGCTAAAGTGTTTAATGGTTTCACAGACTACCGCGTATCAAAACCCGATCCTTTTTCTTAATTATAACCTACGAGAGGGATGGGGAAAGAGGTCTAATAACTAGAAGATCAATTCTACCCTGCGCCCCCAATAACCTGCAACAATGATGTAGCAAATTCCAACCTCTCTACAACAAAGATCTTTTAACACCAACCCCAGAAATGATAAAAAGAACCAAAGGCTTCCACTCATTGTGGGACATATTGCTGTCCAACAGGTGGGAGTGGTCCTAAGGGGTTTTCGATTCCTCAACAATTCAGACCAGAATCACATCCAGCACAATTTTGATTCAAGTGATCCTTGTAATTTCAGAGTATTCTTCTGACAAATTTTTTATGCCTCCCAGAAGAAGAGTCCAGAAAATTATGGTGAAAACCAGCAGTTTACAATCCAAAAAACCAAGGGCAATGATCAAAGCTGGTTCGAGATTAATACTAACCATCTGGACAATCCAATAAGGATCAGGTTATAGACAATCAATCTGGACAAGAGCTACGCTTGCCCTCCAGTCAAATAGCAACTCCTAGACAAAGCAACAGGATACCCACCATGACTTTAAAAGAAGATGAAGGCCCACCCAAATACAGTGTATAATTGACTAGCTGGGTTTCCAAGAACTAAAGTGCAGAAATCTCAAAGACGCGAAGTCAATTAAGAAAAATATGCTTACACTGTCTGTGTTCTACAATCCAAAGGGAACTCTTCACCTTTTTCCATGATCCAATATCTAAAAACCTTCAAATCATCATGAGAAACCAAAATTCGCAGAAACAAGCTCTGTAAATTTCCAGAATCCAAACCAAATTTCCTATACAGATCACACGGAACAACAACCAAGGTTGTTCTCTTTCCTCCTCAAAGAACCCTGAATCAATGACACAACCTGATTTCCCAAAAAACAAAAGAAAAAAACAGTACAAAGGCCACATGCCAAAATCCAACAACAATTATGCAGCCTTATCCCAATTATATGGATCCTTACCCTCCAATCGGCTCTATTCGAGGTCATACTTGATACAAGGCCCAGGCTATGCATGTCTTTCCTCATCACTTCTCCAGAGTCATTTTAGGCTGCCCCTGGCTCTTTTAGCTCCTCCAATGAATCAAACCAATCCTCTGTATTGGAGCATCTAAAGGCTTCCGTTGAACATGGTCATGCACTCATGCCACCTAAAACGACTTTTCTCCTAGCTTCAGATGTGTTGGAGCTACTCCTAAATCAGCTCTAATTTGATCATTCCTTACTATATCCTTCCTAGTTTTGCCACAGATCCATCTCAACATTCTCATCTCAGTTACATTGAGTTTTATCCATATGATGCTTCTTGACTGCCCAGCATTCCACACCATACATCATACCAGTCGTATGACTGTCCTATAAAATTTTCCTTAAAGTTTTGAAGTATTAAGTTGATCACACAATACTTCAGATGCACCTCTCTACTTCATCCATCATATTTTAATTCTCTGTAAAACATCATCTTCTAAATCACTTTCTTTATTTATGATTAAACCCAAATGCTTAAAATAATCACTTTGTGGAATCTCCCTCTCATTAATTTTCACCACCTCATTATCCATCCCAGTGTTACAAACCATATACTCCGTTTTTGTTCTACTTATCTTAAAACCTTTTAGTTCCAAAGTTGATCTCCATAACTCCAACTTTACATTAATCCTTGCTTTCATATCATCCACCAAAACAATACCATCAGCAAAAAGCATACATCAGGAAACCTAATCTTGAATGTCTCTGGTTAAATCATTTATGACAAGCGCAAACAAATAGGGGCTTAAAGTTGATCCTTGACGTAACCCAAATGTAATTGAGAATTCACTACCTTGACCCCCCATAGTTCTTACACTAGTCACCACACCATTATACATATCATTAACTATGTCCACATATTTACTTGAAACACTACTCTTCTCTAGTACTTGCAAGATTGACTCTCTAGGGTAAGCTTTTTCTAGGTCAGAAAAAATCACATGGAAATCCTTCTTACATTCTTTAAATCTTTACATGAGTTTCCTAAGTACGTAAATAGCATCTGTCATGGATCTTCTGATGCAGACTCGTCACCAAATAGGGCTTGTTTCATTGGGAATAAGTCTAGGGTTGGATTACATACATGTTGGGCCTTTGATCCCATGGATTTCTAATGTAATATGCCACTTTTATGGGCCTAAAATATGGGTATATAGGTTGCATACGGATTAGCCCAATACTTAGTTTATTTTTATGTTTTTTAATTGAACCGGTTCAAATTGGTTGCATCCAAATGGTTCAATTTAAGTGATCATCATAGTTGTCATGGCGACGCCATGGCGTCCTGGCGCTGGAGAGGGCTGCATGGGCGACCTACGCCATGGCGACCCTCTTTGATTTCTTCCCCCGACTCTCTTTCCCTCTTCGATTTCTTCTTCTGTCTTCGATTTCTTCTTCCCTCTTCGATTTCTTCTTTCCCTCTTCAATTTCTTTTCGATTTCTTCTTCGATTTCTTCTTCCTGTCTTCTTTCCCTCTTCGATTTCTTCTTCCCGTCTTCTTTCCCTCTTCGATTTCTTTCGATTTCTTCTTTCCCTCTTGATTTCTTCTTCGATTTCTGAATTTTCTTCTTAAAACTTGAGAAACAATAGAGAAAAAATAAAACATGGCTTGAGTATACATCTATTAACACATTAAAAATAGAGAAAATAAAAAATAAAACATGGTCGACATGCTCGCCATGGCGGGCGACATGTCGATATATCGACGTGACACCCCTCCATCGACTTGGATCGCCGTGACGCCGTGACAACTATGGTGATCATGTGACTTGGTTAAGTGGTCATGTGACAACTTAAGTGGTCATGTGATATAGGTTAGGTTGGATTAGGACTCTATAAGTCCAGTCATATTTTGAGTCTATTTCCTTTAGTATTCTAGTTTCCTAGTCAGTTTAAGTTATCTAATAGGTTAGGGATAGGATTAGGCCATTCCTTTTTAGTGTCTAAGTCTATTTTTGAGTCTTCTATATAAGTTTGTAAGGGAGGCCAGCATTATATACGAATTTGATTAATAAAAATTAGCTTTATGTTTGCTGCCATTGCTGCTGCTCTTTGTGAGTGTATATCCTTGTGGATCTGAAGGTGGATAGGGTGGGTGGACTCCTGCGACTCCTTGCATTGTGAAGATCGGGAGGTTCTCTCAAGTCATCAAGTTGCTGCCATTGTTCCGGCAATACAGTGAGTTTGAATCTGTTTTTATTTTAAACCTTCTTCTACTTAGACCTAATCTACAGTCCCCTCCATCCATCAAACCTTAATCTCCATTAAACCTGCAACTCCTACTTCAACTAGGACTCCCTTATAACTACAGATTTGGCCATCAATTTCGAACCCTACTTCCAGCCTATATCCCCCACACCTCTCCCTACACTCGACCTTAACCCTAGCCCTTAGTCTCCACTTTATCCCCTCCATTCCTTCACTCCATTAAAACCCAAAACCTGCAACACAATTCTGTCCAGAACTGCAGAATTTTAAAACCTTCCCAAATCCTATTATTTTTATACCATATTGACCCCCTAGACCTGCCCATTAATACCCTATAAACCCCTTTCCCAATATCCAACCCTAACCCTAGGAATTGACCTAAATCCTAGTGCTGCCCATTCGAACCAGCAACCCCTTTTGTTATTTGATCCTGTTGTTTGGCTCCTAGTAGGCCTCCTACCTATCTAGGACTACATAATCTTCTTAGCATAAAATCAAATTGGTTCTCCATAATAGTTGTTTCTAGTCTAAGGCAAGTTTTAATAACTCTCCCATAATTTCATAGTATGACTCATTAGTTTTATGCTTCTACAGTTATTTTGGTTCTAAATATCACCTTTATTTTTATAAATCGGAACCACAATGCTTATCCTCCATTCATCTGGCATTTTCCTTGTGCTCAAAATCTTATTAAATAACTTGGTTAGCCAAAATAAACCACAGATTCCTAAGCTCTTCAATATTTTATCAAGACCCCATCTGAACCTAGTGCATTGCCTACTTTCATCCTCCTAAAAGCTTCTTTTACTTCAGGCACCTTAATTTTTTGCATATATCTGTGACATGTGGTGTTATGGGTAATGCAACCTTCTGAGACACTATTACTTGATATGTCTTCATTTAGTAGGTTGTAGAATAATCTTTCCATCTCCTCATAGTGTCTTCATCCTTTATTAATACATTACCATCTGCATCTTTGATACATCTAACATGCTCGAAATCTGTACTCTTCCTTTCCCTCATATTATCTATCTTATAGATAGTTTTTCCCTTTCCTTTGTGCTCAGATTATTATAAAGATCTTCATATTTCTTCGCCTTTGCTTTTCCCAAAATCTTCTTAGCTTTATTTCAGGAAAATTTATACATTTTTAGATCCTCTACATCCTTACTCTTTCGCCATTATTTAAAACTAGCTTTCTTAGCCTTAATGACTGCTAGAACCTCATCATCCCACCACCAAGTCTCTATAGATGAATGACGTTTTTCTTTTGATTTGCTTAGGACATCTTTAACAGCCTTCTTAATATAAGCATTTATCTCGTCCCACATCCTATTAGTGTCTCTATCCACGTCCAATCTACCTTACACTAATCCATCCATGTGTTCCCAAAAATGTAACTTACTACTTTCATTCAATCCTACTTGGTGTGCGGAAGTGCTAATTATACCAACAACCTCTTTCTCCAACACAAGCTTGATGGATATAATCCTATCACCAAATCATTCAACATCCACCACATCATTCTTTAAATTTTTATAATGTAAATGCCAATTCAACTAAGAACCAACTATACAGGAGGTTCATTACACTGATGTGCAGCAACTTCAACATATTACTCACTAAAATCGATAGAAAATAAAGATAAATAAAAGAAGAATATAGGATGGGTTGAGCCTCTCACTCTCTCATAGGTCTCTCACCTAACTGCATCTCACAACCATTAATGGCTTCAAACTGAACCAAGACTCAGAGTTGTTGCACATCAATGTTGATCCTCCTGTAGAGTCGGTTCTTAGTTTAACTGGTATAACAAAGTTTAAGGCCATCCAAATTCCTCAGCTTTTTTACCCTTCCATCTACTCTCTTGAATACAAGCTATGTTCTTTTGTGGTAACAAGCAATGTTAATCCTTGGATATCCTCTTGAAAACAAGCTATGTTAATCCTTCTCCTCATAACATCTGTCAATTTTAGACTCTTACCCGTTAAAGACCCTAAGTTGCAAGACGCTAATCTAATCCTACGCTTTTGGACTAGCTTCCTTACTCGTGCTCGTCCAAGATGCTAATCTAATCCTACGCTTTTGGACTAGCTTCCTTACCCGCACTCGTCTCCGGTGTGAAAACCCTTGCCTACTTGTCACCACATATATCCTTGCAATCTAACTAGACTCATCTTATAAGTTTCAACAGAGAAAAAGGAAAATTAACACATATATCCCTGCTGCTCTTTATTTTTATTATTTTAGATACATTCCCTGCTGCTCATTATTAAGACATATCATCAATCTCTCAATTACAAAACAGAACAACCACACTATACCCAGCTGCTGAACACCAAACCTCAGTAAGATAATATAAAAGTGAAATAACTACTAAGCAGAACCTCTTTTTTCATTTCTCATCTCATCCCCCATCATTCTTTTTCCCATCCCTTCATCCCCCTTTTCTTGTTTAGACCTTAGTTTTCCTTACTTTGTTTTGTTAGATCCACATAGGCGACCCCATTAAGTTGGGATAAGGTTGAGTTTTTAGTTTCTGTTGTGGTGGTGGTGGTATCATATAGAGCATCCTACAATTGTTATGGGAGAGGCCAACTATAAATGTGTGCATTTATATGATTAAATTATCCAAACTGCTGATCCGGGAAAATAGAAGTTGCTATGAGTGTAATTTAAATTATTTTCATTATATATCCAGAATCTTGTAAGCACTACTAAAGAAGATTAAATTGTTCACATCTTTATATATTGTGGTTGTAGTTATTTCACATATGTCCATGATGAGCAAGTGGTAGTGGTGGAAATCATAGCAGGTGTGTTCTTGTCAGTGTCAGAACCCGAGTCCACATGCGTCGGATGGAGCACCTATTCTGAAGTGCCCAGGTAACATAGCTAAGTTTCCATACAATCATACCCTTTCATGATTTGAGAAACATACCTAATTTTCCCTACAATCAAACGCTTCAATGATTTGAACCAGGAGTACATTCATATGCACTTAGACTTGAGTTGTTCGTGAGAATTACACTCTAAAGCATTGATAAGTAGGATAAATTTTCTTCAAGAATTGAGTATGTAAAGAACCTAGATAACTAATGTAAGACTAGAACCTGAAAGGTCTAATTCCAGGCAGGATCAAATAGAAAACCCTCCAATAAACAAGAAATCATATGAGGGAACCAAGAGAACAATGGGAACTCAAATGAGGGAACAATTTCCTTCATTGAAGTAACAAATAAAAACTCACAAAGTTGTAACCTCTTGAAGCAGCAATGATCTTGATGTGGTAATCTTCAAGAAATTGATGTGACAATCAGTTGAAAGAAATCCCAACAGCTTGTAGCACTCTTGAGATTGATTTGAACAAAATTAGGGTTAGGATTCAAGAACCGATGGAAGGGGATGGAAGAATGGAATGAGCATCTAACCCTAAGCCCCTCACCTATCCTATCTCAGGATTTTAATATTGCATAAGCAAACTTTTCTATTATTCAAATTCGTGTACAATGCTGGCCTCCCTTAAAAACTTATATGGAAGACTCAAAAATAGACTTAAGACACTAAAAAGGAAAGGCCTAACCCAATCCTTAACTAATAAGGTAACCTAAATTGACTAGGAAAGTGAAATAATAAAGAAAACAGACTCAAAATAGGACTCTAACTAATGAAGTAAATCCTGTCTTCCTACTTTCTACCCATGTTTTAGGCTCATTAAATTGGCCAATTACAAAGTAAACCCATAGAATCATATTTTCAATGGTTAGGCCATTCGCAATTTTTACGGAATTTAAGGACCACACTAGGAAGACCTTCCTCCAAGTGGATATTTGGAAGTACCCAATGATGATTGAAAGAAACACAAGGTTTCTGAACCAATTTTGCAAATAAACATTGTTAAATACCATTCATCAGCAACAACGAATGGCTGCCTGAATATGAGTAAACAGTAGTTTGCATGCCCCAAAGCCAGCTGCCTATGCTTTGGTTGTACCCCAAGCTTCCAGTTTCTACATTTTCTTCTCAATAAAGTCATTATTCATAAAAAAAAAAAAAAAAAAAAGACTGACCTAATTGTTTTGTTACTATTTTATTCCATTTGATGCATATAGAGGTATTATATTTTTATGTGAAAGTAGTAACACTTTTTTAGACTGATGTGACTTTTTTTCTTTATCTAAATTTCACAGCTCACACTGACTAGTAGTGGATGTTATATAATCCTATTAACCTGAATCTAAATGCAAATAATTAAACAAAACCTATTAACTAGTTATGGAGCATTGAACCTAAGCACGAGAACAAATTGTCAAAAAATCATGTTTGACTAAGCTTTTACCTTTCCTTTTTTTTTTTTTAAACACCTACTCGCAAATTCCTAGTAATATACTCATGAATCTTAGTAAGCTATCCATAAAAAGGAAAAAAGTGTTCCCAAATCTCTAACCCAGAGGTTATTGACATATTCAGGACATCAAAAAACACAATGTATCAACAACAACCAAAAACTTTACGATGATGACAGGTAAAGATATGCAAACGTATAATATTTTCTATATTAATACAACAGCATATGAATTGGCTAATTACTTGCACCCAGAAGATTACATCGCAAAAAATATATCATTATATACCCAGTAGGAAGTCTAAAGTAAAATAACATAATCATAAAATAAGCCTAAAAATAACAAAGAAAGAGAAAAAAAAAAAAAAAAAAAAACTTCTTTGACTCCTTACTCGGACTACATCGCTCATTCAGCAGAAACCATAACTGCGAAGCTGTTTCCATCTTTCAAGCCTCAAATAATTATGACTTTATGACCCAGCAGGTAAAAGAATAATTGGACTTCGTCGGAAAGCCCTCAATACATTCCCCGGCTGCTGTTCAAGATTGAACCAAGTGTTCCCAAAACGGCAAACGCTAGAAGCGGACTGACATCCAAGGTATCGAATACTGGCGGAATGATGTTGCGGAAGAGATTCAAATAAGGGTCACACAAATCCCGAATTGCAGACAAAGGCTGGCGGTCCCATGGAATGTTAGGGAACCAACTGAGCAAAACCCTCACCATCAATACTCCACTGTAGATATCGAGCCACTTCGCCATGCCAGCGGCAACAACTGTCAACGGAGTGTTCAGGTACCCAGTCGGACGGTCACGGAGAGCGGCAAAGAACAACGGTCCCACTGTGCAGACTAGGTTTTCCTGAAGGTTTTGAATTGTCGCCAGCTCTTCCGCCGTAGGAATCATGCAAATTCTCTTAATCTTAATGAAAATCCCCTGAATCATGTCCGCAAATAATTTGGATAAAGAGAAAGCGACTGCAACAACAGTCGCGACCGTGCGTGTTGAATCTGATAGGAGAGTCGAAGTAGGGTTTGATTCTGTTGATCGCTCTGTGGGAGATGAAGGAGCAGCAGAAGAGGCAGAGACCCTAAGTTTAGAGGAAGATAACCGAAGCTTATGCGGTTTTACTTTGTGGAGGGTTAAAGTAAGGGGTTTCGGGGATGGGAGAAGAGATAGACTCACAACGCTGCGACGGTGTGTTCGTTTCGGGAAAGGAGGCAAACTAGGGTTAGGGTTTGGATTTCGAAGGAGAGCTCCAGAGGGCATGAGAGACGAGATTCTTCCACCCGAAAGGAGAGACGCCATTTTTACTCACAAAATCCCAACTCAGAACCACTTGACTTTAAACCTTAGCTATGGAAGGAAAAGATAAGAAATAAATCGGAACTGGAAGTACAAACCGGTTCTTTCCGGCCCAGGGTGAACCAAGGTTCGAAACCCCCATGGTTTAAAAACCCGAAATCAGGATCCGGATCAGCTCCGAATTAGCATATTCCAGGCTTTTTATTTAGGGCTTTTGTACAGAATTGACCCGAGCCCAAGGTTCCAAGGATAATTGACAATCAAGCTTAAAGTTGCAAGTCATAGCAAATGGGAATGAATGATCTTTTCCGCATGTATTTAGAACTCTATTCTCTTTGATAACGCACCATTCACTGATTCTTGTTTGGACATTTGGGGTTATGTACAGTTTTCAGTGAAATATATCATTAAGAAGAAGACTTTAATTGTCTTCTCACCAAAAACTGATCATATTTTCTTGGGATTCATCTGTTTTGGCTTTCTTCATTAGAAAACTATATGTTTTCCAACAACAAAACATGGCCTGCAGTTAAACTGGATACCAAAATGCAGGATTTAATCTAATTTTTCAATACAAAAAACTCCAAAGTTCTAAACTCATACGTTCTGAATTATTGTAATAATATGAAACACTAATTAAGAACAATAGTTGCCTAGTGCAATTGGTTAGCTATGTTGCGCTTCATGCCCATGCTCACTAGAAGGTTTCTAGTTTGAGACTCCTGGTTGTTATCTATCCCCTCCACCCCTATAATAATAACAATTATATTAAATTAGTTCTCTTTTCTAGAAAAAATAAATATGACACACTAAAGCAATATAAGACTTATCTTTTATGTATCAATATCGCCCAAAAGAATGAGAGAGAACGTGCTAAAAAAGGTTGACAAGTAGGGGTGTCAACCCGAACCTGCCCTAAGCCTGAACAGGTCCAGGTCGAGCTGGACTTAGTTTTTATTGGTCCTAGCAGGGTCGGGTCAGGTCGGGTCTGGGTTGTGGTCGACCCTGTATTATATATACTTTATATTTAAAAAATATACAAAGAAAAGCTCTTGGTACAATGGTTAACATTCTTCTACTATTGAGCAGTAACATTAAGTTCTTTGTGAAACAAGAACCAAATAGCAATCAAATTGCGAGGGATAACCATAAATGTCTTTCTAATATATATATATATATATATATAGCCCAAATTCTCCAGTAAATCTAGTAAATATTGCAATAGAAAGAATCCACAACTCCCTATCCATTCATCTCAATACCATGCTCTTTGCATCATGTTTATAGGAGGGGGCCGGAAAGGCATCATAGGGATGTTTAAGCCAATGCCATTGTCCAAAAAAAAAATATTAAATAATCAAAACATCTTTTGAGTCTCACACAATTAGTGAGATCAAAGTCCAAATGATAAATATTAAATAATCAAAACATCTTTTGAGTCTCACACAATTAGTGAGGTCAAAGTCCAGATGATCTATCTGATTCAACTTCATTCTCTTGTGGAGCTGCCAGACTCAATCACTTGGTGTCTTGGTTATGAATATAGCCCCACTTAAAGTAGAATCATACCCGAAATTTATTTGGGTAACTACCACCTAACCAGTAATGACTCAAGTCTAAAACCTTGTTCACAAAATTCATTTATAAAGTTTTTGTTCAATTTAGGTGACCCATTTGGCCGGTATACCACCAAGTAATTAGGTTTTCACTTTCACGTAATGAAACAATATTCAAGCAATATTAATTTTTTAACTAGAAAAAACAAGTCATTTAAATGTTGAAATTTATTAACGTAAGAAGGGTCTGTTTTTTATCCAAACATAACAAGACACTAACTATCCTTTAAAACTATAGGTAAAGATAAAATTGGAAATAAAATTTAGGGATAGAAAGGTCAATTCACATTATTAGCTGCAATTCAATAAAAAAATAGGTGAAGATTGTACACTTTTGAATTTAAGGGTATAAATGTAAAATGATTCTCGTATCGCCGAGCCTTCGATCACTCCGGGCAGAGCCCTCCTACTCCAATTTTCTAACGCCATGTCGCCATCTCTCGAGTCTCTACAACCAAGCTTTTCGATGGTGTCTTCCAGTCGTCTGAAATTGGAAGGCAAACACTGGTTTGACTCTCTCACTCTCTCTCCCTCTCTCACGGAACCTACCCCTTCCCGTAAGATTTACTCCCAAGAAATCCCCCTTCTCTCCACTCAAAAATCCGTCTCTCTTAAGATTTTTCTTATGATCCGTCAAATTTGGGCTTCTATTTAATTGCAGTGTGGTTCTGCAGAAGTGGGAAAGACACAGACAAAGATATAAAGGGCTTCTCTCTTTGTGTGCTCTGTGTTTTCAAGCTTGGTAATATCGGTTCTAATCTTTCTATCAAAGCTGCCTCTTACCCGCAGGACACGGTTGCAACGGCAGTATATCATCTTCTTGCAAGATATTCAAGGATCGTATAGGTTTGGGAGGGATCTTCCATAGCGCTGTTCAGGTCAGTTCAAGTTACTATTAGTGTATTTTGGAAATCCATGCCAAAGGTTTGTGTAATTATTTATTATAAAAAAATCTATTGAGGAAGCATGAGTATGTAGTCTCGCTTTATGTAATCTAGGTTCTGAGTTTGTAGACATTTTCCTGGTGAATTAGCTTTTCACTTGGAAATGTAGAATTTTGAATGAAGGCACTATTTAACTAGCAAGGAACACCGGTTTGTTTTTTGATTTTGAATTTACTTAGATAAAGATGGAGTGATCTTAGACGCTTTTAAGATAGGACTTGAAGTCGCTTCGGATGTTGGATGTCTCTTCATAATGGCATTATTTCTTTTTGTTGGAATAATGGTCTTGGATTTAGAGGAAGTTGCTTGTCATGTAACAATCATAATTTGAACATGGAAATATTTGCATTGTTCAATCTCTTAGTTGATCATCATCATAGAAAAAGTAGTTAATGTGCTAGGTGAAATTGGGCTATTTAGCAGTTTTCAGAAGGTGCTAAAATGAAAGGAAACAGAAGGACCAGAGATGGCTAGCTGTATTTCTAGGAATCGAAGGTTTGATAGGAAGTGGACAGGTCAGGGCTAGACCATATATAGATGAGAAAAAGGAAGAAAAAGGTTTTAAAGCTTTTCTTGCAATGCACATTGGTTGATGAAGAAAGTCGCTCTTGCTAGAACATATAGACATGAGAAAAAGGAATATAAGAAGTTTGAAACGTTTCTTGTAATAGAAAGTGGTTATTGCTTCTTATTGCATGATGACCGTATAGCTTTAATCATTTTGGTTTTATATAACGAAAATTTACATTGCATTTTTATTTTACGGTCCTTATGTGATGCCACTTTTGTTCTTTAGTTAACTTTCAATTTCTCGTTGCCCCTTCCCTCCAACCATTAGCTTTGTGTGCATTATTAGGAAGAGAAGATTTCAGCAAGAAAAGAAATAAGAGGGAGAATATATGGGCTTAGGAATATGATTGAACCTACTCCTCCTACTGGCCACAATGTCCACCAACATTCTCTCTCTCTCTCTCTCTCTGACACACACATACACATATCTTCCACCCTCCAAAGCAAAGGGAAAACCTTTAGGAGGGATCAGGTTTTCTTTGAAAGGGGAGGGAGTATATACCCTATTTCTTTTATAGAAAAATTATTGAACAGTTCTTGGGTATCAATTTCAGCTCTTGATGATACACCTGTTAACTGGTAAGTTGATTTGGACCTTTGTCTAAACATGGTAGTGTCTTCTCAGTTCAATTTCCTTACTATTTCCTTACTAGATATGCAACCTACAGTTACAGTACCTCTGACTGTGGGACTGCCTTTTGGCACTAAACACTTCCCATTATCATATGGAGCTCTGGTTCCAAATTCAAGTACAATTCAGAGTTAAGAAAAATGGCCAACAAAGGTCTCCATTGCTCATGTTTAAAAAAAAAAAGGGCATACCCAGTGCACAAGGCTCCCACCACAGCGGGATCTGGGGAGCTGCTTGTGTTTGAATGGTTGTAAAAACATGGATAACTGTACAGAAAAGCTCAACTTGAAGGACAATTAATGTAAAAAATGGTTATGGGTTATGTCCCATCCAAGAGGTGTTCTGTTGAATTAATGATTGGTTTGATTCATGCATTTTCTCATTTCAATAACTAGTGGCTGACTACAGACTGCCTTCTAGATCATGTATTATTCCTCCTTAATCAGTTAGAATAATGAATGATTCTCATTGTAAGTTGTTTCCCAAACATACATGTTGTTGATGGCTAACTTCTACAATTAAGCATTGCTGTATTTTTTGGAGGAAATAAAAAGAAGGTAAACTATTATTCCTCTCTTCTGATCCCCTGTCCCCAATGTGATCCATGTAAAGCTTTTTGACATCATTGCTTAAAATCCTGATCTGCTGCAGGTGTTCAATTGTTTTGATCGACAGTTCTGCTTGCACTTTGAGGCTTTCCTATTGGGAATGACACCTGTATATATAGCCTTCCTTAGGTTCTTGGATGATGAAGATAACACAAAGAAATACAGTTACAGTTTGGAAGTTGTTGGGAATGGTCGTAAGTTAACGTGACAAGGAACTCCAAGAAGCATTCTTGACAGTGGTTGGAAAGTTCGAGACAGTCAGTGTGGACTGATTTCTGTGGTGATAGGCAGGAGTTCAAGTTAAAAAGTGACATATATATAGCTGCCACCTATTTAAAAGTTCATATAGTGGCCAATTTAAGCAAGTTCAATAATTTAAACATTTTTGGGATCTCTTATATGATGGATTATACATTTGTTTCTTTATCCAGTAATTCTTTCCTGGAAAATTTGTGTATCAGAACTTCCCCGTGTGGGAAAAAGCTTGTCATCTTTTAAGGTTGGGAAATGGTAAGGGTGTCAATTTGGAACCGAAACCGTGTACCAAACCGAAACCGCCGTGTAAAACCGTACCAAACCGTCTTGTTTCAAAAGCGATGTACGGTACGGTATAGGCAAGCGGTTTTGATCACGGTACGATGCGGTATCGGTATTAGGTATAATACCGTCGGTATGTACCGTTACTGCATCGTTATACCGAATTCATACGAAACCATACCATATTTTGGGGGTATTTTTGTAAAACCAATTTCTAACTCCTAAGACCCTAAACCTAAATCCCTAATTTCTTAACGACTTGGCCTCTCCGCCTCTCGTCTCGACTCCTCTCCCGCTTGCGACTTTGAGTTTGAGACCTTGAGTCTCACAACAATGGAGCATTTCGAGCTTTCGATTCTCAAAGTTTCGGACTTGAGTCTCATAATGGAGTAATGGAGTAACCTTAACCTCTTCAAAGTTCAAACACAACTCCTCTCACAACTCACAAGGGTCATCTTCTTCACGAATTTAAAACCCTAACAGTAGGAGGCGGAGATTTATCAGTGTACACAATGAATCTCTCTCGTTCTTGGTTACCTTTGAGTGTAGTTGTGTTTTTTATAAGTGAATCAACTTGGAAAATCTGTGAAAATCTCGGTTCGATTTCGTTCTCGTGATGTGGTTTCTTTTATTTTCACGATAGATTTTCTCAAAGCTCTTTGCTCTCTCTATATCTCTCTCTATTTTCTATACTTTTAGGTGATAAAACCTTGAATATTGCAATATGTGATGACCAAAGCAGCAGAAATCTGTTCATAATGTTTCGAAATACCAACAGAATGCGTTGATGTAGCATTGTAGCCTATCTGGGCATTGAGAGCTCTTGTAGATGCACTCAAGAGTTGAAACTGGAAAGACATTTCTACCGATGGTGATGGGAACTTTAGCAAATATATCCTATTTGACAATTGAGAACCCCTGAGTTAAAAAAAAAACGATTTAAAACCATTTCATTGAATTTATAGTGTTTTTATATCATTTTTTATAAAAATAGAATTCATATTTTTATATTATACCGAAACCGCACGTGAGTATACCGTTTTATATACCGTATTCATACCGCCAAACCGTCCGTGACGGTGCGGTTGCGTATTAAAAGTAGACCTTCTAAGCGGTGCGATGCAGTATCGGTATTGGGTACCTATTTTTGGTACCGTACCGAAACCGTACCGTTTTACCGAAACCGTACCGGTTGACAAGCCTAGGAAATGGGGACTTATAAATATCGAAAAATTTGTCATAGGACTTGTATAAACATATGCACTGAGCTTTCCCACACCCAATGTCATGGACTGATGGACTCATGGGAGAATCCCTTGACCAAGGGGTTCCATGGTGTCCATAGGGGTATTGCGCAACATAAGGGCGGTAGTTTCGACCATTTGTAAATAGAGTAGACATTGTCAGCCATTGATGGCTGTCCTTTTCCTTACCGTCCAGTGAAGGAAAACTTTTTCCTGAATATATTCTATGGTTTACAACCAACCTTAATAGAAAACAAGAAGCAATTGCTGGATGCAGGTCAACACGATTTGGGATGGGAAACTCAGTCCTAATCTAAAATAGGGCATACCAAATGCACGAGGCTCTCGTCACTACAGGGTTTGGGGAGGGTTATAATGTACACTACTTACCCTTTGCTTCCACACTTCCCCATAACCACCTCCTAACACATAGGATAACCTCCCCAGATACATGTGATCACTACACTCATGTACATAATAAAACATTACTAACATACGATAATGACTAACTCCTCACACAAGTGATAACAGGAACACCACTCCACTGCACGCATGGAATAACCCATGCACACGACCATAACACTACTCCTATGCATCATAAAAATCCAAGATCCATCCTAATCTACCATCCGCATATAAACACACACAAAAGTAGAACACTCAGTGGGGCAAACCGAAAACAGAGCAGTGCAAACTGTAAAGCCACCAATCAACCTGATGGTAGATCCTAAACATCTCAAAATTGGATCAGGGGAAAAATATCTATTAATGGAAGCGCTAAAATAATTTGATCAGGTTCAAATATACCCTCTTGGACGGCTAACAAAAACCTGATGCAACTATACTACATGCAAATCTAGTGGCAAAAATTATCTAACACATGTCGATCATGGATTATTTCAGTATAGGCTGCAAAAATTTTCTAACACAAGTTGATCATGAACCATCTTTGTCTCAAAAAAAAACAAAAAGATTTCAACATGTTTATCGGACTAGAGGAGATTTGATCAGGATTGCAATTCACATAGAGTTGTATCCTTTGCCTCCATGTTCATTGGACTAGAGGAGATTTCAACATGGTCATCAGACAAGCGACAGTAATAAGCACAAAAAAAAAAAAATCACATACAACTATTCTTCGCACAAAACAGAGCTTCATAAAATTAGAGTTAGTAGTTTCTAAATCTGCATTGTAATTGAATTTGGAACCAGAGCTCCATAAGATAATGGGAATTGTTTAGTGCCAAAGAGCACTCCCACAGCCAGAGGTACTGTAACTGTAGGTTGTATACTGATCTACTAAGGAAATTGAACAGAGAAGATACTACCATGTTTAGACAGAGATCCGAATCAACTTACCAGGTGCATCATCAAGGGCTGGAATTGATACCTAAGAACTGTTCAATAATTTTTCTTTAAAAAAAATAAGGTATATGACACCCTTTTCTCCCTTTTCCTAATCAGTAATACTCGCTCCCCTTTAAAGGAAAATCTAATCCCTCCTAAAGATTTTCCCTTTGCTTTAGAGGGTGGAAGATAGGTGAGAGAGAGAGAGAGAGAGAGAGAGAGAGAGAGACAATGTTGGTGGACAAAGTGGCTAGTAGGAGGAGTAGGTTCAGCCTATTCCAAAGCCCATATATTCTCTCTTATTTCTTTTCTTGCTGAAATCTTCTCTTCCTAATAATGCACACAAATCTAATGATTGGCGAGGGGAGGGACAACGAGAAATTGAAAGTTAACTAAAGAACAGAAGTGGCATCACTTAAGGGACTGTAAAATAAAAATGCAATGTAAATTGTCTTCATATAAAACCAGAATGATTAAACCTATACGGTCATCATGCAATGAGAAGCAATAGCCACTTTCTATTACAAGAAACGTTTCAAAACTTCTTTTGTTTTTTTTTCCCATGTCTATATGATCTGGCAAGAGCGACCTTCTTCAAGAACCAATGTCCATTGCAAGAAAAGCTTTAAAATCTTTTTCTTCCTTCTTTTCATCTATATATGGTCTAGCCCTGACCTGTCCACTTCTTTCAAACCTTCAATTTCCTGAAACACAGCGATCCATCTCTGGTCCTTTTTCCTTTCATTTTGGTACCTTCTGAAAGTTGTTAAACAACCCAATTTCACCCAGCACATTCACTACCTTTCCAATGATGATGATCAACTAAGAGATTGAACAATGCAAATATTTCCATGTTCAAATTATGATTAGTATATGAGAAGCAGCTTTCTTTAAATCCAAGAGATTGAACGATGCAAATATTTCTCTTTCTCTTTCTCGTACATTAAATCTTGGAATGTTTTTCCAGGGAGTTTGGTGCGAGAGCCGAGAGGGTGGGTGCTTTGTTCTTCTCCTCTTCTCTCAGTCTCACCAACTTCAGAAATCCCGGCCAAAGGAGATGATGAACCTACGTGTGATATCTATCATCGTTGTTCTGAGTTCTGACCTGGGTTATGACTTAGGATTGCCGTAGCAGCAGTGAGCCGCTTCAATTAGAGCTCGATCCCTGCCGGAAAAGAGAGAGAGTGTTCGTAAGTAAAAGACAGAAATGTCATTTAAATGTTACTTTAAAAGATTTTAATATTAAAAAAATGAAATGTCTTAAATGCCCCATCTAATTGAATCTTCAATGTCTTATTCATAATTGTGTATTAGTCATTTCACCATTTTGTTAATTTTTCAAATGTAACCCACCTTTGTTACGTGAATAACAACCCTTTAAATATATATATATTTTCCCTTTTCTATCCATTTCATGCAAACCAAACGTACCCTAAAGAACTTTTACTAACCCACCCAACTCAACTACTGCTTATTGGTTGAGGATCAGGATCGTCCTCTAAATATGATTAATTAATGGGTTAGGTTTGGGTATGGTGCTTTATCATCTGTTATCAACACAAAATAAGTTAATTATTCTTCCCTCCTTCCTTCCTTTTGATACTCTTGACATTTTAATCCATCTTTTAATATCAACCATTGCTTTCAGAAATGAAGAGGGAAAGAAAGCAGATGAAGAAGAGCTAGTCAAGGATTAAACTCGGTAACCATTATTCAGGAATTCATGATCCTTCAATGAAGCGTGTGGAGTACAAGTAGATGGTCAATGATGGGCCCTCGACCTATCATTGGTTAATTCTGAATAAATTGTTTTATATTAGGATCTGTGTTTTCTTCCACCTAAGGCAAAGATTAAAGAAAGAATCTCTTAATCCATGGGCTCATTTTGTTGCTTAGGACTCCTAGAATAATGCTGAAGGCATTTCGGATTTCATACAATGAAGGGGGGGGGGGGGGGCAATCCAAACCCATTACCTTGGTAGGTAATATAATCATGTTTGGATGCCCTATGAGGAAAAAAAATCCTTTTTAATTCGCTAATAGTGCAGTTTGGGGTTGAGAGTTCGACACGTGGAAGATGTTAAATCCAACGGTGCTGAGCTCGAGAAGAAAACAAAAACTACGTCAATCGAATTCCGCACCATTGAATTTAATATCTTTCACATGTAGAGCTCTTAGCCCTGAACTACACCGCACTGCACTCTTAGGACATTGGAGAGGATTTTAATCTGCCTTATCGCCCAATCATGATGCATGGCAACCACAATTTCTGAGAATTCAAATCTTCTAGCAATATATAAATTAGGGATCAGCTTTGTGAAACCAAACCAGAGGGGCATGCACAAAACTGATGTGTGGCTTCCAAAAACCAAAGAGAGAGAGAGAGATTGCTGAAGCATAAAGGACAGAATGATTCATTAATAAGGTTGCAGAGGGAGAGAGAGAGATTTCTGAAGCACAAAGAGGACAGAATGATTCATTAATAAGGTTGGAGAGGGAGAGAGAGAGAGAGAGATTACTGAAGCACAAAGAGGACAGAATGATTCATTAATAAGGTTGAAAAGATTACAAGCAACACTTATGTTAGCATCAAGTCTGAGTAATTATTCTTCATCTCTCTTTTTCATGTTATAAGTAGTAGAAACGTGAGGCATTATGTCCTTTTATATATATATATATTTTATATATATATATATGGTATAAATAGAAGTAAGATCCATTAGCCTAAGCCCTAGCCCCTGTACCTAAGGTAGGAATGGATTGGGTTTATCATAAAAGATATGACAGTTGTCCGTGATTCCTTTATTAATGAGGTCAGAAACGTCAAACCATAACCATTAAAGTTCATTTTAACCCTTGTATGTATTTTGTACAGATCTTTGCAAAGAAGTTTTATTTTTTTTCCAAATCATATAATTGCATAATTAGTTTTAATGTCATTGCAGGGTGTAGTCTGTAACTAATTCAAAAATAAATAAATAAAATTTTCCGTGTGACAGAAAATTAAATAAATATTAGGGAAAAGGAACGCTTTCAGGGGAATGCATCGATTATTTGATGTTAGGCTGTGTTTGGATGCAGGTACACGCTGAAAACAAAGCACCGATTAGCTTCATTTCGTAATTCGTTAAAGAGTATCAAATTAACTAAGTGAAAGATGCTTGAGATTTACTCAAGCCCATTTTTTGTCAAGTTGAAAAATCCCAACCCAAAAGGCCAAAACCTGATTTAACAATTTACTACTGGATTGGATTGGTAGATGAGCTTAAGTTTTTTATGATCCCAAAATATGCCCTCCAACCAATGCTATTAATTATTGGAAGAAAGTTGAGTAAAGCTCCCATCCATGTGTCTCTCTCTTCCTCATAAAATGACCTACTTACTCCTCATGAATTGAACTGAAAAAAAAAAAAAAAGATTTACCAAAAAAAATTTGAACTAAAAAAATGGGTATTGATTGGCAATTTTGTAGATTAATTAATGAGAGAAAGAACACTATGCTCCTACACTCAGACACAGGGTGCGCAACATGACTACCGCACCCTATAGAAAGACAAAATTTTCCAAAGATATGGGGACAGTCATTTCACGTGCCCCTTTATCTGGGCAAAGGGGCACTGGGCAGCGCACCCTAGTTAACATTCTCTTCCCCTTAATTAATTGCAGAAATACCAAGTTGCTCAAAAAGAGTGGCTACCTTTTGCTTGGCTCTCAGGCCAACGAAGGCTCTTATTCTGAATCGTTGTCACCTCCAACTCTTGTCCGTTCCAATTCCCTCCAATCCCTCACATAAGAGAGGAATGATCACCTTACCCACTTCCCAAACACACTACCCAAGGTGGGATAGGATGATCATTTCTACTCCTATGTGAGGGATTAGAGGGAATTGGAGCGGACAACGAATTGCAGGTGATAAAAATTCCTTTTATTCTATTGAAAAAAGAAGAAGAAGAAGATTAAATACTCGAGGATTTAACCTATATACTTCCAGATCTCCAATGGGTCTCTTATCTGGACCTTGACACATCACTCATCACTCATCAGGAGAGACTAATCTCCACATGAATGATGAAGACCCTTCTACCTAAATGTTGGGATTACAGAAAATAGGGTGTTCCAGTTCTAGGCTTTGATTTTGATAGTTGATACATCTTAGTGCAAATACCGGCTTTGATTTTGATAGTTGATACACAAATAAATAGAAAAGGCTTTGTCCCTACAGGCTACAGCGTGGGGTGGATGGCTAACATCATCTTTTTTGGACTGTTTTAGAGACTACCACATCTTCTGGGAGGTCCCCATGGATTGGAATTTGGACAGATAGCATTTCAAAGTTGTTAACTTATTGTTTCTGGTTTAACATCAAAGTTGTTACCTTGAGAATCATGGAACTACTAGTAGTGCACCAGACAGGGCCAAGATTGTCCATGTCTCTCTGTCGTGAAAAGATAATCATCTCCAGGAGGGAAACGCAAGGGAATATTTTTTGTGGGTTCCCAGTTCCCACCATTGCTTTTATTTATCTTTTCTTTTTTAAGACCTGGAATTAAATTTCTACCTTCCTTTCCAGTTATCCAGTTACCTAAAACGTCAACGGTTTGTGTTCTCTGTCTTCTTGAGCTTCCCTTCTGGACTCCTCTCTCCCCTCTGTGGTTGTGTCTGTCCCTCTCTCTCCTCTCTGGCTCTCTCTCATGTTTTCGATTTGAGAGATCTCTCAGAAGAATAGGGCTTTCTTCTTGTTGTTGCTACCTTTTTATATATTTTTTATTTTATTTGGTTATATTTTTCTGCTGACTGACTCACTCTGGAGTCTGGAGTTGAGACTTCCAAGGCTACGCAGAAAGAGAGGTAGGGAAGTTTGGTGTCCGTTTCTCTTCAGCCCTTTAGGGTTTGTTTTTTCCCTTCCTGGTGTTGTGATCTGTGGTGGATCGGACAGTGCTTCTGTTTTGGCTGCGGAAACATTTCAGCAGTTATGGTGAGGCGCCATGGTTGGCAACTTCCTGCTCACACTTTCCAGGTTTGTTCTTCTTATTGAAGTTCATTTGCTCGACTCAGTTGACTGTTTGATTTGAATGCTGACTAAGGTTTTGCTCAAACTGCAATTTAATGATGTGGGTATCTGTTAGATAATTTCTGTCTGGGTTTCTCATAATTTTTGGAGATGGTGTGGAGTTTAGTTATCCGATTTTTTCTCCATTTTGTGGTTTTCTACTAGAATCGATGCCTCTATTTCGCCGGGTGAAAACCCCTTAAAGTACTTCCAAGAAGATTTAATAGATTGGGTTTTTTTTTTGGGGGGGGGGGGGAGGTGGGGGGAAGAGAGGGGGGGTTGGGTTTGGTGATTGTTGTACGAATTCAACTGAATGCCATTTCTATTTTTCATTTTCCAACTCTTTCAGTTAGTAAAATCTTATCAATCACTTTGTTTTGCAAGAATGCAGAGCTATGTCGGTCTGTTTATGTCTTTGGCATTTCTCTGTGTGTGACGGAATGACCTTTTTTTTTTCTTTTTCTTTGGATGGAGGCGGGATTACGTGTTGCTTAACTTAGTTTAATGGGCTATCTTCTTTATTCACCTTGAGGATTTTCTTTGGGTGTTGGTTTGGTAGTTTGTTTATTTTATTTTAGTTCCTTTGATTACTGACAATATTTCTCATTGCGTTTGAGGAAAGAGGGGGGTTGTGCTGGGAATCTTCTATTTTGCTGTGTTAATTTGAATTGACATTTTCTATCATCAATTCAACGAAGTTCACCTGTAGTTGTGAATTTAAGGTTAACATCCTGACAGCCATTTCCATAGTTAATAGACTATGTGCAATAGTTTATTTCTACTTTTTGGACTTCGACCTTCTGGTTTTGTGTTAAAATTAAATTGCTTTCTTCCATGAATTCAGTGAACATGAGATTTTCTTTTCTGCAAAGTTTTGGATCCTCTAGTTTTGTTCCTACAAGTTGAGACTCGTGTTTTTAACAATGGAAGGCATTGCTTTTACTTTGAGAGATGAGGAAGCCAGGCCTAAGATTTCTTATCTAATCTTGTCCTGTTTCTCTTCCAGTTAGTCTGGTAACTTATCAGCAGAGGAAGAACGAATCAGTTTTTCTTATGAGCATTATTTGTTTGGAAGATGATTATCACTTCGTGCCTCCAATTTGGAGGAAGCTTACCATTGCCTACCGCTAAGCTTTCTGTCATAAGGAAATGTCCCAACTCAAAATCAGCCATCCATCATATCCACTTGGGTTTTCAGATGCCTCATTTACTCATCTAATTTCTACTGCTGCCTCCATGTTTTTAAAAACTTTGGGACAGAGATGCATCTACCCATAATTTTATCCAGAATGTTCTTTTTTCTATCAAATTATGGCCAATAAGGTTGGAAAATGAAACATTAAAAAGGCCTTCTTGTGACTACCAATGCTGATTTATCTTTGTTAATCTTTATCTCCAGAACATTCCTGCAGAACAACCTGTCAGCGGGTTCTCCCTTGGCCTTGTTTTGCTATGTTTATATATGACTAATTTGGGGTTTGGATTGGATGGTAATGTTATCTTAAGCTAATACTCTGTAGAATTGGGATATGGAGCAACTGTTGGTTAGATAGGATATTCCTCTTTCCTGAGTACATTTTCTTCCTCCCATTTATATTTATCAATTATTGTTTAAGATTGAGTTGTATTCAGCGAGTCATTAATTCAGATATTACCCTGTTGTTATTTGTGGGCTTTAGTCACCTTGTTGTCTTGAACTTAGATTTTTTTAATAGTCTTTGAGATTGAATTATTTTTTGGTCAATATTTTCATTTTTTTCCTTTCTTCTTTCTGGTTGCTTAGGGACTCATGCATCCTTTGCCCGTGTTCTTTCCTTGGATAGGTTGTTGCAATTACGGTATTTTGCTTGTTAGTTGTTGCATTCTATGCCTTCTTTGCACCATTTCTTGGTGGCCATGTCTGGGAATATGCTGCAATCGCCACTTACACTCCTGCGGTATGTAACTAATTTATAACTGGTTTTCCTCGGATTCTGTTTCTTTCATATGAAGATGCTAACTGTAATTATTTGTTCATTGCTTAATGTTTCTGTTTTTTTTTTTTCCTCAATTTTGTGCTGCAGGCACTCCTTGTTTTCATTCTTTATGTCCGCAGTACAGCGATTAACCCCGCCGACCCTGGAATTATGTCAAAATTTGATGGGGTTTTAACAAATAAGCCCAATATAAATCTGGGGTTATCAGGTGGGAAAGTGCCTGTTAATTTTGATGAAGTTGGAACTGGAGTGCATTCTTCTCCATCATCAGCTTCTAGAAGCTCCATAACAGCTGATTACAGTAAGAAAGGTTCACTTAGAGAATCTGAGATGATGGAGATTCCAGGAGGCCTTGCAGGTAGAAGATCTTCAGATTGCTTCAGCATTGGAGGACTCTGCTGTGCAATATTTGTACATGAAGATTGCTCAAAACGTGGAGGATCCAGTGAGCAACAAGCCACTGGGGAAGATGCTTTATTCTGCACGTTGTGCAATGCTGAGGTAGTGCCCGAGGACTAGTTTTTCCTTGTCATAATTGAGTTTGATAACTGTGACTAAGTAACTGACCTCTATCTCTACAATCGTAAAGTTGCAACACCGGGCTATTTTTTCATCCATGCTTCTTATTCCATGCTTCCATATATTGGCTGTTGATCATTGAATAGTTCCAGTGGAAAATGTGGGAAGAATATATACATGAAGAAGAAGTCATTTAACATTCTGGATCTTATTAGTTCAACTAAGGGTGTCAATCGGTTCAACTCCGGTTGTTCGGTTCGGTTCGGTTAAGGACACAATATGAACAAACTGAAACTGAAGGTTTTATTCTGTTCATATTCGGCTTCAGTCGGTTCATATACAATCTTAATAATTTGGTTCAAGGGGATTAACCTGCTAAAACAAATAAAATTGGGAAGTAATTTACAACCTCATTAAGATAATATAGTCCCACAATGTCAAATCTGGTACCTTTCAACCCTTTTTATACAACTCAACAAAGAAACCCATCGTAGGTAATTTCACACAACTCAACAAAGACACATGATTGTAAGTTTAATATGGTTTAGGTTCGGTTTGATTTATATGTGTTACACTTCAATTCAGTTTGGTTCAGAACGATGGTTTTTAGTCTAAAACTGACACCGAACCTAATGGAATTTCTCTTCCAAAACAAAACCGAATTTTTTTTCAGTTCAATTCGGTTCAGTTTTAAATGGCCGATTTTGGTTCCAGTTCTAAATCGACACCCTTAAGTGCAATATCATAAAAAAAATTTAAAATATTTACTGTGGTTTTCATGATTACGGAGTTTTCGTAATGGTTTTAATAGCTTGATTTCTTGGAAGTTGTGCTTTTATTTTTACTATATCATATACTTTAAATTGAAATGTGAAACTGATGTTGAGTTTCAGATGCTCTTCAGACGTTCCTTTTGTATCAATCTATTGTGTAATAATTGTCTTCTCTATCCAGAGAAAATGATCTACTCCATTAATTCTTCATCTAAGCCTACTTTTCCTATTGCATCCCCCCACACATCAAGTTTCTGGAGATTAATAGATCAATAAAAGAAAATATTTGCTGTTCCTCTGTGTGTTGTTTTGTATAACTGTATTAGAATGAAAAGAACATTATTACAACTCAGTAGTTCAAATCCGATACCGCTTTTAATTTTCTGTATGCCGCTCCACAAGCATAGTGAATGAACATAAATCAACATATGAATAAATATATGAGAAGAAGCTTTTTGAACCACATTCTACTTAATTGTTCTTTCCCTTTTTTTCTTTGTTGTGACAAGGGGTGTGTGGTTATGATTCTCAATTTTATTCTCTCTGCAGTTGGATAAAAAAAACCTTTTTTCCAGCCATCGGCGGCGTTGCTTGTCTGTGTGTGTGTGTGTTGTGTTTATGGTCCTGGTAGCAGCATTCATTTTCTAATAAATGTATGACTTGTGCAATAAAAGCCTTAGATGGTTCTTGTTCCATATATCATTTATATGTTCCTCTTCAATTGCAGGTGCGCAAGTTCAGTAAACACTGTAGAAGTTGTGATAAATGTGTTGATGGATTTGATCACCACTGTCGGGTATTGGGCTGTGCTTTGAACAAACAAATGTGCAATCATTTCTCAGCATAGTTGAAGTGTTAAAAAATTAACAATGCATCTTCTTTTTGTGCAGTGGCTTAACAATTGCGTGGGAAGAAAAAACTATGTAACTTTTATATGTCTTATGGCTACGAGTCTCATTTGGGTATGCATTAAAACCCCATTGTTGTTTGTTAACAGTGACTTTTAGATCTTTGGTTAACAGTTGGTTCCCCTTCCTCTCTTTCTTAGCTTGTAATTGAAGCTGGAGTTGGTATTGCTGTCTTTGTTCGTTGCTTCGTGGATAAAAGGAACATGGAGAACCAAATTATTGAGAGGCTTGGCAATGGTTTTTCTCGTGCCCCATTTGCAGCGGTTGTGGTATGTCTGTTTTGTTGACTCTAGAGTAGTACCTCTATCTCTAATGGTAGACCACGTACGTGTCATGGTATTTAATGTGGAGTACACTGGTTTGGCAAATCTTTTTTGTGGGCTGTGTCCAGGAGATCTCATGCACTAATCTAAAATTCCTTGTGTGTGCAGGCTGTATGTTCGGTAGTTTCTTTGCTGGCTTGTCTTCCTCTGGGTGAACTTTTCTTCTTCCACATAATTCTTATCAGAAAGGTTAGAGATTGAGAAAATTTTGGTCTCAGTTGCATTTAACTATATAGATCAATTCTCACAGCAGTCTGTTTTTAAAATTCTTTTGTTTTCTTTGTTCACAACAGGGTATTACTACTTATGAGTATGTTGTAGCAATGAGGGCCATGAGTGAGGCACCTGCAGGGGCATCTGTAGATGAGGAAATGCCAAATATTGTCTATTCTCCAACAGGGTCTGCTACAACTGGGTTAAGTGGTGGAAGTTCTCTGGGTCTGCAGTACAAGGGTGCATGGTGTACGCCTCCAAGGGTATTTGTCGATTATCAGGTAAGATAATTCAGAATAGCCTTTACTTTTGGCAATGAACTACAATTCCTGGCAATCAAAACTTAGAAATGGTCCATAACATTTATGCATGAAGTGGTGTCCACTGTCCAGTGTTTTTCATTTGGTGGGTTTGAACTTTGAAGTAGGTGTTTGCATAAGAAATTCACCGGACTAGATCATTACCATGTCCGGAAAATATGTACATCCATTTGATGTTGGGGATTGAGGTCTAAAGATCTCAGATTGAAAATAGGAATAAATGAAGAAATAAAAAATCTGATTGTATGATTTTGATGTAGCTGCCCCAGGTGGATTTTTTGGCTGGTTAGCTACAGACCTGGTTGTTCAAAACAGAGGTGTATACCCCTCTGATCTGTTTTCACTATTAATTTTACTTATCTTAGTAACTAATGCATTGTCTGTGTGCGTTCTTTTTTATTCTTTTTTCTTTTTCTTGGTTGGGTAGCTTTATTGTTCTTTTTTCTTTTTCTTACTTGGAACTTTTTTATTCAAATTGGTCTCATCAGGATGAAATTATTCCTCACTTGGAACCTGGAATGGTACCATCAACTGTTGATCCAGATGCTGCCGGGTTTGCAGAAAGAGGGAACAAGTCAAAGAGGCCTGTCAAGATTAGTGCTTGGAAGCTTGCAAAGTTGGATTCAAATGAAGCAATGAGAGTGGCGGCTAAAGCTAGGGCATCTTCTTCTGTTCTCCGGCCAGTTGAAAACCGCCGTTTGCCTGACACTGATATCAGCTCCAGTGGAAATATTAGTGGCAGAAGTAGTATGAGCGCCGACATGGGACTAAACAAAGACACCAAGAGTGATGTAAGACTATCTCCTTTGAGGAATTCATATGCACCAAGTCACGGTAGCAGGGATGAATATGAAACTGGAACTCAAAGTGTGAGCAGCTTCAGCAGTCCAAGCCATATCCATGAGTCAGTCACCCTTAGTCCTCTCCCGCAAGAGCGCCCTTCTGGTCCTTTTAATCCCACAAGTTCAGTATCCCGCTTTGCTCAAGAGCGGCCTTCTGCTACTACTAGAGCATCTTTTCCCCATACCAATCTCGACAACTCAGTATTCAATCCTAATTCCTCAGGGTTTGATGACAAGATCATGCAAAGGAGTAGCACTACTGATCCCTTGCTGTTACAGGCTCCGCCTTCTTCTCTTCTTAGAGATGGTAAAAGAACATCTGTTGTGTGGGACCAAGAGGCTGGTAGATATATTTCAGTCCCTGTATCAGCGAGGACTGGTGAATCTGCCCTCGAGCCCCGAATTAGATCTTCAGTGCAAGTTGGAGTTGCAAATACTCGTGCAGAAACAAGCAATTACAGTAGAAGACCTACTGTTCCACCCACAGAATCATCTGCTACAGCCAAGGCTCCTGTGCAGCGGTCAGAGAAATTGATGTACACAGGAGAGTCTATTTTCTTTGGTGGTCCTCTTTTGAGTGTCCCAGTTAAGGATGGTCCAAGAAGTGAAGCCAACCCTAGTTTGAGACCAGAACAAGAGAGGGTGGTATCCAACTGGCCCCGTGAAGTTAGAGGTGGAAGGCCTGTGGCTTCAAACCAGTTACCTGTGTTCACTCCAACAGGTTTAGAAAGAAATCCATCATCAGAGTCAGGGTAGTTTGGGTCATAAAGCTTCTGGTATTTGTTCGTTAGCATTGGAAGGTTGTGTTGACTAATGTTGGTTGATTTGTCCTTCAAGTTTTGGAGATGATGGGGAAGGAATCAATACCAGCTACAGATAACTTCGTATGTGGACACTCGTTAACATGAGAAACTTCCTAGTGCAAACTGCTGCTCTGATAGGAAGCAGCCTGAGTGGTGACCTTTGGGTGTGCTCAAGGATGGATCTACTATGATTCTCAGGCACAACTTTTGGTAAATTCTGCTCGGCATTATATTGATGTGGCTGTAAACCTGGGGAAGGGGTGGGGGTGATAAAAAGGTTTTTTGCAATTTTGAACATTCCACCAAATTGGTATCATCCAAAATCAAAGTCTCCCTTTTTTTCCACCGAGCAACTCTGATAGATTTGGAACTCAGGTGTATCATTGTTTTCTACAAAAGAAAAAGAAGAAAAAAGAGGTTCCATTCCACTACAGCCAGGTCCATGTAAACCATTCAATTTCAGTAGCTTGATGCTATATGTTGCAAAGTATTTTGTACTACAGCATGGTTAAGTTTAACTGCCATTTCTGATTGGAAGATCTAGACTGTGTACATGAAAACATTATGGTCTAGGAAAACCCACCATTTATAAGTGAATACAGGAATGGGCTATGTGTAGTGGTTTTAGTAAATGCTAGTTTTCACCTGGTTCTCAAATTTTATTTTTTTTGATTCATTTGAGCAATGATTCCATGTGGAGATGAATGGGTTTTGTTGAGGCTAATCCTGTTTTAATCTGGGTTTGGACTCTATTTAGCAGATCAAAGTGGTTGTAGAGAGGTTGTGATGATGATCTCATCACTCTTGTTTGATAGTCAGCAGTTATAACAGAACTACTTTATTAGGGTCTGCCATTTTAAACATGTATCAAGCGATCTAATATTTAAAGCCCATAGGCTAACCCTTGGGGTGGCCTCACCATTCCAAAAAATTCTCAGGTGACAGACATCTCAGATATGAACTCCAGGGGTTGTTGGATCATGAAGCCAACCAAACCAACTGAGAATAATCTTCCTTTCCAGTTCAACATTGCTATCTTATCTTGGACATTTTAAAATTAAAAAAAAAAGTAAAAAATTTACTTTTATGAAGAATGAAGTTCAGGGAAAATTTCCCCGTCGGTTTGTTTCCATGTAAAATGACAGAAAAGGAAATTGTTCCTATAAAAGAAAATTTTTCACTTTTGTTTTTAACGTACACAAATATTTGTAGTGAAAAAAAGGGAAGCACTATTTACCAAAAAAAAAAAAAAAAAGGGAAGCATTTTCATGTAAATTATCATTTACACAATTACATCCAATCTATACATTAATTGTAAGGGTGTCAATCCGTTGGTTTGGCCTGGTTTCAGTTGGGCTTAAACAATTTTAGTCTGTTACTAGGCCAAATCAAAACTAAACCGTTGAAAAAGTTTTTGGTTCAATCCGGTTTCTTCTGGTTTTTGTTATTAGTTTGTAATTGGGCTGATAGTTCGGTCCATTTCGGGTTTACATGTACACATATAAGAAATTAATTGGACAATCCTGGATATTTTTTTTGGGGGGGGGGGGGGGGGAAGAGATTTTTGGTTTCTTATCCGTTTGGATTCGGTTTTGGTCTGGTTTTCTAAGATTGATTCTGTGTCACAATCCCCAATCCAAAACATGATATAATACGTTCATATCGGTTCCGATTCGGACCGATTTCGATCGATTCTGTTCGTTTTGTCGGTTCAGGCCAACTTTTGAGTTTTGACAACCCTGGTTGGTTGAAAAGAAAATAATAAAATACAGATCATCTCCCGGCATTTACTCTTTCGCCCTGGGATAAAGTAATTGACTTCGTTGTCGTCGGTTGGTTTCTTGTAGTCTTGGTGAGTTTTGTTTTCTTCTTCGTTTTGGCCTTTGGGAGCTAAATGAGATTGTGAAGTAAAAGAATTTGGTCTTCGTTTCATTGAATCTCTAGCTAGCTTCCCTCCAAGGGCTTAAAGAAGGTCAGTGTTTTTTTCCCCCCTCTCTCTTCGGAGTATCTTTGTTGTTTCGATTTAGTAATCCTTGAAGAAGATTAGATTTTGTGTGTTTTGATTAAAAATTTCTTATTTGTTTATGCTTTTAATCGAGTTGCGAACTCGTTTATAGGGAAAATTGGCCTTGTGTAGTGATGGAGATTTATTTATTCTGGACAGATTCCGTTATATTATTATTTAGGTTGTTCACGAACGTCGCTTATTCAATTTCCTCTTAAATGTAATCCAAATTTGTTTTGATCCTTTCAATTAAAATTAATTTGTTTTTCGTGGGATTACGGTCATGAATCTCATTTCTGCTTTTAGTCTTTTTTACGCTCATGAATTTGATTCGGATGTAATCTTATTTTGTATAAATGTAAGTGAATCAGAAGCCTGGGGTTTTTTTTTTTTGGGGCAGCATTATATCCTCCTCAAAGTTGGTGAAAGATGAATACGAGGACCGTACCTTTGTTCTTTGCCTTTCTTGTTTCATTGGTTTACGTGGATGCGAGGCACATATTCTCGGATTCTGGTGAGAGAAGTAGATAAAAATACCACTTTGTTATTTTGATGGTCTGGTGTTTCATACTCATCTCATAGATATCAGGTGTGTTAAAACGAAGAAATAAAGCTGATCCTGGTGTAGAGGTATCATCAGAATTGCAACCTTAGGTTGCACAAATTTTATTTTATTTTATTTTTTGCATTTTTATTAATCCCCCCTTTTTGATTGAAACGAATCCAGGAGGTGCCAAGTACTTCTTTTTCACCAGTTCTTTATAGGTCTAATAAAGTCTTTGTTTGGTGCTTTAGTGAAGAGGACTAAGCATTGATGTGCCCCTGATCACTAATCTTACCATAGTTTTTTGAAAAGATGGGTTTGGGGTAACAATGTTATGCAGGAAAATTAGCCGATACTGGTGTGACCTCTGTCCAAATCCAGCCTGTTTTCCGATCTTCCGAAGGGTTATCACCAGAGTTAATCTGTCTTTCATGCTTGGAAGTATCAAGAAAAACTGTGAAAGCCATAAGTGACCCATTGCTACCAGAGAAAGTTAGTGCATTTGTGAACGATGCATGTCAGATACTTCCTTCAGATATGCGAGTAAAGGTATCAAATCCCTTTGATATTATTGATGTTGGAGAACATTTTTTCTCTGTATTCTTGCGTCTTGATTTTGTTTTTGTCCTACATGGCAGTGTGTTGAGATGTTAGAGATGAACATCAATCAAGCTATTGTGTTTCTTAAAGACTACTTCAGTGAAGAAAAGCTGTGCAACAGTACGGGGTTGTGCCCTACAAATGCCAATACCTTTTCATTGTTAATCTTTGGCAAGGATCTACGGTTATCTCTAGACCGCGATTTATTGAGTAAACCTGCAATGAACACCAGGCTTCTGCCTAAAGAGCAGATTGCCTCCTCTATGTTACAGAAGTTCACTAATAAGGTGGCTAAAAGCTCAACCATGTAGTCTCACTTCCGGCTTTCTGTGCCTTATTTTTTCTATGAATTCAGTGTCATGGAGTTTTCAAGCATCTGTAATATTTTTCTTCTCCTTGTTGATTCTGTCTCTTCCCTAAAGTTGAGTTATACATTGGAAGATGAACTTATTAAGTGTTGTCAAGTAGTTGCCTAGGCAACCATGCTGTTCAAAGGATCTGGACAAATAAAAAGCTTAGATGGTGATTATTGGGATGGCAATGTACGGGAAGATGTAGGTAGCTGTCTAATGTCTCTTTTATTCAACTTTTGTGCTTCTCTTCTGGAGGTTAGGCCCTCCAACTTTCATACTTCTCTTCTAGAGGTTAGGTGCTGCCTCCATATCAGCCCTCGATGCCCCTGTTCCTTCCTTCTTACCTTCTTGCTGAAGATCACCTTTGCTTTTTGGTGACCAAGGTCTGTTGCCCAGGCTAAATCCTTTGTTTTTTTTAATTCAGGCAACTTTCATAGGTTGAAAAACCCTGAACTAGTGAAGTCTGGCTTTGCTTTTTTCCCCTCCCAATAGAAAACTGAGATGATATAAGTAATGTGTCTATACATTATAGGATTGCTTCATTCCCCCCCCCCCCCATACACACTCTTTTTTTCTTTAAAGCAAGGGGGGGGGGGGGATTGTTTTTCATATGCTATGACTTCTTGTTGTTATTCATACCATTTTGAGTTGTGCAAATTAATGCTGAAGATTGTTATATAACGGAAAAAAAAAATGTTCTTAAATTAATCTGGAGGCTACAAAAAGCAGTATCTAGAATAATTTGTGCTTAATATAATACATGACTTTATGATCCTTTCTTTTAGGGGGAAGGAAAGAATTGTCATCTTCTTAGTTCATCATTTTAGGGGGAAATGAAAAAGAAAAATTTGTCTTCTTCTAAAATTTTCTTGAATTAGATGCTTTGTTTTGTTCCAATATTGTCAAGATGCTTCCTAAAATGCTGGTAATTAAGAAGGGGTTTATGAAGGGGAACAATGAGGTAAGATTTGGCTTGTTTACTGTCATAGATAGCTAATTTTGCCAATTTGTGTAATTCAGATATCAGAGAACAAAAGCTGTGCTGCATGTCATGCTGCCATAGAAGATATACGTAATGACTTGGAGGATCCTAAGATGAAGGTAAAATCTTAGGATGGAACTTACGAATGTGAATTAAACTTTTTTTTTTTGGTTTCTGACGTATCAATTCAAGATTTTGCTCTTAATTTGCAGATTAAAGTAATTAGGATTCTTCTTAAGGCTTGTGAAAATGTTGAGAACAACATAAAAGAAGTAAGTCAATCTGCCATTCTTTTGTTTGATCCTCATCAGTGAGATCTTAAAGATGCTAATATTATTGTTGTTGTTTTTTCCACCCCCTCTCTACTTGACATGTTGCAAATTTGGGACATTGTTTTATTTGCAGTGCAAGAGAATGGTTCTGAAATATGGTCCTCTGATTTTGGCAAATCTTGAGAAATACCTAAGCAACAATGACTTGTGCAGCATGGCTCATATATGCAAACCCATGACTGGCAACACTTTCAAAGCCATGGAAAGTTTTCGTCCACTAATAGAGTTGCCAACCAGCTCGAAGACTGATGCGATTTCCAAATGAAATTCTCTCTGGAAAGAAAATATAATGCTCCATCAATGTACATAATGTCGTTCTGATTGTGTGTTTTGCCGTGATTGCATGTTGCCATGAAGGAATATTATAAGGAGTGATTATAAACTATAAAGGATCCCCCCCCCCCCCCCCCAATCCCCAAAGTAAAAAAACAGAACAAAAAAACTCAGTTGATGTATGCCTTGCTACTATGGTTCTTATGGATGCCATTTCTGAGAAAGTATTGGGGTCATTGTTTAGAGCACTGGTAAAAGGTCTGGGCTGCCAAGGCATATGCTCGGGTTCAGTTGATGGATGCCACTTTGTGCCAAATCCCCAAAAATTAGGACAGACTCAACTCACCCCTCCTAGGATCCCACTGCATAGGCGTGAGAAGTGCCGGGTAACTATATTATGAGAATTGTCAGAAGTGACTGTTTAGTACCAGGATGGAAAGTGTATTGTAATCCTTGTCTAGGTGAAATATAGGGGTTAGCTTTTGTTAGCTTTTGTTAGCTTATATACTGGTTTGGATGATATTCTTGAAATGGTTTGGATGATATTCTTGAAAATTTAAAATACTAGTCTACTAATACAGGATCTAAATTGGATGAATCCAAAATTTGATACTATCACTGAAATCACCTTTAAATTTTTTTTTTTTATTTATTAATTCATAGTTTTATTTCTAAAGAACTGAAGTAATAGTACAACTACTAAGAGAGTGAAAGCATATAGCAAGCCAAGAAAAATAATAAGAAGAAGAAAAGGAAACAAAGTCAGCTACAATATCACACTGGGATGATTATATAATCATAACAAATGGAGCTGTTTGGTCTGTCTGTATACAGGTGGAGATGGATGAGGCCGCCTTTTGGATTTGAATTCTTGGTGGATCCATATCTAATATTATTACGAAAAACACCAACTTGGCCAGAGGACTCTAATCCCATCAAATTTCTGAGGATTGGAGTCCTGGAGGCCATGATTCAAAAACCAAAGATGCTTCTTGTTGCTTAGCTAATCATTTGTCAACTCATTTTCTGATAGGATGGAGCTATCTGCAGCTTGAGCTGTACCAGTCTTCACTTTCCAAACATGCCCTTGTTCTTTAGATCATTTGGTGTTCACCTAAGAAATCTTAGAAGGACCAGTCCGAATGCATATTAATCTTTTATCATCCACAAGGTTATGATTGATAACAATATTAGCAGATAATATTAATTACAGGCCTTCTATGGGGATGGATACCTTCGGTGGAGACGAGACGTAGTATGTATATAAAACAATTAGAAGCAGTAGTACTACACACTTGAAATAGTGAGCTCAACAGATAGATACCTAAATACAAGAAGGGATCGCACTTCTATCTATTCTTAAACCACTTACTGCATTTTTAGCAAGGTATCACAGTGTGTGCGATACACATAAGATAGCAATACCGGATTGTATCAAAGCTAGGACCTGCCCTAACAAGTGACAGCCTAAAATATCTATTTCTTTAAACCATGAATATGTCAAACAAAGACACAATCTCTTGATCTGTTTGGTTAATGTAGCCTTTGGAGTCATGTGAAGCATACAAGGGCATTTTAGCTTGTACTGAAGGTGGAATAAACATACTGCCGATGAGTGTGTTGGCCATAGTATCCAGACTCCAGAGGATGTCTATTCCATCAAATGAATGGTGGAGTGGGGAGGCAGGGTTCCCTAGACCAGTAGGACTAAGTCCCCCCCCCCCACCCATAGCACCTGCAAAGTTTATTGTCTATGTAGCCCTTGACTCAAATACTGACACCATGCCATACCTCTGGCCTGTGTTGTAAAAGTTCCTAGCACAGGGACTTATCCAGCTATGGTAATGCGCTTGTTGAGAACTATTTTCGCCGGGGAGGGGGTTATGAAAATTAAGCATGAATACCTCTAAAAGGAAGCCATTAGTATTAGGCTATGATCCCTGTGTTTCTGTTGATTAATCTCAGATCCCAGGAGTGTAATCTGTGTTCTTCAGTAGTATTTCTTTTTGAAAAAAAAAAAAGAAAAAGGAAAGGCTAGTAGCCTGTTCAAATATCCAGCCTCCAATGTCTCTCATACACCTAATTCTTTTTTTTCTTTGGTAGAATAAACCTAATTATTTTGTCCACTTTATAGCTTCCATACCTTCTTTTTTTTTCCAGAGAACTGATGGCTTTCGTTTTTGGAAACATCACGGCTAGCTCTTTGGCATGCATATTTAGATGTTGACAAGCCTCCTAGAAAAAGAATTTATGAAGAATCTTCACTGGAAAAGGTTGAGTTTGTTGTTATTGTTGTTGTAGAATCTTCACTGGAATCTACTCTTATTAGCTGTGACTCAGTGTTCGTCCTTATTATCAGAATTGATCAAGAATTTATATTCTTTGTTGGGGATATCGCAATGGTTGTTGTCAATATTGTCAACACAGTCCAATATGATAGGTTTACATTATGGTGGACAGTAAGTCAGTGGAGCAGTCAACATATGGCAGTATGAGAGTACATTCCTTAGTGTGACATGGTAGTACAGGTTACAGCGTGACAATGACAGAGCAGTAATAGTGGCCGTACAGATGTATCAGTGATTTGGCAGTTTATGGATATGTGTGGCAGCATATGATGGTGTTTGGCAGCAATGCACATGCTTGTACAGTGCCAGACATGAGGTGGTAGCACTGGAATAACACACAATGCTGAAATTGACAGGCAGTGTTGGAAAGGGTGCACAGGTGATGTGGAAATGCCCACAAGGTGTCATAGAGTATTTGGTAGTGTTTTCTGATGTTGCACAATGTTTGCAAGTGTTGTGGAAGCACTGGTAGTGACAAACAGTAAGTATGCAGTGCAGACAAGTCAATTTTGATGTGGATAGTATTTGGCATGGTTAAGGAGGTTTCCAGACACATATGATAGCATTTGGAAGCCTAGTATGGTTTTACATGGTCTTTGACATAAGGTGGAAGCAGTAGGTGATGGCCCCGTTCAATAAAAGTGCTTATTTTATAGATTCACGCGGTAGAAGCGTGTTTGGAGATATTTTCAGAGGTCTTAATGGCATAATTGGGAAAAATGATCTACATAAAAAATGAAGTTCATCGAGTCGTGGCTCCAACACAACTGGTTTCGTATCATTCGGATCTTGGACGTTGGAGTTATGGCGATTCTCATATAACTACATAAAAACAAAGCAAATTTGAAAAGTTTGGACGAATTTAAGATAGCTACTGGAAGTTTTTCCTAAAAAAAGATGTGCATTCCAGTAGCTTACCTCATTCCTCACATTTTTTTTTAATTTTGGGAGCGGTTCAAAATTTGAGGTAAAATCTCGTTACATGTGCAAGATTCCATTTCAGCTTCTCTAGTTAGCTTTGAGGACTGAGAATAGTGTCACAGTCATTCACCAGATCAAATGGCTGACTTGGTCAGTGCGATATTGGTCTTCGGATGGGTATCAGATAGGGAATTTTCCCATCTTGATGAATTGTTTTGAAAGCACGCTCTGCATATGTTCTGGTTGACGCAAAAGATTCTATCACGGCCTCATTTAGTGGCCGGGTGCATAGAAGTTCGTGTTACATGACACACAAAATCAGGAGGTGTAGTTTTATACAAATCGAGATAGCAATGAACTCTTGGTTCATTACTATCAACTGCAAAGAAGAAAGAATGGCAGGAATTTACGGCGTTACCCGATTCAAAAGGGTTTAGTTATATCTTTCTATTTAAGAAAAACAACTAATGAGTCTGTTAAACTGAATCAAAGGTTATACATGTTATGCTCTCCTTCACTTAACTAGATATCACCGTTTCTGTTGTCATTTCAGCTCAAGGTTTAAGGCATCCACCATCCAAACAGAAATATATAAGACCTTTCTATACATAATTAATTAACAATACCAGAAAAAAGAATTGTACAGTTTCCCCAAATCATCCAGTGCTCAAATATTTTACAATAATTGATTGACGCCAGGTAACAGCATTATGTTACAGCATTCTTAAAGAGCTCAACTTACACCACACCTACAATCACTTCCATTTTATTCTTTTGCATATTTAATGGACACCTACAAAGTGGTTTATGTTCTTCACCAAGGTGAAAATCTATCGAGTACAGAAACTATGTCTGGCCATGGTCAATCTTTTTTTTTCTTTTTTTTTCTTTTTTGATGAGAAAGAAAATAGATAAATTAAAAGGAGGAATATACACAAGAGTTAGAGTCCAGGGCCTTAATGGCCAAATTAAAAACTACTGCAGAACACAAAGGATCTCCTATTGTACTAAACTTGAGGTCCAGGTCCTGGGCTGCAGAGTTGATATACAAAAGATACTGAAGGAGATGCCACGGCCAAGGATTAATTCTTGGATATGGAAGAAGATCGGATATCTGCTGATTCGAACACCAAACTTCTTTTATCTTCAACCCTAAACTGGAGGCATGAACAAGCCCTGTGCGAATACAGCATAGTCAATCTTAACCAACTGTTCCCTCAAGCTTCAAGCTCATGAGCTGGTTCACTTCAGCACCAAACTCGTCAGGAAGCATGTCAAAGACATCCCTACAAAACCCAGAAATCATGGCTCTCATGGCCCTTTCATGGTCAATGCCCCTTTGTTAAAAGTAGAATAGCTGATCTTCACCAATTTTGGCAGTGCTAGCTTCATGTTCAACACGAGCTGTGGGGTTCTTCACCTGTTTCAACCAAAGGGGTCAATCCACTAAGCACAAGCATAGGAGGTTACGACAGAAGTTCATACTTGCAGAAAGAATTCAATTTGCCTGGGTCAATACAAAAATTCCCAGGATACAACTAAATAAGGAACCAGAAAACAACACATCCACATGTTAAAACCCATGTCCTACCTTCCACCAATGAACTAAGTAATCCAGTAACAAAATTCGACCAGGTTAGGTGATCCAAGTTGTTTTAGGGCACTGCAAGAAGATGGAAATCCATGAGGAAAACAAGCTAGAGTCACTAAATCAGTTTGATTGTTGACCAAAATTTATCTCTTAGATGAGACCAATGTTAATTTCGCAGTTTCGGCGAAACTTTAATTATGTTTTGGGTTTTGGTCAAATCCTTTGTATAAAACGCATGGTTTCAATCGAAATTTCACAGTATGCTTTGGGTTTTGGTATCATTTTGCTAGTTTCGACTCCAAAGAGGGAAACTTCCTAGAAAACCTCAGTTTTGTGTTTTTTGGCCAAATAACATTTGTAATGAACCACGTATAACACTTGATAATTTAAAATGGCTTCTAATTTTATGTTTATTTATTCCCAATGCATGTTTTAGTTGTTTTAATTCAATTATGAGTGTTCTAATATTAAATTTTGTATAGACAACAATGTACAACGTACACTACCAACCAAAGGTTCGGAGTTAACCTACCATGTTGAGTGCTTTCTTTTTTTTTTTACAATCTAAGGGTTTCACTAAGTTTAGAGGACCTAAAATATGATTTCCCAGAAGTTTTGAGACCTAATTTGGCCATTTGGGCCTTAAAACCATCAGTCGAAACCTGCAGCCGAAACTTACCAGGTTTTGGTTGAAATTTCGCAGTTTCACGAAATTTTTCAGTTTCAAGCCAGCTCAAAACCGAAACTTAGAACCTTGGATAGGAACAATTTTTTTGTAACCATCTTCATGTAGTTCATTTGTGTGCCTAGAGCCCAGGTAGTCAGCATTAAGCTTGTGAAGTTATTTGGTAACTTAACGTACAGTCTCTGATGAGGACATCATACCATCCGAGCAAGGATTCCGAGTTTACCAGAGGAGACGTCGTAGATCTCAGCCATCCACTGCTTCTCTGTGGTTTGACTTGTAATTGCTCTCTCTCTCAACTTCTGCTCTATTTCTTCTTCTTCTTCTTGAATTCTGCCCTCTTTCTTCTTCTTCTTCTTGTTACTTCTTCTGTCTTTGTTCCCCCTTTCCCCTTTTTCCCCACGAGTTTTGTCCCCTCCCCTTTATTTTGTTGTTTTCTTCTTCCCCACCTCCATGGTACTGCTCTCTTGTTCTTTTAATTTTTCCGTTGTACAGTGAAGTTAATAGACAAAATTAAAACTTTATGAAAGCTGTTCACTAACTGCAGCCCCAAACTGAGTGGTATTTATATCTCCTGCCCTGCTCTTTAATTCTTCTTTCATCTATTGTATGTTATAGTTTCTTTATGTTGAATGTGTTGCTGTCTTAACATGGATGTGGGCTGCTACTTTTAGTAATGCTTAGTCCTATAATTTTAGGATTCTTGAAACCTCTTGCATATTAATACTTGACTGAGTGATGCCTAATCCCTAATCCCTATAGCACCTGATCGAATATTGCAAAGCTGAATGAATGTAGCGTAGGATTTCTATTGTTCATTGTTACTACTATCACTGTTCTAACATGTATGTGTGTCATGTATGCTGCTGCCTTCTCCCAACTAGACAGACAGCTTAGGTATGATTGTAATCTCCCGTAGGTTAGTCCTGCTCTCCTTGTAATTAAACTTAGTTTTCTAGGTTTAATCCTACATCCCTCTCCCCTGATAATATAAAATTCCACAAGAAGAGGACCATGGTAGTTCACAACTTCACATCAAAATATCACTGACCTCTAACCATATTGGATATAAACCAAGTTCAGAATTCCCAACTTCTTAACAAAATTGGCAGGGAGTATGACGTAATAACCAATGTACACAGGAAAAGATAAACACATAAACAATCAATCTGACAGGGAATGACAAACACATGTAGAGCAATAAAAGTATATAAGAAAAGATGAACAATAGTTCATGGCTGTTACTGGATGTACCATTAGATATCACTGAACAAAAGTAAAAAAAAAAAAGAAAATAAAGGGCGTACCCAGTGCACGAGGCTCCCACCACTGCGAGGTCTGGAGAGGGTCCTAATTAAGTGTAGACCTTTATTTGTCCATCAAAAGAGGAAAAATAAATTAAGCTTAATTTGCTCCTTTTCTTTTTTTTTCCAAGGATGTAGCATCCTTGATGTATTGGGAATATTCTATCCTTTTTTAAGCACTTGCCACCAAATTGTCATGTGATATTAGAGTATATGAAACAATCTCAAATGAGTTCGCTCCACCTTCCAAGCATATGCATTATAACAATCCAAAAGCTAGCTATCCCATTACATGCACATGCAACTTTAGGTAAATCCCAGGTAAGTAGTTCATTCCTACAGTACAGGTTTTTCCACAACTTTGTTCTATTATTAGCGCCCCAACCATACACAAAAACACCACTTTTTATAATCTTTCTCTTAGATGAAAGATATTTTTGGTTCCTCACATCCATAATAAGTAGAAGTCCTCATTTAATTTTTCTTCTTTTCTACTGTATGGCTTTCATTCCATAGAGTCATATCAAACAACAATATTAGGAAGAAGCAGCTCCAAAGTCCCAAAGGACAAAATTTCCTCCATCGTCATATATACAATATTAGGGAGAAAATTCATCCATGAGCTTTCAGCAGTTGAGCCAACCTGGAAATACCATTAGAAAAAACAAGATGGGTGCATAGAATATGCAAGGTGAGGATGATATATTTTGTATATAAACTGGGTGACAAGTGCCAACAAGAGTAGCCACTCAGCGTACATAAACAGATAAATAAACCGAGGAGTGACTGATGAAAAGTACCTGAATGTAAGGATAAGTGTTGGCAGCAGCATTATCAGCAATAAGCATTGAATCACATTGGGAGGAGTTCCGAGCGTTCTCTGCCTTGGACTGCACCTGAACAAGCCCCCTATAACAATTTCTTGAATAACCAGCAGAAATGCCCTTTGAGACTATCCTACTTCTTGTGTTCTTCCCCTTGTGTATCATCTTTGTCCCTGTATCTGCCTGCTGATGGTTATTTGTCAATGCTACAGAATAGAACTCTCCCACCGTGTCATCACCCTCCAAAACAACACTTGGGTACTTCCAAGTAATGGCTGATCCTGTCTCCACCTGTGTCCATGAAATCTTAGAGCGAGCACCGGCACAAATGCCCCTTTTAGTGACGAAATTATAAATCCCGCCACGCCCCTCCTCATCCCCAGCATACCAATTCTGCACAGTGGAATACTTAATCTCTGCACCCTCCATGCAGTACAGTTCCACCACAGCAGCATGGAGCTGATTCCGGTCGTAAGAAGGTGCTGTACAACCCTCCAAGTACTCTACAAAGCTCCCCTCGTCAACAACTATCAATGTCCTCTCAAACTGCCCGGTTTCCAATGCATTGATCCGAAAATAAGTGGAGACGGGCATCGGGCACTTGGTATTCTTGGGGATGTAACAGAATGATCCGTCACTGAATACCGCCGAGTTCAGGGCCGCAAAGTAATTATCCTCTGGAGGAACAACTTTGCTTAAAAATTTCCTGACCAAATCCGGGTGCTCCCTAATTGCTTCCGATATGGAACAGAAAATCACACCAGCCTCTGCTAACTTCTCCCGGTGGGTCGTAGCCATAGAAACGCTGTCGAGGACGGCATCAACGGCAACATTAGCTAATCGATTCTGTTCATTGAGTGGAATCCCCAACTTATCAAAATACCTAAGAAGCTCTGGGTCAGCCTCTTCGATGCTGTTCAGCGTAGGTTTCTTCTTCGGTTCTGAGTAATAACAGAAGTCTTGGAAATTGATAGGAGGGTATTGATTGTCCGACCACTTGGGTTCCTTCATTTTAAGGAATTTATGGAAAGCATCCAACCTATATTGAAGCATCCAATCTGGTTCATCCTTCCTTGAAGAAATCAGTCGAATTGTCTCCTCCGTAAGCCCTTTCGGGATCGAAAACGATTCGAAATCCGATACAAAACCCCATTTGTAATCCCTTTTAAGAAATTTTTGAATTGGATCATCGGTTAAGGTCTTACCCGTTGACGAAGCTCGATCAGAAGGAATAGATATGGATTCGAGATCTGCCCGGACCTTCCAGCGCCTCGAAGAAGTAGTGAATTTTTTATTAACCCTGGTCTTCTGTGTTTGTAGGTTATGAGAAGACGCTTTCAGTGGTATCGTAGTTTCGGAATGTGACTGAGGACAGAAGCGCGAAGTACCGTTAGCCAGAACGGAAGCCATGTCTGCGTCCTCCTCCTGCCAGATGGGAGAATAGGTGAGGATGAGAAACAAACTAAAGATTGTTCTTTGTTGGAGGATCTTGGATTTTTTTTTATTTATTTTTTTAAATTTATTTAAAGGTAACTACACAATTGATTATACTTTTTTTTTTTTTTTTTTTTTTTTAATTTTTATGGCACGAGCCACGCGATCTATAACAATAGCGGTTGCCGCCTTCTGCAGCATAGCACGTAAAAGGTATGATTTGTATTTGTATTTATCTTATGAATTTTTATTTTTATAGATGTTTTGGTATAGTTTATAATACTTATTTATATTTTTAACAAATTAGGAAAAATCAAAAATCACAAATAGGTTTGAACTTATTTGTAATTTGTGATTACAAATCATTTATTCTTATTTTTAAGTTTATCGGGAATTCTAAACCCTCAAGTCTCAAATCCTGTCTCTCTCTCGCTCTCGCGTTCGTGAAGGCGAAAGCTCTCGCTGTGCTCTCCATTACCTCTTCAAGGTCGTATTAATCGGAGATTCTGGCGTTGGCAAATGCAATCTTCTCTCCAGATTTACTAGGAACGAGTTCTGTTTGGAGTCCAAATCCACAATTGGTGTCGAATTCGCAACCCGAACTGTCCAGGTATAAATATATTTATAGTATATTACTTGTCTTCTTTAGCTTGGTTCTTTCGTTTCAAATCACTCTCTTGTTCTCTCGGTCACCTATTTTTGTTGAAATCGTGACGACGGTTTTTGTTTACTAAGGTGGATTTGAGTTGTCGTTCGATCGATTTGGGTAGTGATTCGCAGTTGTGGAGCTTTTAAGTACTTCGGTTTGGATTGCTAGTTGGGAAATGTTTGGAATTCCTGTTTGAATTTTGTGTCACTGTGTGTTTTACTAAATCATTTGTTGTCTGCGAATTGGTATGGAATGAATGGCGAGTGGATCTAGTAGATTCACTACTTTGAGATATTACTTCAACATTTTTGCTTTCCTTTTCTTTTAGATTTTAGATCTAAAAGCAATATTTTCGATTTGACTGAGGTTCCTGCCAGATATCCAAGTTTTTTTTGTTAGTGTGCTTCACTGCTTCTTGTTATTGTTGTGTTGATTTGCTGTAGGTTTATTTCTTGGTCCCTGTTTATGAGATCTGGGTTTGTTCTTGGGCTGTTCTGTTACTTATTCAATTTCTTCTTCAGTTCTTCAAGTATCTATCGAGTAAAAAAAGTCCAGTAGTATGTTATCCTAATTAGTCAAAGTTCTTGGAGGATTCTTTAAACTGTCAATTTACTGTGTTACAGTCCTATTAGGACTTTGAATCGCTATGGTAAAAAATGCCGGGGTCATCTGCTGTAGTATGCTGGTCTTTAATATTTTGAAAATTCTGGAAAGCAACTGAATCAAATTCCTTCCTGTGGGACATTCTGCATATGCTTGTTATCTTTGCTGTTGCTACTGCTGTTCTTGTACCATTTGGAATTGTAGTGGCTGCACTCGCTAGGACATCGCTTGGTTCCTTTATTTTCACAAGGATATTTGTGTTGCTGTCCCAGTGACTATACTTGATGGATCATTGCCTGATTCCTCTTTTGGATATGGAAGGTTCTTCCTCTTGGTTTGGCCAATAGGCAATTGTTATAGCCATTTTCTTCTTGATTCTGGTCAGGTTCAGAACTGGATTGTATTGCAGGTAAAGCTCTTAGAATCTCTTATTTTGAGAATAGTAATGATACGATGATGAGATATGAATAACTATTTGAATAGCTATATCCACAAAATTTATTAAATTGTTTATGAGATATCTTAGAAGTAAACCATTGGATGGTGGGTCCAGTTCTTTGCACATGATCCACCTATACAGAAATCCCATTGGTAAATAAACACAAATCTGGGAGAACTGCATTCCTCTTAACTATTTGTAGTCATTCTCATAGCATTCTAAATGTCACCAGTCTAATCATTTTCTTCTTTTCTGGAATGCAGAAAAAGGAGATCGGATTGCAGGATTTTTATTTGAACCCATTCATGGAGATCTGGGGTATGTCTTCTTGGATAGGAACTTATCACAGGCTAGTTGGATGATGGTCACGAATTTATCAACTATTTTTTCCCCTTTTGTTACTCAATCTAGTGCAATTGATTTGGAACTGCATGATCAATTTTCGAATCCTTATTGTATAGCTGTGTACTTTTTCTGAAAGTTTGAGCAAATTCTGTTTTGTTAATTGGATCTCAGTGTTTCTTCTTGTTCTGCTTCTGCCATGAAGTTGTGACCCTATTTTTTCAGGTCCCACACTAGATTTCTGTTTGGTTTTATTTGAGTGTTTTTTCTGGAATAGTTTCTTTGGTTGTTGTTTGTGTTCCACTTCCATATGTTTAGTTGGTGTGGAGGTTTTGTTTGGTTAGAAATTGGAATTACTTCACAGCAGGTTGTTCTGCATTTTCTGATCAGCTCATTCTTAATCTTTTACATGGGGCGTGGTGCAGAAGTTAAGGTGTTGCAGTGAGCAGACTGAAAGAGGTGAGAAAGGATTTAGTTTTTAGGCCAATCTAGAGGGTTGGATAGGAGGCATGTGGTTAAGTGGGGGGAGCAATTAATATTACATGTCCTGAGGGTTGCCCTCCTTTGTTTGAGTGGGTGGTGAGTAGTGAGTACATTTACTTGACTAGCTACTAGGAGGAGGATCTTTTGGATTGGCCATTCATTGCAGGTTCAGTGAGGAGTCTATGAGAATTGTTTCTCATTGAAAGAGGTGTACAGTTCATTGGTTCAGGCTTAACAAGGTTATTTATTTGTTTACCTAATTGGTAAACTCATTATTGTATGTTATGTAAATTTTCCTGCTCTCCAATAGCAATTTGTGCTAAATTGTGATGTCTGGAATTTCATTGATATTACTTATACGATCTTTCAGTTTGTTGAGATCAGAGCTAATTTTGACAATTTCTTCCCAGATTTTTTGCTTGTGGGGCTTGCAGGTGTTTTTTGGGTCTTTTATTGTGTTAGTTGTGATGTCAAACTAACTGATTCATGTAGTGCTGGTCCTTGAACTTCAATTTCCATGCTTTCATTTAGCTCTGTTCTCCTGGGCAATCTGGAAAGATAGAATCACGTTACCCATTAGATCTTTTGCACACAAGTCAATGATAAGGAGACTGCTTGTTGAGTTGTAATGAATTTGTAGTATCAAGACTAGTCGAAGCTATAAGAGATTAAAACTGGTCACACAAAGCTTTAAATTTTCAGAGTAGAAAGATAGATGAGGCTTTCTCATTTTGTTCTGAAATTTAGTTTTAATGGGACACTGACTAGTAACTGGTACAATGATACAATCAGATTGGCTTGGAACTGAGGATGGATTTCTCATATTGATGGGCTCCCACACCAAAGATTGCTATGACCAAACCTTTCTTGAATGGTCTAGAAGATCTCTTGAGAGTTGATTCCCAAGCTGGTGATGCTGTCTTGAAATTACTGTGGCACCATTCTGATCTATTGAATGAGTTTTGCAAGATAAACCCAGCTGATGTCTGATGAGGAGTGCAAAAACTATGAAAGTAATATATACAATGTAATTAGAGTCATGTGTTCTTTTAATTATGATTGTAGTATTTTTTTGAAGTGAATTGTAAGAAATGTATTTTTATTTGGATGTATGGTTAATTTTATTTTTTTTTCAAATGGATCAGTATACTAATGTAATTATAGGAAATATACTGATTTTATTTATTTTTATTTTTTTTGGTTATCTCAATTTTGGCAACGGTTATTTTTATACCGTTGCCAAAAACCTAACTATATTGCCCTTAGCGACGGATTTTTTTATTTTAAAAATATGGTTTTCTGCAACGGTATATGAAATGACTTGGAAGCAACTTCATCAAGAGTATATATCAATGACAATCTTTCATGAATATGTTAAACCCAGTACAAGTTTTGTGGATGTGTGAGACTCATTCACTTTGAGAAACTCATCATCAACTCAATTACAATGACACAATCTACAAACAATATTTGATGGTTTTTCTTTTCCAATTGCGATGTGTATGATTGCTCAGTCATTTATCGTATTGACAAATTTATTTCTCTTTGTACTTCATGATATGTGTTTGTAAAAGGCCCAAGAGAAGAGGGAGTAGGGTTGGGGGATGAGGATGACCAGGAATCCTTTGTTCAAATATTTTATAGATTCTATCTAATAAAAGTTTTAGGGTTATATAATATATGGGAAAGGGTTCCCTAAAAGGTATTGAGACTCTTGTATTGGTGTGGGGGCAAATGGGAGTGCTCGTGGAAGCATCAACAAGGTGGATTTCAACCTTTCATAGGGGGAAGGGTGGTAATTTTGTGCCCCTATATGTCTGGGCACAAGGGCTACCCAGCTTTTCAAAGTTCTTTTTTCCACTAGATATATTATGCACATAGGCATACCAATTCTTTTTCCTATAATATATTATGCACATAGGCATATCAAACCTATTTATAATTATATAATAACTTGTACAAATAGTAACCAAACGATTATAATTTGTAAATCATAATTTATTGTCACAAATGATTTATCAAAAATGGTAATAAATACAAATACAAATCATACCAAAGAGACCCTAAGAAGGAACATATGGTTGGAAATAAAATGGAATATGCAAATACATGGATGGTGGCTATCTGATAAAATATGGATTTAATTTTGAAATGTGAGCAATCTACATCATATCCTATATAGTATATATTCATCCAGCTGACATTTTTATATCACCTTTTCACATGAAAAAAAAAATTAGTGTGATCTAGAGTTATCCTCATGAGTTTTAGTAAAAAACTTTTGTCTCGTAAAAATATAAAAAGACTATCAAATTATTCTGAGGGATGAGCATCCACCATATTCCTCCTTTAAGTTGTAACCACTGTGAATCGTTATCACCTCCAATTCCCGCCCGCTTCAATTCCTCATATAGGAGCGAAAATAACCACCTTATCCCCTACCTGAACACACTGCCTAAGGTGGGGTAGGATGGTCATTTCTGCTCTTATGTAAGGGTGTCAATTTGGGACCGAAACCGGAAACCGTCCCAATACCGTCCCTCTAAAACCCGGCACCGGACCGTCCCATTAGTAAATGAGACGGTACTGGTATCTGATTTTGGTACCGAATGATAAATGGGATGGGATTCCCAACAGTACCAATACCGAAATACCAATTAGGTACCGGATGGTACCGAAACTACTAGTACTGTTTAAAAAGAAAGAGTATATAAGATCTTTTATTTAAAAAAAGAAAAAAAAAAAAAGAAAGGATATAAGAATTTCGACTCATTAAGGTTTCATTAATTGCCTTTTGAATATGAAGAGGAACAACAGGTCAACAGCCCGTAGCTTGAAGTCTCTCCTCACAGAACCTACTATAGTGCTACTCCCTTCTCCCTTGACCAACTATATCTACCAGGTTCTTCCTTTTTGCACTTCGTACTTCGTACCATACTACCATGTGACATGTGTGATAAATAAAGTTTTGTTTGGGAAAATCAAAAAAGAAACACAACGGGATTCTTCCATTTTGTAGGACTTCTCTAGATTTAAAAAAATGAGAAGCTTATTACATATGATCTTAGGGAGTTTGAAGAAGTAAAACTATGATTTCATAATTCAAATTGTTTTATAAAAAGCAGTAGACAACTTAGGTTTCATGATAGTGAAAAAATTCCACAACACTAATAAACCCGCCTTGTTAGAAACAATTAAACTTATTCTCCCTTTTTCTACAGTGCCTAGAACCGTTTAAGAATCGGTACCGCCCCGTCCCGATTACTACTGGGATCTAGGTTTGGTCCCGTTAACTAAATGGGACGGTACTGGGATTGGCACTTTTAGTACCGATACCGGTACCGTCCCGTCCCAAATACCGGGAACCGTCCCAATTGACACGCTTACTCTTATGTGAGGGATTGGAGGGAATTGGAACGGGCAGCGAATTGGAGGTGATAAAAATTCCTATCCAGTTATCTTTCATCATCTTACCCATCAAACACCTTAAGCATCAGTTTAATTTTATCGCAGTCCTTGCTGATTCCAAATGGAGTTTTTCTACAAGAGGAAAATTACCAAAAAAATACAAGAGGAAAGCCATCAGATTTGACTAAGTTGCAGCCTAGCTAGTCTTCTAATGTACTGTGCGGAAAATGATGATCCTTAATTTTCAGTACCATTAGTTAAGTGGACTTTTCTCCAAAATAAATATAAAAAAAGGTAAGAGAAGCTACCTAGATGCGTGCAATTCGCTGTCCTTGTGCATAGAGACAGAGGCACATGAAATGACGCTCCCACCCCTAGGAAATTTCATCTTACCATGGGAGCACAACAGTCATTTTGCACGTCCCTGTATTTGGGCATAGGGGTAGTGCACCGCACACACCCAAGTAGTGTTCTTTCTCCCTTAAAAATAACAATGGTTGCGTTTTCCTTCACCAAAGCTAAAGAGGGAACTCTTTAGCCACCTTGTCTGACCCCTCAATGGAACTCACTATTTTTATCTTGTGCAAGGAAAAACTTTCTCTAGTAATTGACAGATTTTTGCTGAATCCTTAAATTGCTATCAATAAATTAGGAGAAAGTTTTACTCCATCCACATTGAAGACAATCAATGGTCATAATTATCTCGTTTTATTGTACAAATTTTAAAATAACTTTTTCAACATTTTAAGCATGGTTTTTTTTTTTTTTTTTTTAAATGATATCAGATTAACTGTATTGACCAATCCATATTAATATCGATCATACCTGATGCCAATACCTGCCCAATCCTATATTGATAGAATGATTCTAATGAAGGATAAATTTGTCTAATTTTTTTAATCAAAACTGAAGGTAGAATTGTCCAATTTTGAACCGATACTGTCGATCTTGATTCTCTTTTTCAGAACCATTGTTCCATAAATCCCATTCAGTTGTGGGATTGGGTCCCATAGGGTCGTTAGTTGGAGAATAGGGGTGGGAATTTTACTCTTCCTATGAATAATAACTAAAATCCCACCAATTTGGTGAGCCTTGAATAGAATAGGAGTGAGAATTTAAAATGTCATGTTAACAGGCAAAACATCTAATGTTGTTCTCTAAGCTTTTAGAAGTTCACCACCTAATTAACCAAACAAAGTTAAAGTGGGATATTAAAGTGCCATATCAACACTTCTCCACCTCATCCAAGTCCGTATCAAACAAACGGCCTAGTCTATCTCAAATTAATTTGTGGAAAATCATTCAAGAAACGTCTTTTTACAGTTATAGAGATTAGAGATGTCTCCTAGCAAAACCCAAAACGTATAGGTGCACCAAGCGTGTCACTTGAATACAAAATACACAGTCATGATTCATGACAATTTTCCAATTTGTATTGGAATTTAATTGAAAAGTTGTCTGATGATGATGACTTCTCTCTCACAATTCAATAATTGAAGAACTAGACGGTTAGAAAGACAAGTGAATATGCAAATAGGTAGGAATATTATTGAATTTTTTATTTTTTTGGTTTTTTTACTTCTAACAAATTGTGTAACTGTCTTTAAGGATAAAAAAAATAAAAAAAATTTATCCTCTTAAGTGCGGTACACTGTCCAATGCACTTTAAAGTGCATCAAACGGTGCACCATACTAGAGACTTGGATTTTTATCCTCCCAAATACAGTGGTCATTGTCTGATGCATTGGATAGATGATGAAAATCAAGAAATGAAAGGTGTTCCTACTTTCAAAATTGTTATGTTTTCAATAAAAATAACTATAAAATTGAAAATTTTAAGGAAAAGATTTTGTGGTCTACTTGGACAGATTGAAAAATCTCTGTCTACGCAGTCCACACCTAATTCTGCCATGAGATTTTGATAATTTTGAATATTGAACTTCTAAGAAATTATTTTCACAAGCCATGTATCAAATTTTAGAATCAGAGTCAATCTTGTATTCTCTGATGTGTTGACATGTGCCATTTCCATAATTCATAATAGGGAGAAAGAACGAAACGTATCGGTTCTATTTAGAGTTTTTTTACAGTCAGTATTACAAGGCCACACTTCCTTTTTACATGGTAAACAATGACAGAGCAAGCCAGAAGGTGTGAAACCCTAAAACAGAACCGATCAAACCAAGCGAAACGATTGAAAAAGCCTAAACTGGACTGATTCCTTACTAAGCCAGCTTTGATTTGAGGTATTATGGAAGCGATTGAAAACCGGACCAATCGAAGGCACTCCAAACATAGAAAACCGGACCCAAACTAATGTAATGCATGGTAAAATGAACTTAAGCTAGAATGAACCCAAACCAATAACAACCCAATTTAGAGAACACCGAAATAAAATAAAACTCAAATTGGACCATTAAACAATCATTGCATCATTATAATTTTTTGAGGAGGAGATAGAGTTATAGACACATAAAACAATCATTGTATTATCATGATTTTGTTTTCTTAGCATCTAAACGTAAATCTTAAAAAATAAGAAAAAATAAATAATTTAAGAGAAATCTGGATCAACTACCCACATGAGGACGGTTGGGGATAGATTTGACCCCTCCATGGAGCATAGGTCCAACAGCCCGGGAGGGTTCAGATGTCCATGTGGGTAGGAGACCTGAACTCGTTTAAGAGGACTTTAAATATTACATTACAGCATTACAGCTTAGCATTATCTGATTATCCTATTTTTTTCTCAGTCAGTAAAAAAAAAAAAAAAAAAAAGTCAAGAGTCAATCATTTCACCGATAAGAAAACGTCAAAGTAAAGGTCTACAAAACGTGTTCCTACAAAAGTATAGTAAAGTTTCTAAGAACTTTCACTAGTCTCTTGGTGCCCAACCATTTGAAGTGTAATCATTCTCCAATTTTCCAACCCAATCATGGCTCTCTGCAACTCAAGAAAGCCCCTTCTCTCCATTTTTTTCTTTTTTCTCATGATTTTTCCTTCTGCAACTTCCCTATACTTCAATCTATCAACTTTCTCTCAAAGCGAAATTCGTGTAGAAGGCGATGCAACCATCTCAACAGGAGGCATCCAAGTCATCGGATACCCACCCGGCAAAAGCAGAATCGGCCGGGCTTCGTATAAGAAACCAATGCTTCTCAGGGACAAGGCAACAGGAAACCTCACAGACTTCAATACCCATTTCTCCTTCAATACTAGCTCGAATCAATACGCCTATGGTAATGGACTTGCTTTCTTTCTTGCCCCCAAGGATTCAACTCTCCCTCGTAATGCAACAACCTATCTCGGTTCTGCCAGTCACAACTCCGCCTCCAACAATACGGAAGATCGGATTTTTGCAATCGAGTTCAATGCCGTAAATCCAAGTAGCCAGTCCAGTGTGAACAACAGCAACAGTACTTACAGAGAGGAGGTTTGTGTTCCATTTGATAATACTACTATTGCAGGTGGGAGAAGAGCTAATGTTTGGATTAGTTACAACTCTACCACTAACAATTTGAGTATTTTCTTGACTTACGCTGAAAATCCGGTATTCCGTGGGAATTCTACACTGTCTTATCGTATCAATCTCGGGATTTATTTACCAGATTTGGTTAAAGTAGGGTTTGCCGCATCCTCGGGATCTAACGCCGTGTCCTATAGTGTTCTCAAATGGGAATTCAATTCGACTCTGAATTTGAATGACACAGATTTCTGGAAGACGATATTGATTGTAGCAGTCCCTTCTGGTAGTGGAGCTGCTTTGATTGTAATCGTCTTGTTCATTCTGTGGAAGAAAAGGAGTGGAAGGAGAAAAGAAGGCAGAGTCATCCTCGATGCACCGATCGACAATGAATTCGAGAAGACGTCAGGGCCTAAAAGGTTTGCGTATGGTGAGTTGGTTCGCTCAACTAATAATTTTGCAGAGGAAGGAAAACTTGGGGAGGGGGGATTTGGAGCTGTTTACAGAGGTTTCTTGACTGATCAGAAGAAGGATGTGGCTGTTAAGAAGGTCTCCAAGAAATCCAAACAAGGAATAAAAGAATTCGCGTCGGAGGTGAAGATCATTAGTCGATTGAGGCATAGGAATCTGGTGCAGCTTGTGGGTTGGTGCCACCAGAAAGAAGAACTACTCCTTGTTTATGAATTCATGCCCAATGGAAGCCTAGATTCACATCTCTTTAGAGCAAAAAGTTTGTTGACATGGGAGGTGAGGAACAAAATAGTTTTAGGCTTAGCCTCTGCGTTGCTGTATCTTCATGAAGAATGGGACCAATGTGTGGTGCACAGGGATATCAAATCTAGCAATATCATGTTAGATTCCAATTTCAATGCTAAACTTGGAGATTTCGGATTAGCGAGGCTAATTGATCATGAGAAAACATCGAGAACGACTGTATGGGCAGGGACTTTGGGTTACATGGCTCCTGAAACTGCTACTACTTGGAAGGCCTCCAAGGAATCAGATGTATATAGCTTTGGAATTGTGGCTCTGGAGATTGCTTGTGGGAGAAGATGTGTTGAACCTAAGGCAGAAGAAGGTAAGATAGTGTTGTTAGAGTGGGTCTGGATGCTCTATGGAAAGAGAAAGCTTCTTAAAGCAGCTGATGCAAAACTGAATATGGATTTCAATGAGCAACAAATGGAGTGTTTGCTGATTGTTGGGCTATGGTGTGCTCACCCTGATCACAAATTCCGACCTTCGATCAGACAAGCGATGCAGGTCCTTAAATTCGAAGCACCATTACCTGATCTTCCTCCCAATATGCCTGTGAGCACATATGCTGTTCCTCTAGCTGTGCCTCCACTGAATAGGAGTTCAACTTCACATGGTGAACCCATTGGACTTACAGATTTTGAGATGGGTAGAACCTGATGTTAGAATTCCTCAATGTCAATCTCCCCTCCCCTCTTTTTGGGGGCTCAGAGCTCAATGCAACCAATTTGGTTTTGGGTTTGTTAATATACTTAGTTTATGCATCAGTCTTTAGATGTTATTGTTGTTTTGGAATGGTTTCAATAGGAAAAAATAGTAATGGCTATTCCCATTCTTTTCTTTTCTGCTCTGAATTTACATAACAAACTTTTGTATCCATTCCCTGGAATCTTTCTCTTGTTCTAAAATTACAGAATTGGTAATTACTGTTGGATTTTAACAATGACAGGTGTTTCTGATAATTGTTTTGAAACTTATATTAAGATTACATCAGCTTTTAAGGCTTTGGATATACCTATTATTTACTCTCAAGATCAAGGAGAGGGTCTTTTTTTTTAGGGAAAAGTTTTCATACACAGCCGTGTATGTGAGAGGGTCTCTAACAAAGAGTTGGAAAAATCATAAATCCCCACCTATTAATTAATGCCTTGAATCTCCCACCCTCTCACATACACGGTTTACACTACTGTGTATGAAAACTTTCCCCTTTGTTTTATGAAGAATGGAAAGGGTCTTTGTAAATATACAAAAGTCATTTAAGTTTCTGAGGTAACCCCCATCATGGATAGTCTTTTACACACACACACCGGCAAAAAAAAAAAAAAAGAGGCTCCCTTAAAAAAAGAAGTAAGGAAGACCCATTTATGAGCTTGATGTCATTCAGATTTGAGGACTAAGGCCACCGAATTTGACCAAGTACAGGATGTTTTTCCCATGAAATTGGTAATATCATATCCAATATATAAACATGAATGAAGTCTGTAATTTATTTGATGCATTCCAACTTATTAGACCCGAAATTCAGATTTTCCTATCCAATTTCATTTTTTAGGAGGAATCAAAGAAAACCATTGCTTAAGTCATGTCCACTCCAAAGCCAAGGAAAGGAAAGGGTTGAACAGTGAAGTCTTTACAAGTCTTCTCTTCCAGTATAGCAGCTGGAGAAGAAAGACATACTTCAGCATTATACCAGAATTTTATTGTGATTCAATTAACTTTCTTGCTGTAAGCCTTACAATGTGTGCTCTGCACAAGGGATTTCAAATTGGGCCTAGATCATGACAAATATTTTCTAGTATCCACCATGGCTCTCTGCAACTTAAGAGATCCTAATCTCCTTTCACAATGCCCTCTTCTCCTTCACTTTCAAATCTCCTCTTCTTATTGGGTCTGATGCCTTCTGCATATTCCATGTTCTTAAAATTTTCCAGTTCTGATAGAAATACAAAAGATATCAGATTGGAGGACTCGGTTACTGGATACCCACTCACCAGGCAGTAGCTGAGTTAGCCAAGTTTAATACAGAAAGCCAGTGCACCTCTGAGACAAATCAAGAGGAAACATCATCGACTTCAACGTCCAGTTCTCCTCTATCATCAGCTCCAATCAATACATCTTTGGTTATGAGCTTGCATTTTTCCTTGCCTTCAAGGCTTCCACCCCCCTCCCCTTAATTCTACAGATGAATACCTTGGTCTTCATTTTAGCTCCACGAAAGATTAGGTTTTCACATTGGAATTGGAAGCAGCCAACCAAGAATGGAACCCATGGAACCAATTTGGTTAGATCACTACTCTATCAAATCTCAGGTTTGTATGCCATTGCCATGGGATGATACTGACACTTTTGGGTGGAAGAACTAATGCTTGGATCAGTTATAATTCTAGTGCCAAAAATTTGAGTATCTTCTTGACTTTAGCTGAGAATCCTTTTTTTAATGGAACTCCACCCTAGCTAACACTGTTGATTTGAGGGGTAAATAAAAATTGGACTTAAAAAAAACTGCGATTTGAATTAAACAGAAATTATTCGTTTATATATAAGAGGGTGACGTTTTGATGAGAGAGAAAAATAGGTAGTGACCAACATTGGACCTTTTATAAAAATATGGGTTAAAATTTTGGATAGATTTTAATATTTGTTGCAATTATTCCATATTGTCAATTTATTAAAAGATACCTTAAAAAAAATTATTAAAAATTTTTAAATTTTGGTTTTAATCAAAGTAAGAATTAATATCAGATTTCATCCCTTAAATGGTATATTGTTATGGTATATATTGGCCAAATGTTTTCTATGCCGGGTGCGTAGGCTGCGCCCAAACACATGGGGGTGGGCGAAATGATCACCCTGCCCACTGAAATGCAGGTCCATGTGTCTGGGCGCGGGCTGCGCTGCGGCACAAAGAACTTCAACCCATATATATATTTTTTAATAAGACTAATTTGTGTCATTTCACAAATACACTAAAAAAAATGTGCAATGCAATAATTTTTATTTTTAAAAAATTTTATTTTGGGTAAATTATACGTCACCCCTGGTTTTCAAACGAAACTCAAATCACCCCTTGGTTTTTGAAAATACTTATCTGTCCCCCTCTACAATAACGTTAGTATGTTGTTAGTTAGTGGTGTGAAATGACTATTTTACCCTTGTACTAAAACAATAGAATTAAATTTACAATACAAGAGTAAAATCGTAAATCAACACTAGTCAAGGGTAGTTTAAGGATTTAAATTTATTTAACTACCTAACATCATCACTTAACAGCATAAAACTAACGGTAAGGACTAACTTGTCATATTGGGATCTAATTCAAGGTGATTTGAGTATTTTTAAAAACTAGGGGGTGACATGTAATTTATCCAATTATTTTTTATTCTTGATTTAAGAACTTTTAGCTATAAAACAAGGATATTTACTAGAAGGTCTCAATTTCTAAATAAACCTGGTGTTGCCATCTAGACTCTAGAGTAGGGATGTTAATTCCAGGCCCCGCCCGCTATGTCACGCCCCTATTCCAAACAAGGAATATAATATAATATAAAGGGTGACTAGGACGACGCGTGTCATCCTACTAAACCGGTCGGATCACTGACACAGTGTCCCAACGCACAGTCATAACCAATATTAACACAATATAATATCAGAAAGCGAAAAAAAAAGAATATTACATTCCAAAGATCAGTAGTATTGCGGAAGCGTATAGAATCAAATAGTTACAAGATGTTCAAAGGCTAGATGATAAACACAGTAGTTAGTTACATTTTCAATGACCATCTAATAACTATCAAAAGGGTATACCAGTAAATGTTTAAACACGGGCCTAAGCCCCAAAAGTAAATCAAGAAGGGACCAAGTCCTGAATATCCTCACGGCCCGTAGGCGCAATCATCACAAGGACAACCGTCGCCATGTTCCTCGAACACAACTTCCGGCTCCCCCTCACCAATCTCATCGTATCCCGAGGGCTGAACTACAGGTCCCGTGAGATACCCGTCACCTGCATCATAATCTAAAAAGTGTGCGCACGAGGGGGTTAGCTCCACTGAGTCAGTGAGGGGATGGGGATGCACAAACACGCAATTCACATAGTCCAATGATGCATGCACATGTTAATTCCATTTTTTCACCTAACAAACAACTAAGTCAAGGTATATGCTACTGTGACAACTCGGAAGACACTGTGGGTCACTTAACTTATCGCCATAATGAAACCTCAATTGTCACTTGGGACCTACGCCGATCGAATCCTCCAAGACCACTCAGTGGCAGACCCCTGATAACCAATACTAGCATGACTGGCTTCTCTTCCCTCCACAGAATCCGGTGTACTGATTACCCAACACCTAAACCCCTGTTGGTAAGGGTCGTAGCATAAGGATGCAAAATCCTAACCGCAGATATACTACATGCAAGTCCTATCGTCCCGAGAGGTAATCCGGGCGCATCAACTTTTCATCTGGTTTAGTGCCCGGTTACCAACACGGCACGGCGCATACAGTCCAACATGACATTCAACATAATTACTTCATAAATGTATATAGTATCCTGGGTTTCGGCACCGTAACCCATCAAAGTAAAGCATCTCCAATCAACATCATAACAATCATAAATAAAAATATGCAATATGCGCAAGCATGCTTAATAATTTATAATGATGACATAATATACAATGCAATAATAATATCAAGCCCAAACAACCAAACCCACTCACTGTATGTGTTATGTCTCAAGTTATGGGTTGCCGCCGAGGTTAAGCAACACGTTGCAAGAAAGGGAAAATATAACCTAATGGAAAAGTGAGAACAAGGTTAATTATATAAAAGGGGAGAATCCCCAAAAGATACCCCATAATTTAGCTAAGTTTAAGGTTTCAGAGACAAGGTGGTTTTATGGGTGGTTTCATGCCCAAAACCTGAATCCACATGTAAATCCTAGCTGACCAAGGGCTCAGAAAGGTCTCTACCCAGTGTGGTTTTATGGGTGATTTGTCTCAAAATATGAAATCACACCTAAAATCGACTTTAATAGAGCTTTCTTAGGAGGGTGGTTTCTTGTAGGTACTGAAACCGTATGTAAAACCACACACCTGCAGAACTGAAAATGGAAAGGTTTCTCATCAGGGGTTTCTTCTCCAAGGGGTTTGAGGGTAAGGAGGCTTCAAGAAAGCTTCCCCCTAAGTTCAGTAGGGTCCTATGACTTCATTAGGTCCATGTAATCCCAAGAACTCAAGAGGGAAGGCAATGAGAATCCTATTTTAGGGCATAATAGGGTAGAAACCCTAAACCTTTCAATTGGAGATGGATTGTGAGCTTTAGGACTAGCCATGGAGTGAAATAGCTCCACAATAATCACAGCCAAGGGTTCCAATCGACCTTTGGGTTCTAAGACAAACCCTAGACCGATTCTCTCCCATTTCTCCAAATCCAAAATCAAAATAATAGAAGGGAGAAAGCTTTAATGGCTTACCTACCTTAAGGTAGAAGCTCCACGTTGAGGCTCCCTACGCTGCTGCACTCTTCTCTCTCCTTCTCTCCTTCCTCTTTACTCCTCCACGTTTAGGGTAGATGAGAATGATGAATGAGAAGTAAATGTTCTCTCTCTCCCTCTTGGACTTATTTATAACAAGTGGGTATTTGGGTACCTCAAGTCAAATGGGTCATGAGAGCCTAATGGGTTGACCCATTAGTTCTATGTGGGTAAGTGAATGGAATAACCCATCCTTGGGTCAATAGGGTTAAATGGGCCTTAGTGAAATGGGGCCATATAAGTTAAATGGCTTCTTAAGTTAAATGAGCCTGCCCACAAGCTTTAATTAGGGAAAAGCCCACTTTAAGATGGGTTCACATGAGATGGGTATAAATCCTCAATGTACTTCCCAAAGGTAAGTGGGACCCGAAATTAAAGTATTCCCTTCTCACATGAAATAGCTCGAGCGGTTTAGGCCTTGACCCGCACTTCGAGGTCACCAAGGAAATAATAAATAATAAAACTTGAGGGCTAGAACTTACTTTTCCCCTGTCATGGTTTATCACCCATGACCTCGAATAGCTTCGCCACCGCAATGCCAAGCTCATCACTGAACGAAGTGTCCAACTGAGGCGACGGTTCAGGATGCTCTCTCCTAAAATCCTCGCTTCCCGGACTGGTACTTGGAGGATAGTCAACGAAGTCGCCGTCAACGAACTTTCCTCACTGGCGGTTGAGGAATCTTTCCTCCACAGGCAAACCCGTATTGTGGTCAATGATTTTGTAACTAGGTTTGACCATCATGGAGAACAGGTCACCAGCATACATGGCAGCGGTATCTACACATCACGAGAAGAAATAATATTTAATTATATCCCGGGGTGCGGGTATAACATGCTAGGCCCGATCTAGTCCGCTTGATTAAAGCTTGGCCCAGCCCGGCCAGATTACTAAACCCCGTCAAGTGCCCGATCGGACCGACCAAATCCAGGCTCGACCTAGACCGCTCGGTTACAACCTGACCCTCTAACTTATAAACTTCCCCTCCCCTGCCCTCTAAATTTCTATTTTTTGGGTTTGTTTCTTGGTTGGACTTTGACATTTATTGGTTAGATACACTTAACGTAAGTGAGATGAGACTTAGTTTTAGTTTTTAGATCTTACTTTGTTAGATGTGCTTCTATTCGGTACTGTGCTGCTATTATTTTTCCATTACTTTATTAGATGTGTTTCTATTCGGTGTTGTGCTGCTATTTTAGTTGGGATAAGCTTTATTTGACTTTGAATTGAGGTGTACCATGACTGCCCAACGGTGTGATGGTCTTAACTTAAAATTCTGGTTGCATGTCAATTAGTAAGCTCACACCGTTTAGAGTTAAATAGCTCATTAGCTCGTTTTGGACCCGGTTTAGGTCCGTTTAGCCTGAATAAGGCTGCCCCAATTAAAGACCGAACACCGATCGATCGAAATGAAACCATACCATGCCCGCCCAAAGCAAACCCGAATGCCTAAACGGTCGGACATGGTGCAGCCTGTAAAATTGGTGAGGCCCGGCTAGGCCCGACTGAGATCGAAGGATTGGTACGGATAGTAGGGGTGTCAATTACAGGCCCGCACCGGCAGGACTGATCGGTACTGACCGATCAAAAACCATGATCGACATGACCAATTTGCAAACAAGTCGGTCTTATGGACCGACCGATTTATAATCGGTCGTTCCTGGTGCAAGATTGGAAACCGACCGATTGACCGAAATTGATTTTTAATATGGTGAAATGAACTCACCATTTTGCATGAATTGATACATTTAATGTCCTTTCCCATCGCGTTACTCACCTCACCACTAAAGAGTACAGCTGTACTAAAATATCAAAATTCTATCTCTTTTTTTCTCTCCTCTCTCCTCTCTCTCTCATTTCCAATTTAACAAAGGTGAAACCCTTTTTTTGATAAAACAGAGGCAAAACTAGAAACCTAAAACGGAAGCAAATGCAGCAGCAAGGCAGCACCATATGCAAAGCACTGAAATCTCCAATAGGGTCTCATGTAGCAAGAAGGCAAACTGGATCACATCGTGAAGAATGTTACTCCGGACTGATGATGAGCCAAGAGATTACCCAAGTCGACATCTGATCTCTCTCTCTCTCTCTCCTTTGTTGGATCTTAATCTGAGAAGGTATTGACATGAGAGACCTTATAACAGATTGAGATTTTTTTTTTCACTCGATTGTCACAAAAAAATTGCGTTTCTGTGATATGATTTCACCCTCTCTGAATGGGTTTTTTGTTATATAATTATTTGGTTTTGATTGAGTTGAAGTTTGTCCAACTTTGTGTGAAATCTGAGAAGGTATTGAATTTTGTTTTTCTTCCATTTGGATCTATAATTGTGTTGTCGATTATGGTCATTTTTTTTTTTCTCATTTGGATTTGTAATTGTGTTGTATTCATAGTGGATTATGATTTCTTGATTTGCAGACGATGATGATGATTACTGATGACCAAATGTTGAAAGTTTCCATGCCCTTTTATGGCCCGCTAACCGACCGATCGAATGTTATCAGTCCATGCCCAGCTTAGGAAGGCCCGTTTACATAATCGATCGGGAACAGTGCAAGTGTTAAAATTGGGGGTGCCCGATTAGGCCCGACCGAAACCGACCGCAACCGACCGATTGACATCCCTAACGGATAGGGGTAAAAATGTAAAAAAACCGTTTTTGTTTTGGTTTTGGTTTTAAAGAGTAGGGGTAAATTTGTACAATAAAAAATGATACGGACCGAGACCGATACCGATAACAAAAACCTCTGATTTTTAGAGTCATTACAGTCTCGCAGGAAAAACTCACAAACCTAAAAGCGGGAGAGGACAGAATTTTTGAAAACCTAGAGAGAGAGAGAGAGAGAGAGAGAGAGAGAGAGAGATTGAAGAATCAAAGAGAAAAGAGGAGAGAGAGAGAGAAAGAGTGACCGAGTGATTGAAGAATCGAAGAGAAGAGAGAAAACTAAGCTCTGAGCATCTGATTGTGTATTTGCGTTGGGGCCGGTGAACACTAAAGATGAAAGAGTGACCGAGTGATTAAAGAATCGAAGTGAAGAGAGAAAACTAAAGCTGTGAACATCTGATTGTGTATTTGCGTGTAACATAAAGTGTTATTAATTCTTAATTTGTTATAGAATTGTTACATGTATATTTCTATATACTGAAAAAGAGTGACTTTTTTCTGAGTTTTATTTTATAATTTGGATATGTTCGAAGTATTCATAAAATTTGGAGCAGGGGAATAATTCGAAGAATTATTTGCGAATTTGTAAACTATGGCTGGAGATTTCAAAGCAGTAGGAGCTTTCACCATTACTCCCCACAAAGTCTCCATCTGTATTCTCCTCCAGATCTATGCACCACCAGCTCAAGCCTCAGTGCCGTTTCCCTTCTCGTCCGTCTCTCAGCACAATCGCCTCGGCTTGTTCTTGTTGGCCTTGACAAAGGTTTGACTTTGAACTTAAAAGCTTTCTTTGTTTAATTTCTATTTTACAATATCTACGGTTTCCAGTAAGAGATTTTAGTTACTAAATGATACTTTGTTTGGTTATTCCTATATGCATAGTAGGTTCTGAATTGTTTTCTATTTAGAAATGCATGTAGCAACATTCTTTAATGTAATCTTTGTATTTAGAAATTATATATACTTCTGTTCTAAATGGTGCTTTCATTTGTGTTTTAGGGTTTTCTCTATTCGGTAATTTGCAATGTATGTACTGTTTTCCCGAATAAGGAATTTGTTGGGTTATTCCTATGTGCATGGTGATTCTGCTTTCATGTTAATACTTTACCAAGAATTGTATATATCTAAACATTGTTTAATGTATTCCTTCATTTTTGGATTTTATCTGCTTTCTGTTCTAAATGCTGCCACCTTCGGACTCCCTGGTTTATTTCCACTGGGAAATTTGCAATGTATGTTTTGTTTTCTCGAATGAAGAATTTTTTGGTTATTCCTATATGCTTAATAGATTGTGCAATCATGTTACTAGTCCTTCTGTCCCAAAACGACTGTCTTGTTTGAACAAACTTTACATTTTAAGAATCATTTACTAATTCAAAGTTCAAACACTGTGTCCAACATTATCCCAATAAGTTTGAGTTGTGTGAGGGAAAGAATTATGACAAATGAATACAGAATGTATGGATGATTAAATATTGAGCATTATGGGGAATCCATCAAAGCTTCATACCTTGGTTTTTAAAATGGATAAATATTTTGAGATAGTGGAAAACCTCAAACAGGAATCTATCTTTGTGGGATGTCTGACGGATGGAGTATTTTACCAGGAAATTTATATGGCAAACATTGTTTAGACTTCAGTGTAATTTGTCCAATTTTAGAATGTACACATACTTTCTGTTCTAAGTGGTAAGATCTTGTGCGTTCTTAGGTTATTCCATTTGGTAATTTGCAATTTATGTTATATCTTACTTTTGTCCAAAGTTTATGTCTGCTAGCTATTTTTACTCTATTGATTAATTGAATTAGTAACTGAGGTAATGTACTATGTATTTGAGCTGACCTGACTGTTAATGTCTGCACTGAAGCTAACCATTCTTTTATGCTGACTGCATTGTTAATAGGCCTCAGCAACTCATCAGTCAGGGTTATTACATTTGCATGCATGCCATATTCTATAAGCAAATATGCTGAATGTTCTTAAATCAACAATCTTTCAATCCTGTGGCAAGGGTGAAATACTTGGTTTCAAAAATCAGAAATCGGATCAATGAATCGACCGTTTCAGCTGATTTGGATCGGAATCGGTACTGACCGATTTGATCCCCGATTCTGTTTTTGAAACCTTGGTGAAATAGAAAAGAAAATTGAGTTTATTGGAGATATTTTGGTCTATTGGGTGGCTACTGTTTATAAGATTTTTCTTAGCTATTCTCTGTCTGAGAGTTACCCTAGTGATTGTGTTGGAATATGACTTATGAGCCTTTGACACATATGTTCTGTTGGAAGGTTAAGAAAGAAGATGATCGACCTCTGGCTTATCATAGGTTGTTCATTCTATAAGATTTTGTTTGAGGCTTCGAACACATTAGGGCATTTATTCGTGTTAGTAATTCCAGATTTATGTTTTATATTTAAAACCACTCCTGGACTTCTATTAACCACTGTTGCAAGACTTATTTTTTGTTGTAATTCATACCAAGGTCCAAGTGAACAAGTCAAACCCTAAAGTAACACTAGCACTTGCATCACTTTTACAATTTTCTGTTCTATACAGTATAGAGGATGCTGTTGATAAACTACAAGTTAGAATAAGCATTCTCATGTATTTAATATTTTGGTCGTTAGAATTTTTTTTGACTCTGACTTGGTTTTAGAACCTGGGGTTTGGTTGGCCTGCAATTTTAATGGCTAATGGGGTGAATAGGACTGATTAATGAAATCTGCACATTCATATTTGAATTTAGTGTGCTTGTTTTTGTTTCTCTCTTCTGCCATTAATCCTTGTGGTTGACTTGGGAAGTGGGCACTGTGACATGATTTGACCAAATGATTCAAAAGTTTTGTTTGCAGAGTCATGATTTTGTTGAATTTAAATTTTTTATACTTCTATTATACGTCTTTAAAATTTGTTATCAAATTTTATTTTGTAGTCTTGTGATGACGTCATGGAGCCAACATTAGATGAGCTTACAAATCAATTGAGAGAAATTGGTGGCTTGCTGAATCATTGGTTAAGTGATCATTTAACCCGACGGTTATCATCTCTAGCTTCCCCTGATGACTTGTTTAATCTTTTCAACAGTCTTCGAAGTGAGTTAACCACTATCATTTTGTTCTTTTTCATCATCTTTTTCTACTACTTTACTACCTTCCCTCCCCCCCCCCCCCCCCCCCACACACACACACAAAAAAAAACAGTCAGTTTAATCTTTTACCTCCCCTCCTTAAATTGATACTAAGTATACTCAGAGTTTTCATCAGGTATCCTCGGGGGCCCTGAAACAAGTGTTTTGGAAGATGACCAAATCATCTTGGATCCAAACAGTTACTTGGGAACGTTTCTACGCCGTTGCCTGCTTGCCTTCAATCTATTATCATTTGAGGTATTTTAGGTTTTTGTGTTACTTAACAGTTATACTAAGATGCTGTTGTTTACTGGAAGCAAGTGAGAGCACAATTCTAGCTTTCACTCCACAGCCCCACTGCTCAGACCACACTGTGACACATTACCTGTTTGGTGTTTTTTACCCCCATACTTAATTACACACTTATTTGTGAAAAAAACAAGTTTTTTTTTTAGCTATACTTTATATTTTGTATCTTAAATTATTATAATAAAAAGGTACCTAAATCAGTTGTAGATTTTAACTAACTCCCCCCCCCCCACAAAAAAAAAAGGGTTGTGGACTCACCTACTATAGTTTACATATAATTATGTTAGAGTATTTGATAATTGATATGAGGTGACCAACCACATTTCTATGCTCCTTTTATTGAAAAAATGGCACCGAATAAGGTCTAGAAAGGATGAAATGAATTGAAATTACTCAAAATGTGGTACTTTTATGTAGGGATTATAACATTTTGTCGAAACTACATGAGATTTTTCCTGACTGATTGAGATTTGTTATTCATTTCCACCAGGCTATTGTTTAGAACCTTGTCATAACAAAAAAAATTGCACAGTTTGATAGAAATTTTGAAATGTTGAAAATGGTAGCCTGTCAATAGCTTTAGTATGTTTCCCTCCATGCGGTCCACCCGTTTTGTTGTCATTGTCCTCCCCAAGGGCTTATGCCAGTCGGGGTGTGGATTGATCCAAAATGCATGGGATCCACTACCACCAATGACAAGCATTTAGTTCTCACTTCGGATACTGCTTTTGGTAAGTCCTTGAGATGGAGTGAAACCCTTTACTAATGGTATCATCACTCCTCTAGCATTTGGCAATGAAACCTCCACATAAGTATCTGATGATTGTGAACCGGTGCTTGTGCCAGAGGTGGAATGGGAGATCTACCAAGTTTTCTGAACACCCACCTTCCTTACAGAGGTTTTTATCATCGCAATCCAGAAACAACCAGGAAAGTGTGACAAAAGAAACTGCACTGCAATTTCTCTGGTGGGGATATCAAGCATCATACACATGTTACTTGTGCTGAAAACTGCTTGGTTCCTGCTAAACTAGTAAATATTAACGAATCAGCATATTTTAGGAGCTCTGAACTGTAGAGTCAAGCAATAAACGAATTTTCAGTAGGCACTTCAGACATTACCAGAACTGCTCCCCTCTAGATCCAAAATCCATTACCCCAGAGTTGACTTTTGGGGGGGTGGGTCGGGGTGGCATACAGCATGTTTGATTTAGTACCGCCAAGGGGAAATCAAGGAGTACCAACAGCACATTTGTTCTTTCTTTCCTTCCTTTTGGCGGCATTGATTAATGATTGGTAATTCATGTAGATCGTGGTTCTTTAGTTGAAGACTTGAAGTTTCTGAATCTTTAAGTCAAGAAAATTACTAACATTTGGTAAATTTTTAAGTCAAAAGGTGCTTTACATGGTCCACGTAGGAAGGTTCTCCCATACGTCCCAGCTAGTTTTTTCCATGTGGGTAGGTGATGTGGTGATTCCAAGTGTTGGATAGATAAGCTATGGTTTGGATTGGCCACTTGCCAATTTTTGGAAGCCAAATTCAATCACATTCCTTTCCTTGTATTGGTATTTTCCCTTTTATTTTCAGCCTTAAAAAAAAATTGACCATTTTTTCAAAAGCTCAACCTTTTTAATGGGTTTTGAAAGGCCTTACTTTTCACATGGTCAACTCCATTTGGTTTGAAACTTGACTTGTGAATTGTGAGCAGGGCCCTAGGCCCTACCTGCCTGCAAAATTTGGCTCCCACCTGATCTTCCCAGTATTAGATATGATGCCAGTGCAGGAAGGCCATTCTATGTGGATGTTCAGGAGACTAAACCCTGTTTTAGTATAGGCAAGTATCATTTCTGCTGGATGAGCCCTTCTTCTATTTGCATTTAACCAGATATTTGTATTTCAAAACTGAATTAAGAAATTTCATTACTTCAATAGATATATGAATGGTGGTGTCTTTTATTGTTTCACACCATTAAAAGGTTGACTTTTTCTTGATCTTTTTAAAAAAAAATAAATATTCTAATCCATTAGAGAACTTAATTATTTTTTAATGTTTTATGCAGGCAATCTGCCACCTTTTGACACATATAGGGATCTATTGTAAGGAGGTTGCCTCATCTTGTCGTCCTTATGATTTGCCCAATGATGATGATTCTAATAATGAACTAGAAGAGTTGTTGGGTTATGAGGATATGGATCTTGAGACCTTTGTTTTTCGTAAAGTTGCTGAAGAAGCTGAAGCTAGAAAAAGAGCTAGGGAAAGTGCTACATTCCATCTTCATGCACCTAAGTCACTTTTTGGGTTGGTGGAAGGTATAATTTCTGAATACATTATTTCAGTGCATGCCTAAACAGTCTGATATTTTCAAGTTACATTCCCTTGAGATGATATTTGGAAGGTACTTTTGGGGTCCTCCAAGGAAGTGCACATACCCCTAGTTCTCCAGCAGTGCATGACCCAATCGGTTCCACATTTTGGAGTGGAGAAATGAAAAATATACTCTAATCGTGCTCGTCTGGAGGCGGAATATTTTTTGGGAGAGCACCTTCAATGCTATATTTCTCAAGTTAGGTGCCTCTTTCCCTTGTAGCACCCACTGTTCACCTTCATTAGAGCATTAAGATTGTTCTTGTTAAGTGTTTGTTCTTTGTACATACTTATATTGAACTAAAAAGCTAAGGTGATTGATATACTAGAAGCAGTCTCCCAAGTCCCGACCAGACTTTGCAGTTGCATGGCTGAAAGTCCCAGTAGTATCTCTGTAGTTCTTTACCTATTCCCTTTTCAATGATTGGTAATGTTACTGATGCAGTTAAATCACCTAAATGGGCTTATTTCTAATGAAATAAGCCTTGCGTTGGGTTATATATGTGTTGGTCCTTTGATCCCATGGGTTTTCGTTGTAATGGGCCACTTTAATTGGGTGAATAATATGTATTACCATAGCCCATGGGGGGGGGCAGGACAAAGAAAGAATATACAAAGGAGAAAAGGGGGGGGGGGGGAGAGAAACAACCAACCTACGCAGAGGTTGAAGAGAAAAGGGAGGGCAGGTCAAGGCCCCAAAAACCAGCAATATGCCTATTCCTAGGGTTGTCCTTGACAGTGCGAAGATGGGCACGACTGGGCTTGGAAGACACGTCAAAGGAGATGGCTTTCCAATTCAGATCGAAAGATCGAGAGTTGGAAGTCCATCTCCTAAGGTTGCGCTCCATCCAGATGTGGTGAATAGCAGCTCCAAAAACCAACTTACCAATGGTGTCACATATTGAGGACCCTGAGAAAGATTTAGCCATCCAAAGCCATTCACAGTCAAGGTGGAGAGGTCTCCTGTTGCGATGCCAGATGGAGGAGAGGGCTTTTATCCAGATGGTAGAGGTGAAGGGGCAGTCAAAGAAGAGATGGGGGATGTCTTCAAGGCCATTCCAATAGAGGGAGCAGGCGGGTGAGGCAGGGATGTGGCGGTGAATAAGGAAGGCTTGGATGGGGAGGCAAAGGCGAAGGGCTCTCCAGGTAGTGATGCTGTGGCGAGGAATATGGCCTTTGAACCAGACTAGGTTATGCCAGGGCACGGTGGGGGCGGTGGGTCTGATAAAGTTCCAGGCTGATCTGGTACTGAATAGGCCAGAGGGGGAGGGCGACCAAATGATTCTATCATCATGGGGGGGGGGGGAAGGGGGAAGGGGGGAGAGTAGGCCAAATCCGTGAGACAATGGAGGGGTTGAGAAAAGGGGGGGGGGGACCAGGAGCCAGAAGAAATGAGACAGGAAAGGGGGGCATTTTTGGGAAGACCAGAAGAGTATATCGACCAGGGGCCAAGAGCACAGAAAAGGATACCAAGAGGGTGCCAAGGGTCGAGCCAGAGGGAGATGGAGGATCCTCTGGCAATGGAGGAAGAGATACCACGAAGGGCCAGGGGGCGAAGGGCTAGGATCTTTCTCCAAATCCAGGAGGCATCAGAGGGGACGGGGACAGTCCAGATAGAATCGGACTTTAGGAGATGACAGTAGACCCAGCTGACCCAGATGGAATCCTGATGGGAGGAAATTTTCCAGATAAGCTTGAGAATACCAGCAGTGTTGGAGTCTTTTATACCCAGGATCCCAAGACCACCTTCGGCTTTTGGAAGGCAAATAGACTTCCAGCTAGCAGGATGGGGGAATCTAGAGGTATCTGTCCCTTTCTAGAGGAAAGCACAGAAGAGACGTTCCATCGCCTGGATGGTGGCTTTGGGAAGGCCGAAGATACCACTCCAATAGATATAAGAAGCTTGAAGGACAGAGCGGATGCAAACAAGGCAACCGGCGTAGGAAAGGAGTTTGCTTTTCCAAAGTTGGAGTCGCTTGCGGATGTTATCCAACATAGGAGCACAATGGTGGCTGGAGAGTCTGGCCGGAATGAGAGGGAGGCCAAGGTATTTGATTGGGAGGGAGCCGATGGAGAAACCAGTGAGGGTCAGAAGGGAGTCATGGTCCAGATCGGAGATACCAGAGAGAGAGTTTGGATTTGAGGAGGTTAATACGAAGGCCCGAGAGGGTCTCAAAGAGGTGGAGAGAGTCCATTATGGCAAAGATGGAGGAGTGAGAGGCCTTAGAGAAGATCATCAGATCGTCTGCAAAAGCGAGGTGAGTAAGATTAATGTGCTTGCATTTAGGCATGGGAGAGATGAGGTGGAGATCGATCTTGGATTGGAGGTTGCAGGAGAGAACTTTCAGGGCGATGGAGAAGAGGAAGGGGGAGAGGGGACACCCTTGGCGGATGCTCACTCTAGAATGGAAGAAGCCAGCCAGAGAGCCGTTGACTAGAACCGAGAAAGTAGGGAAAGAGATGCAAGCATGAATCCAGTGAACAAAGGCAGGGGGGAAGCCCATTTGAGAGAGCACTCCGCAGATGAAGTCCCAATGGAGGGAGTCTAAAGCTTTGTGGAGATAAATTTTCATAAGGGCAGCCGGAGAGTGAGATTTGCTGTTAAATCCCCGCACGATCTCAGAGCAAAGGATAATGTTGTCCGCAATGCTTCTCCTAGAAATGAAGGCGGATTGGTTGGGGCTGACCAAAGAGGGGATAATCGCCTTGATTCTGTTGGTAAGGATTTTGGCAATGAATTTGTAGATGAGGTTGCAAAGGGAGATGGGTCTGAAGTCCGAGAGAGAGGTGGCTCCCTCTTTTTTGGGAATGAGGCAAATGAAGGTTTGGTCGACCTGAGCCAGCTGACTTGGCTTATAGAAGAAGTTGCGGATGGCTTTGAAGAGATCTCCTTTGATGGAATCCCAGCAGCTGAGAAAGAATCCCATACTGAATCCGTCAGGGCCAGGAGCTTTGTTGGATTTGTGGGAATGGATGGCCTTGGCGATCTCCTCATTAGAGGGGATGCTGATGAGGGAATCCACAACGAGGGGAGGGAGGAATTTGTTGATGAGATCAGGGGGATGGGGGTGGAAGGAAAGGGGGGGGGGATTGAACAAGTCAGAGAAGAAGGAGATGGCTGCATATTTGATATCACTAATCGAGGTAAGGGGGGAGCCATCAGAGGGATGCAGGAGGGTGATGGAGTTAGAGTTGAGTCTGGCTTTCAGAGACCTGTGGAAATGAGCAGAATTTGAGTCACCCAACTCTAACCACTTGATACGGAATTTTTGACGCAGGAAGCTTTCCTCCAGGGAGGAGAGAGAGAACAGCTCCTCAGAAAGGAGTTTTTCCTCAGAGGAAAGGAGGGGATTGAGAGGGTTAGATTGGAGTCTGGCCTGGACAGAGGAGAGATTGGATTTGTAGCAGGAGAGCCTGGAATTAATGTTGCCAAAGGAAGAGATGTTCCAGCTTTTGAGGGCAGCTTTGGTGTTGCGGAGCTTCCTGGTCAGGGCAATAAGGGGGAGGGAGGGAGAGGAGACAGGGGTGCGCCAGGCCTTGAGGACGGTGGGAAGGAAAAGATGATGGGAGGTCCACATGTCGAAGAATTTGAAAGGCTTAGGGCCAAAGGAGGAATAGGGATGGCTAAGGATGTGGCAGGGGCAGTGGTCAGAGAGGCCTTGGAGAAGGAAGTTGGCAAGAGAGTGGGGAAAGGAGGATAGCCAAGCCTCATTAGAGAGGAAACGATCCAGCTTGCAGGTAATGCGATCAGGGCCAACGCGCCGGTTGTTCCAAGTGAGGGGGGAACCAGTCCAGCGAAGGTCCTCAATGCCTAGTTCTTCTAGGCAATCGTTGAAAGCAAGGACGGAGGAAGAGTCAATGGGTCTGCCGCCCAATTTTTCTTCTTGGGTTCACACCACATTGAAGTCCCCACCTAAATCCCAGGGTGTGGAGTCCATAGAGGTATTGAGGAGGGAGAGGTCCAACCAGAGAGAAGAACGGTCAACAGCATGATAGCAGGCATAAACAATGGTCAGAAAGAAAGTGGATTGGGAGTTGGGGATGGAGAGGCTGAGATGGAGGAATTGGGAGGAGGAATGGGAAAGAGAGATGGTGATTTTGGCTCCTTCCTTTGTTCATCTTTGTTGTTTCGGTTGGTGAGTTCCTCTCCTGGTGGTCGAGCTGATCTACGAGCACTCTCTCCCTATCAACATTAGGGAACCAGCTTCGAAAAGCAGGCTGGTTGGAACCAAACCCTTCGAAATAAATAGGGGTGGCTCGCTTACAGGACTAACCCACCCACTTTCAACCCGCTTTCTATTATTTCAGGATTGCTGGCCCTATATCATTGAAGCTTCCCTGCTTTCCCTTATCAATTAATAACCACACCCTTTTTAACCCTTCGCCCGCCCACCACCAGTGGAAGCAAGCTACCCCAGCGTAGAAAACCAGAACTCGTTTAGGGTGGTTTATGAAAGAATTCACCCCCATACCTATCGGTTGCATCCAATTACCCTCATATATACTAGATCATATACGTTTGAAGAGCACTAGGGGAGTTCGAAGTGGACTATAGCGAGGAGGACGACAGCTTGGTACGCTCTTACCGCTCCGTGGGGGGGGGTGAGGTTCCCCCCGTGGCCGGCTATTGTGCCGTTAAAGGTTACCAAGTACAAGTTGTAAACAATGCCAATAATGAGAATAAAATTATAACACATTACTCTGTCGCTCAGTCCCCTTCGATGGCAGAAGGCCATCCGAAGGTCTTCGATTATCAGGGGGCTCTGCAGCTGAGTTTCCTTGATAAAAAACATGGAGTGAATTGGTTTGACTCACCACTTTTTGATGACCAATAAGCACGATGTTCCGTTCTCATATCGGATGAATGGCCAGTCTTACTATACAACTATTTGGAGATCAGAGCCGGCCATCGAATGGCTAAGTTGAGCTTAGAAGAGACCAAAGAGAGAATTCGCATATGTTTTCCATGAGTGCTTTCTTCGCATGCTCAAGACAGCCATAAAAAGGGAATTTTTCTATCTCTTTAGAAAGTAGGGGTATTCTTCACCTAGTTTTGTCAACATCAGGTTATCTAGATCTTTAGCATCTCTGACTTTGATTTGACAATACAAGAGAAGTATATTAAATGCTGAAAGTCAGGGCTTGACAGCGCCTCACTCGGGCAATCAAGGAAACGGTCGTGAGGATCACTTTCACATTTACGAGCCTGGAAATCAGGAGTTATACCTCTACACAGATTCAGGCTGCGGCCATACGAGTTCTTGAAAAAGACATGCTTCTTATAGCGCCTCGATTAAAAAAGCCTTTCTTCAAGAGACTTTTTGGATCAAATTGAAATTGGAAGGTGCCGTATTTAAGAAACCATTTCGGATAGCTTATCCTAAAGTGGTTTCCGCCACTGTCTATTGGATAGATTCATAAGAATACTACTGAATGCAATGTCCTTGTTCCGTTGTTATCCATCTTGCTATATGCATGCCACGCTGTTTAGTTGATTTGCGTGGCCCAACCACGACTGCTTTTAGGCGTAAAGGTTTTTAAACACAACCACTAATCGATCAATAGATTTGTTACCTGCCGAGGTGGGGTTGACCCATATTAGAAGGGCCTTCCTGTGGGCGTTCCTTGCCCTTGGTATCTGACTTTCTCCTTTCGGGATTCCTTTCACTCTTATTACTTTTGCTTCCTTGCCAATTCATTGATGAAATCTTCGAATAAAAAACTTCCATAATGAAAATGAAATGTTCGCTTTCCGAGGAAGGGCTCGCTCCCGTTTGACCGGGGGGTTGGGGGGTTCGCTCTGTTAGTGGATTGCTACCATGTCCAATGGCCACTGGCTCACGTCCTTGTAAACAAATAAAGTTTTTTGTTTTCTTTTGATAATGAATCTTCATCAATTTCATTTCTCCGGGTTATAACTATGTTCGACTGATGGGCCTAACCCATACTTCCTTTTATCTTCCTTCTTATATTCAGAGGCAGTTCAGACTTATTCAGGATGTTCCACCAGTGGTTGAGGCCTACAAGATAGGACCTCCTGAGGCTTTGAATCCCGAGCTGGTGGGGTACATAGCTGAGCATTGGTATTGGAAGTTTCATTACGTGGACAGGGAATTTGTGGAGCCGCTAGACGCTCCAACTGAGGGAGAACCATGGTAAACGGCTGTCAATGTGGCCATTTCTTGGGCACCAGAGGAATTCGTCAAGGTGACCCCCTCTCCCCCACTTTATTCATTTTTGCGGAAGAGGTCCAACGTAGATGGTTGGCCAAGCTCTTCATGGAGCAACAAACTTGTGCTTACAAAGTGCCAAGAAAGTGCGGAATCATATCCCATCTGCTATATGCGGATGATACCATAGTTTTCTGCAATGGCAGGAAATCGACACCCCCCCGCTATTACAATAAGGCCCTTCAGCTTACTCCTGCATCATTTAGGGGTGCGATTGTTTTTTAGCCGGCTTAGCATAGATTGTAGGCGGCAAACAGAGATAGAATGGTTTTGAACATGAATTATCGGCACCTTGAACTGTACTATCGGAACTGTGCTCTGAAGATTGATTTAAAGTAAACCAGTCAGATGTATCAGAAAAGGTAGTGACCTCCCCCTGAAAAGTATCACGACCATAAAGAGAAGAAGGATTAGCATATGGAAAATTGTGCTCATCAAAGATCACATGCCTGGAGATGTAAATTCGCCCTGTAGGGGGATACAGACACCGATATCCTTTGTGTTGAGGACTGTAACCCAAAAACGCACAAGGATAGGATTTTGGACTAAACAACTTCTTTGCATGATCACGAAGATAAGGGAAGCAATGACAGCCAAACACTCTAATCATAGAGTAATCCGGATCTCGACCATAAAGAGCAAAAAACCAAACTCTGCCTTACGTAAAGTTGCCAGAGTACGCTTAACCTCTGGATTTGAAATCTCGTTGCATCACAAGTTCGCACGACAAGCCGCATTGTGCACTAAAGCTTGGATGATGAATGCCAAACAATTGAAAGATACAAGACTCTTTTAGAGCCTGAAATGTGTACCTAAGGGCTAGATACAAAGATGCCTTCCCTCTCTTCCCTTTCTTTTGAGATGAATGCATGCGAACAACCATGACACGCTAGAAATGAGAAAATTTCTAGCTGAAAACGATAACGATAGCTAGCTCTATAAAGGAGAGAAAACCAAAAGAATGCCCGAGGGAGCACCCCGCCTTAGGTAGCGTTGCCCAGCTTATGTTTGATGTACAAAATGAAACTCTTAATCCCAACTTCCTCGAGAAAGTCTCTGCTACGCATGAAACATCTAAATAAATGAATGTCACATCTTTGTCTCAACTTCTTTTGCAGAAATTGCTTTGTTGCAGCGGCTAGGCAGCCCTTATTTCGTAGTTGCAAGCGAAAAACAATCTTTACAGGGTTTGACAGCGCCTCGACTTATGGACAAACCATGGTCCTATAGTAATAACGAGGTTGAAGTCTTCAACGTTTGCAAATCTGAACAGAAAGTAAGCGCCTCCCATGGCCATGATCTGACCTCCTCCTTTCATGTTGCTTGTTTCCAGACTGCTTGCATTCTCTCGGTGAGCAATTTTAGGTGAACAAATCCGCCTAGGACTTTGCCAAGAAGGCATAAGTTCCAGGCCTCCACACTCTTTGATAGAGTACTTCGATCTCCAACTCGTATTTGTTCTCCCATTGCGAATGAGAATCACTATCCAAGGAACTCCATCTTCTATATCAATCATAGCAATCACCAAGTCAGGACTTGAAAATCAGCCAGATTCAGAGCGCGAAAACAGAAAGGATGGAGCATCCCCATTATCGAAGCGCAAAAAGGCTCAAGTCACATCACGCTACTCAAGATGAAAGCATTTAAAAATCTCAAGGGGAAGAAATCAAGAAATCGAGGAAAGAGAAGAAGAATAAGAAGAAATGAAAGAATAAGGGAAGAAGAATAAGGGAAGAGAAACCAATACGAAGAAGCAAAAGCCAGCGAGTGCCGCCTCTGACTAGAGGAGACGACCTGATGCCCGTTCTAACAGTCAGACTGCCCAGTGAGGCTAGCATAGCAGACAATAACGCGAAATCTAGGAAGGGGGAGGGGAATGCTAAATCTGAAGCAAACCGTTAGGCTAGTTCCCGTGGAGTGAGTATAGTGCATGGGTCCCAGAGGAACCAAATCCGACCGAGAGGGGAGTGATTGTAGTTAGAGAGAAGGGACCATGAGGGGGCAATAGAGGCAGCAATGCGGGCTGCATTATCTTGCTGAACGCGGGTTTCAAGGAGGGCACAAAAGGAGGAGTGGGTGGATTTGATGAGAGAATGAATTTCCTGATGCTTGGCCAGGGAGTTGAGACCCCTGACATTCCAAATGAGGCCGGCAGACATGATCACTAGGAGGGAAATGGCAAAGAGCGCACCAGAGGGGTGCTGTGATAGCGACGTCGAAAGAAGACTAGAGCCGGATCTCGGACGAGAGGCCTGCGGGGGGGGAAGGGAGGGGAACAAGGGGGGGAGGGGAGAGCAAGTGGAACCGGGGGGGGGGCAGGTCAGGTGAAGGGGGGGGGATCAAAAAGGGAAGGGGAGGAGATGGACCTGGTGAGGGATTGGGAAGGGGGGTTAGGGAAAAGTTTATGGTAGAGGTGGGCTGGAGGTTGAAATATGGGCAGGTTATAGGTGAAGAAAGACTGGACTTGGGTTGGGGGAGGAAGGGTTAAGAGGGGTTGGTTAGAGGTGGGCTGGGAAGATATGGGCTGTACGGTGGATGGGAGGGTTAAAAGGGGGGGGAGAGGTTAAGAGGGGCAGAGATGGGCCAGGATCAGTGTTACGGGCCAGGCAGCTGGGCCAAACAGGAAGGTGGGCCAGGGCCAAGGGGTGATCTATCGAACTGGAGGGGATATGGGCCGAAGAATAAGGCCCAATAGGCGAGACGTTAGAAAGGTTAGGTGGGATGGGCCAGGGGGGGTTAGGGAGCAGGGGAGTAAAATGGGTAAAGGGGTGGTGGAAGAGGGGGGGGTAAAAGTGGAAGGACAGAAAAAGTGTTATACGAGGAAGGGGACAAAAAGGGGGGGCTTCAAAGAGGGGAAATAACCAGACAGGGAGGTTGCTGGGGGAAGAGCAGTATCGCGAGAATGGCAATGGATGGTGGTCTTTGTCATTGGACTATAATGTTATGTAGAGCTAAGTCACAAGTGATTCAACCCCAAATAGGATGACAAATATAACCCAGATTAGGTACTGATTTCAGACATATAACAATATATGAATACATAACAAACAGTGGGAAACAATAGATTAAACGAACCCTTATAACCCCTAACAACACCTAACAATGATAATGCATAATCCAGCCAAAGAGGACAATAAACAGCAGCAATATAACACCTATTGCAGGCAGAGCTAGGTTTCAAGAACCACAGCAACAGGGATTAAAAAGGGGTGATATTACTGTTGAATGGAGGTATGGATGGATGGATTCAACCCTCAAAACCTCGGGCAGAATTGACGGCCCAGTGCTGAGATCTTTCGGGTGAGGGCGGGCCTTGGTGCAACAGTATTGTGATCAAGTGGTCAGGGCTTCGAGTATGGAAACAGCCTCTCTGCGAATGCAGGGGTAAAGCTCCGTACATTACAACCCTCCCCAGACCCTGCAGTGGCGGGAGCCTCGTGCACTGGGTATGTCCTTTTTAGGAGATTTCTGGTACTAGACAAACTAGAAGTTGAAACAGCTCTAAACTCCAGTCAAGTGGGGCTCCTTATGAGTGGATTTGATCCTCAAAACTTGGGCAGCAACTGATGGTTGTCTTGGGAGATTGAAAGCCTTAAAGTTTTCAGCAAGAAAATCTTCAAAACCAGAATCAGAGATGGTGGGATCCTACAATCAGCAGCATTAACAACATCAATTAAGTACAATTCAATGGGTATTTCAGTAGGCAATCAGAAGCTTCAATAGGGGTCTCCATTGGTCTTAGATGGCCAAAGAAATAAACTCAGAATGGGGGTATCAATTGGAAGTAGGAGAAGGGGAAGAAAGGATAGGTAGACTCTCTCAGTCTAGGGTATCTCACCCAAGGTCTCTCACTTCACGGCATCTTACAGATTCTCTTTGCACAAGAAAGCAAAACTTTCATTCAATAAATCGTGGGGAGGAGACTCTTAAGGTTTCCATTACATATAGTGTATACTTACTAAAAACAGGATTAAAAAGTAAACAAAAAGGAAAGTACAAGAAGCCTTTTACAAGGGAATCATGAGGCTTGCACACTAAGAAAACTATAGTCTTAGTTAAGTTAACAAGGGCTGAACTAAATTAGGAAATAAATAACAACAACAACAACAACAACAACAGACTCAGCCTAATCCCAACTTAATGGGGTCTGCTACATGGATCCAAACAAAACAAAGTAGGTAAGACTGAGGTCTAAACAAAAAAGGGGAATGAAGAGATGGAAAAAGAGGGATGGGGAATGAGATGAGAAATGAAAAATTGAAAATGACAAATGAGAGATGGAAAATAAAAAGAAAAATGAAAGATGAAAGAGTAAAGATGAAAGTAAGAGGAAAGAGGCACAAAATAGCAAGTTAGGAGAATCTCAGATAAATGGGGTCTGCTACATGGATCCTTGCCCTCCAACAGGCTCTATCTGAGGTCATACTTTGTACAAGACCTAGACTACGCATGTCCTTCCTCACAACTTCTCCTATGATCATTTTAGGCTTGCTCCTAGCTCTTTTAGCTCCTTCAATCGGAATCATCTCACTCCTTATTGGGGCGTCCCTAGGTCTCCGTTGAACATGACCATACCACCTCAAACGACTCTCTCGGAGCTTGTCATTGATCGGGGCAACTCCTAAGTCAGCTTTAATACGTTATCCTTCCTAGTTTTTCCGTACATCCATCTTAACATCCTCATCTCTACTATACATAGCTTCTCAATATGACATTCCTTACCTGCCCAACATTCTGCCCCATACTATAGTCGGTCGTACAACAGTCCTATAGAATTCATCCATGTCAATTCTACTCGACTTATCTCCATTTAGTAGTTCACAGATATACTCATCCCATCTCTTCACAATGTCCTCATCCCTTACCAACACTCTTCCATCGTCACCCTTGATACACCTCACTTGATCGAAATCTCTACTTTTCCTTTCTCTCATCTTAGCTATCTTATATATAGGAAATAAATAACAAAAGATACAAAAATTCATCAGCTAGCTGTTCCCCATGATTTGGCTTTGAGTGAGCCAAAAACTCCCAACCCGCAAGGGTTGGCCCTATGGCCCATGGGTCTGGCCACTTAATGTGCATCATGGGCCACTCCTTTGATTCTTGCGGCTGTATTTGAAGCCCAAGAATCTGTCTACAACATAATGTGGGTAGAGGCTAGGCATACAAGATTGCTTAGTTCAGTGCCATTAATTCTTTATTCTAATTGTTATTTAGTGTTCTAGTTAGGTTGGATTAGGATTCTAGAAGTCCAGTCTTGTTTTGAGTCAGATTTCTAGTTAGTTTAGATTACCTTGTTAGTTAAGGATTGGGTTAGGCCTTTCCTTTTTAGTGTCAGAGTCTTTTTTGAGTTTTCTATATAATTTGTTAGGGGGCTCAACATTGTACACGAAAATTGTGTTTGATCAAGAAAACCTTGTGTTCGATGAAGGCTGGTTGGTGTTTGATCCATCCAACCAACTTGCGGTGTGAAGCCCGTGTCTTTCTTTTTTTGCTATTTTTTTCCTTCCTCTATCTTCCTCTCCATTAACAAGTACTGTCTAGTTTTCTGCAACTAGTAATCTGAATCTGGAATTTCTACGCAAGGCTTTTTTCACTCGACTTATAGTTAAGAGAATCTGGCCATTAGACTGCCTCCAGATTTTGAGGAGCTGTCCTTTACTGTTTTAGAGATACTCTATCAGAATCTCCATCAGATCTGACCTGTGGATCTGGTTTTATTACAGAATTCCTATTTTGCCCTTGTGTTCTCAGATTGAATACTATCTATTTAAGTGCTTCTCGATCCATTGTTTCTACTGATTTGTCATTGCCAGCAGTTATCTCATCTGACCAAACTCGATTGATCATCAACTTCCTGTTATCTGAATTTGGATATGATCTGTGAAATTATAGAAATACCCTTGTCCTAGTGCTAGTAGGAGTGTAGGACTGACTCATATTCTCAGATCCAGCCCTTGCATTGAGTTGGGATTTTCAGCAAGTATTCTATGCCCCTTGTTTACTGAACTTGATTGAGTTTCAGTCTCAGCTGACCTACTGATTTTGAGTTATAGCAGTTCTCCTAAATCTGGATTTTATCCTGTGTTTTGATTCTGTTTTGGTACTGTTTTGATCATTCAATTGCAGTTCTACATTAGTTAGCATCAATACTAAATTATGAGTACATTATTTTTTAAGTACTCATTACTCAACACCTCATTAATTTCAAGGAAAAAAAGGGTTACCTTCAAATTCGAATCTTGCAGAAATCTTCCTCAATTCCAACAACTGATTGTTATAGATGCTTTGAAGTAGTCCGCAATGTCTTGATCCAGCAAGAGATTGAAGCCATTTTTTTAGGGGTTCTAGTGGTTTTGGTTGAAACCTTTGACTTTGATCGAAATGTGGTTGAAATTTCGACCTCAGTTTGTGAAATATGGTCTTATTATAAGGAGCAATGTAGCATCTCGTTCATTTTAGAAATCACCCATATTGTCGAAATTTCAGTATTTTGACGGAAATTTCAACCCTTGGTTGCATTATTGTATCCTTTCCATTCCCAACACTATTCTGTTTTGTCCCTTTTAGAAAATCAAAACATTTCGCTCAATTTTCCAAATTTCAATGAAATGTTTTACCACTTGTACTTGTTGTCTGTGTTTCTGTTGATTTCTGTTATTGTATTATTACTTATGGTATTTATTCTCCTCTTTGAATGTTGTATGATTTGGAGGGTTTTGGGTTAGGATGTATGTTCATTGTTAGTGCTTGGTGGTAGATGTTGGTTTTTATCTCCTTATTTCTTCCTATTTTTGCTTTACTCCTATAATGTCCATTTTTCTCTTCTTATTAAGATTCTTTCTGTTATTGCTGAACCCACTCCCCTCCCCCCCCCCCCCCCCCCCAAAAAAAAAAAAAAAAAAAACGGGAGGGGTTACTTAGATTTTTTTTATGGCCATAATAACAGTTGAAGACTTCATTTATTTGGTTATTTGCAGATGTCCAGGTTCCCGCTGGCGCCAAATTCAAGCGCAGCAATGATGGTAGACAAGGGAGGGAGTTTGCATGCCCTTCAGATGATGCATCGAGAGGTGATGATCAAATTGGTGGCTTATTTTTACGTACTAATTGGCAGGTACAGGGGTACTTAAGAGAGAAAGCTGATCTAATTGAGAGGTAAGTACTTATAAGTTTCTAACTCATTTGAACATAGTGAGATTGTATTGTGGGCCTCTTGACTCAGTTTATTTACTTATGGGCAGGCATGGCAGTTCATTTCCACTAAATTCATTTGAATCTGTTTTAAAGCAGCTTCAGAAACTTGCTCCAGAGCTTCATCGCGTAAGTTGTAAAGCTTGGCTAATGGATGCACTTGTATTGATATTACACCTGTTATGTTAAAAATGTAACTGGTGCTGTTTGATCATTATATTTTGTTCTTTTTTGTATTATGCAGGTTCACTACTTACGATACTTGAATAGCCTTTATCATGATGATTACCCTGCTGCTTTGGAAAACCTTCACTGCTATTTTGATTACAGGTGTCTGTTTGATTAATTCTTAAATGTGCCAAACTAGTGAAACTACTGGCTTGATTAAAAAAAAAAAAAGCCAAAATACTGTTGTAGGTTCCTTTACAGCCCTCCGCCAATCCAACCTTAATCCTTTGGAGTAAATATGTGCTCCTCTTTTAGTTTACATTTATTATGAGACTCATTTAAGGCCATGATATTATAAAATCAATCCCAGAATCTAAATCTTGGACTCTTGTCTCAGACCCTGTTTATGAGTTTATCCATGTCTCATTAGTTCTATTCCTCAAAATGAAAAATTCATTCTGCTTCTCTGCCTCTTAGTATGCTCTTGAGTCGTTTAGACTGATCAAACTGTTGAAATATACAGTCTTCCATAGATTTTTTCTGTTGTGAAATACGCAAGGTATCGATATTACAAAGCTGGGATTGTGAATTGGGTTGGTTGGACTCAACTCATTCAGCTTGAACATAGACCAGATTTAACTTTAGTTGGTTGGATAGGGTTTGAAAAGTCTACCTTATTTAAATTTCTCGGAGTTGATCTTGATGCTTTGAGCAACCTAATCGAATTGGAAATCAGCTTTTTATGTTTTGATTGGCAAAGGGAATTAATTTCATTGCTAGAGCCAAAACAAGCGTGCATACTGTCCCATCATGGTTTATCCACAGAAATATTTACATTAAAGTACCAAATGCATTTCATATGTGAATATATAATTGAGTTCAAGTTGCACTGAAATTCTACTCGATTCCATTCCTTGGTATTATGCTGAGGTGCGTGTGAGCAAGGTTCGAAGTTTTATTTTTGAGCCTGGTGAAAACCTGGCTCGAAACCAAAATATTTCGCGAAACTGCAAAATTTTGACAGAGACGTGGCAAGTGTTGGCTGCAAGTTTAGACTGCTGTTTTCGAGATCCAAATGCCCAATTAGGTCCCGAAACTTCTAAGAAACCCTATTTTAGGCCCTCTAAACATAGTGGAACCCTTAGATTGTGAAAAAAAAAACACCCAAAAATGTACTTTGGTTTCAGACCTTTGGTTGGTTATGTATTTTGTATGCTGCATGCACAAAATTTAGTACTATAACACATAATTCAAGTAAAACAACTAAAATATGTATTTGGAATGAATAAACATAAAATTAAAAACCATTTAATAATTAATTATCAAATGTTATACATGGTTGATGACAAAGATATGGGAGTGATTTTGCAAAAAATCATAAGAACTGAGGTTTTCTAGAAGTTTCCCTGTTTGGAGTTGAAACCGTTAAAACTAGGTTTTGTAAGAAGTTTTGATTTGAATTTCGTCAAAATAAGAATTTGCCATTTGCTTGGTAGTTTAGTACGTAAGAGATGTGCTCTCATTCTTGCTTCCCTAGATTGATTCTATTCTCATGTCAGATTCTCTCCATTTAGGTCAATCCTCTTCTTTTCTCCCAGTGATACCTTGTTTTTCCTCTTTATTTATCCTACCCATTTCTATCAAATTTTCTATTTCTGTTAACATCTTGTTTTGGGGTTTCATTATTAATATTTTGTTCTAAGTCCTTATTAGTTCTGATCAACAGACCTAATTTTAAATCCTTTATCTACCATCTTCATTGCCCCCTTCTGTGTTTTTACTTTACCGTGGACCAGTCCAATAGCTCCACATATTTCACAGGAGAAAACTGATTTTATTTATTTGATAGATGGAATAGATCCATCTGGGTACTCGATCCATGATTCTGTCTTATTTTGTTTATATCTTAAGAGCTATCAAATTTCTTCGTCTGCCCCTAAAACTAGACTTTAGCACTATCCACTTTATTTTCTTATTATATTCTTTTATTTATTACATCTATTTCATCTAAAATCTCTCTTCTGAATTCTGTTAATCTTAATTTTAAGCATCTAATCTGTTCTCTTAAGGTCTCTGATTGGATCTTCAATTTAATTGTTAGATATCCATTTATTCCATATCTATCCCAAAGCTATTCTACAGATTCCAGCAAGCTCTTCCCATCCTCACCCCCCACCCCAAAAAAAATAAATTCTCAAATTAGGGTTTTTGGAGAAATTGGGACACATTCAGTCTGATCTCTATGAATCACAGAATAAGCTGAAGAAATATATCCACTATTTAGTATTTGTTCACAACAAAGTGTGTTGGATTTCCACAAAATAACTGAAGAGACATAATGTCATGAGATATGACCTTATTGATGAAAGCCATAGACATGAGCATGAAGGCCTAATAGATGCTTGGCTCTCCTTATGATTAGAATGAAGTAGCAGTAAGCTAGAACCACTACTTGATGGATCACTCCTGGCTGAGGTAGGCATTGGATGAGCCTGATGGTTTTTGAAGTGTTGTATCAGATGAGGATGCTAAAAAGTGTTTAAGAGCTGTTTTCTTAGTAAATGAGTTTTTAGATGATGATAATGTGAAGGTTCTGGAAGGGGGCACTGTAGTTACTTACATTGGTGGTGGAGTTGAGAGGAGGATGAGATTGATGATGCTAATTATGAGAGAGAGAGACAAGATGTCCATTGATACTTATGTTGATGGGGTATGTCACCAGTGGTTTCCTCCAATATGAATATCCATGTAATATCTCCCCATTACTGAGCAGCAAGTCCCTGCAGACTTTGTGATGCAGATAAATCACATAAATGGGCTTATTTTAGTGGAAATAAGTCTGGGGTTGAGTTATATATGTGTTGAGCCTTTGGTCCAAGGGGTTTTCCTTGTAATAGACCATTTTAATGGGCCTAAAATATTGGTAAGAGCTATGAATTCTATATATAGGTGTACTGGCCTATGGCCTTGCTCACAAAATTGAATTAATAAACTTCCGTTTCCAGCAACTACTGTGGATTCAGTGCTGTTCTTCTGAGTGGATTCTCTAGGGGGTTTTTGGTGGATTCCAAAGCCACAATTTCTATCCTACTATCTGTCTTATTCTTTCAAACACTGGTCAGTAATCTGCTGGTTGTCACTCACTTATGGGACCACTTATGGGACCCTGTTTCACTCAGTTTTCTCTTTATGTTTTTTCAAATATTTCTCCATCTGCTGTTTTGTTTTGGTTTAAATCTGAAACGTTAGTTCTTGCCACTTTATTCTCTGAAGTTCTTAATTTGATTCTGAAGAATTCTGGTCTATAATTGCAGTTCAAGTTCTACTACCTGTTATCCTAGTAGCTCTAGGACTTCATCAAAAGTCTTTATTCTGTTATTCTATTATTAGCATTCGACCAAATCCTGCAGCAGGTCTATTCCTTTACAGTAATAGACTACTCGACCTGATTTCTTGTCTATTCTGAGTTACAAACTCTCTCCATATTCTTATTATGTACTCTGTTCTGTAATCCTGTTAAGTACTAGGCTCTTGCTGGATTTTCTGTTTGGGGATTAGTCTACATTACTTTGCCAATATCTTTGTATGATGCAAAACTGTTTGTACCTCCATGCATGTCCAATGCCTCACTTAACCACTAAAGTAGTGGATATTAGAGAAAAGTGAAAGATGGAAGATGATAAACCCAAAATGATGGAGTTGTATTGTGTTTTCTTAAAACGATTGAAGAAGGTTGCCAGATCTTGTCTTTACATGTATTTATATCTCCTCAACTTTACTAGTGACTTTTTTTTTTTTTTGGATGAATAAAAATTTAATTATGAAGAAAGAAGAGGAAAATACAAGCCCTAGGGCCAACAACAAAAAGCTAGGGACTAGCCAGTGCGCAAAATGGAGATAGGAAGACCCCAGGAGACAACAATAAGCCTGTTCCTTGGGGTATCGTTTACACCAGCGAGGGGGAGGGAGGCAGCTTTGGATGAAACATCAAAGTAGATGGCCTTCCAAATCTTGTCGAAAGAGCGGGAGTTGGACGTCCATCTTCTAAGGTTTCGTTCCATCGAAATGTGGGAGACAGTGGCGCAAAAGGCAAGCTTCCCAATCGAATCGCATATCGAGTTGCCTCCGAAAGTCATATCAATTCAAACCCATTCCCTGGATAGGGACAGAGGCGATCTCCGGGTGAGCCAACAGTGGCGAAGGACACGGTTCCAGATGGAGGCAGCAAAGGGGCAAGAGAAGAACAGGTGCTCTGCATCTTCGTGCCCATTCCAGCAAAGGCTGCAGCTGGAGGAAACTTGCATATGACGATGCAAGAGGAAAGCTTGGGTTGGGAGGCAGTTTGAAAGGGCGCGCCAAGTGGTAAAGCTCTGTCTAGGGATGTGCCCTTTAAACCAAACAACTTTATGCCAAGGACAAGGGGTCCCTCTATGTCTAACCATGTCCCAAGCGGAGTGGGAACTGAAGCTGCCAGAGGGGGAGGGAAGCCACAAGATGGTGTCACCTCTGCCTCGATGACCAGGGGGGATAGGGGGGAGGGAGCTCCAAAGGTCTGCAAGGGGGGGGGGAGTGGAAGGGGGGGGACCAAGAGCCTCTGGTGATGATGGAAGCCACAAGGGAAGATCTGCCCAGGCCAGAAGCATAGATGGTACGGGAGCTGACAATGGAAGCAAGGACACCTGAGGGGTGCCATTTATCGAGCCGAAGGGAGGTCTGTAACCCATCATCAATCCTGCAAGATATAGCTCCCATGGCTTTGTGCCTCACTTAGAGAATTCTACGCCAAATCCAGGAGGAGTCTGGGGTAGAGCTGACAGTCCAGATAGAGTCTCTACGGAGAAGATCAGCATACACCCAGGAGGTCCAAATGCTGGATTTGTTGGTGAGAATCTTCCGAAGCAGCTTAAGAGAACCAGCAAGGTTAACATCTTTAATCCTTCTGAGACCGAGGCCTCCTTCAGATTTGGGACAGCAAATGGAGGACCAGCTTTTGGGGTGGAGGAACCTAGCTGAATCCACACCTCTCCATAGGAAAGCACACATAATAGATTCAGTAGCTTTGATGTGGCCTTGGGAAGACCGAAGACACCGCTCCAATAGATATAACAAGACTGGAGAACCGACCTGATGAGCTCGAGACGACCTGCATAGGATAAGAGTTTGGCCTTCCAAAGCTGAAGCCTCTTGCGAAGAAGGTCAAGGATGGGGTTGCAATGGTGGGCTGAAAGTCTGCCAGGGATGAGAGGGAGGCCAAGGTAGCGGACGGGTAAGGTGCCAAGGGAGAAACCAGTGACGGCAGTGAGGGTGGCTTTGGTGGTGTCAGGAATCCCAGCAAGGAAGATTTGGGACTTAAGGAGGTTAATGCGAAGACCTGAGAGCCCCTGGAAAAGGTGAAGGGAGGACATAATGGACTCAAGGGAGAGGGGATCAGCCTTGGAGAATATCATGAGGTCATCGGCGAAAGCAAGGTGGGTCAGGTTAGTGGGCTTGCATTTAGGAATGGGGGAGATGAGGCGGATGTCGGTTTTGGATTGAATGCTACGGGTGAGGACCTCAAGGGAAAGGTAGAAAAGGAAGGGGGAGAGGGGGGCAGCCCTGGCGAATACCAACAGAGGAGTTAAAGTAGCCCGCATGGCTGCCATTGAGGAGGACAGAGAAGCGAGGGGTGGAGATGCAAAAGTGGATCCAGTTGACAAAGGTGGGGGGGGGGAAGGACATCTTAAGAAGGACTTGGGAGATGAAGTCCCAGCGGATGGAGTCAAAGGCTTTATGGATGTCTATCTTCAACAAGGCTGAGGGAGAGATGGAATTACGGTGGAAGCCTCGAACAATTTCTTGGCAAAGGATAATGTCGTCCGTGATGCTTCTCCCGGAGATAAAGGCGGATTGGTTGGGGCTGACAAGGGAGTCAATGACAAGCTTCAGCCGGTTGGCTAGAATTTTGGCAATGAACTTGTAGAGGAGGTTGCAGAGGGAGATGGGTCTGAAGTCAGGCATGGAAGAGGCTCCTGAAGGTTTTGGGATGAGACAGAGAAAGGTATGGTTAATGCTTTTGATCTGATGGGGGTTGAGGAAAAAGCTCTTGATGGCACTAATAAGCTCAGCACCGATGATGTCCCAACAAGTGGAAAAGAACCCCATACTGAAACCATCGGGGCCAGGAGCTTTACTAGCCTTGTGAGAGCGAACAACAGTGACAATCTTAGAATCAGAAGAGATGGAGCAAAGGGATTGGAAGAGGTGGGAAGGAACGAATTTGTTGATTAGGTCAACAGGGATGGAGGACTGGACGGTGGGTGGGGGAGTGCAGGGGGAGGAGCATCGGCGCAGGCAGCGAGCAGGGCTGTCGGGGGAGGCGGAGTCATTGCCGGAGAACCATCAGAGAACTTGATGTAAACTCAGACTGGGCATTGATTTCATTTCAATCAGACAAGATAACTTGATCACTAGTGACTTTAAAGTGGCTTGAATACCCCTTCTTAAAGTACCAAATCAATGACTATCCATTACACCTTCAGTTCTGCCTGACATGATCTACAAGGTGTCCTTCATTGACTACACATCATCTTTCTCATAGAGTACTGGGGCTGACTCCCTCAGTTTGCTCTATTTTGGCCCAGTTAGAGCCCTAAAATCTATTGCATCTTCTTTATATATATATATATGTGTGTGTGTGTGTGTGCATGTCATCATACGTTTATACCAAATTGTGAATCTTTAGTTGCGTATTGAAGTGGGCATCAATTAGTGGGAGGAGACTGGAGATTCATCTTCAGCCTCTTCCAGGATTATTTGGATCAAGTTTAAAGTTTTCTAGTTGCCTTCACATCTCTAGTAGGAACATGCCCACATGGTACTTTTCCAATAGTGTGGGGTACTTTGCCTTCGAAATCTCACCAATATTTTTTTAATGATGACATTGACTTGGCCAGATTAGAATTTTAAAGCATTACAGTTATGTTGGGCATTTGCACATCAGGTCAGTAATGGACTATTGATGAATTCTTCGTTAGAGCTAACCAGAAGTTGTCTAAATTCTCTCGGTGCCTCTTTGAATATCTTAATCACCACATAATTAGGAAAAAATTAAAAATCTTTTTATTAAAACAAAGTATTTCTCTCTAAAGTGCCTAAGCCATCTGGTTAGAGGAGTTCTGATTATCATTCTCATTGTGCTCATACGTGAAAGGCTGACGACCAATGTTTTAGCTCCATAAACCCACTCCTGTCTGATAAAATTTCTTCTCTCCCATCATTTCCTGCAACCCTGGCATAGGTAATCCTGTCATAATTCTCTGTCCTGCAACCTATCCTTTTCAACTTCAAAAGAGACGTGATATAGACAGGAACACTTCACATATTGCTGTTTATTAGGAGTTAAACCTTCCCTTATGTAAGAGATATCTTCTACTCCAGGCCCCAAATCTTTTCTCCATTTTGTGGAAAATAAATTTTTTTTGGTAGTGATGATGTTCTTGAATTCTTGATATAATCCTGGTAGTGGTTTTCAACTATGACAAAGGAAAGGGCCCACTTTCCTTTGTTTTTATGAAACTATTGATTTGAGATGATTGTTTCTAACATAACTGTTCTGGCATTGAAGTGCAGGGGCAGAGGGAATCGATTCTGCTCCATCTCCTTCTTTCAGCAGTTTTGGAAACTATGAAACTGCTTTATTATGTTTAGGTCTGATGCATTGTCATTTTGGGCATCCTAAGCAATCATTGGAGGTATTATGTTAAAGAAGTGTACCTTGACACAAATTAATATGGTTTTTATTTGCTTTCCTAAACTCTTCTCAATACTTCCCACTTCCCAGGTCCTAACTGAAGCTGTTCGGGCCTCTCAACAGGTAATGTTGTTAATTTATGTTTTCAGATTTTTGTTGTTGTCACTACTCACTAGCAACATTTGAGAATCCTTTGTTCTTTTTGAAAGAAAATATGCAAAGTTAGAAACTATTTAGAACTTTTGTACTGAAGACTGAAAATAGACTGGCTGATGGGAAATTTTGGTTTTCACCGTCTTGTTCTGGTAAGCTTATCAAAATGGTCCACCATTTGAGCCATGCGGACAGTTAGTTTTGACTGATAGACCGTTGGATTGGAATTAATATTCATAGTCTTTTGAACTGCAGAAATCAAGATTCAAGATCTAGAAATTTTAGATATAAAAGGAAGAATAAGTCAAAGAGAAACAATAAAATGATTAACCAGACTACCAGTGATGCAGATCTGACGACCTACTCACGTGGGAAGAAGTCCACGGGAGGAGGCCGTAATTTGGCCTAATTAGCTGCTGATTTAGTGCTTTTATAATTGGTTTTTTTTTTTTAATGTTTTTGTCTTTGGTGTGGTTCATTGAACCTGAATCAATTCTGGTTTAATTTAAGTTTCTATTTAATTTCTTTAGTTAGCTTTATTTATTTGGTTCCACAACACTTTATAGAATACACAGGATTAGATTTAGTTTTCTTTTAAAGTGGTAGAGCTATGTAAATGAGTAGGTTGGGGGATGTCCCAATGCTACTCAAAGCCTGTCTTTTGCCTTAATTAGTAAAACCATGCCTGGGGAGCCTTCTTTAACCCACGATTTTCTGAGAAACTTAAGAGCTGCTGCTGCTGCAATTTGTCTTCTACGGTGAAGATCTTTGTGTTTTTATCAGGGGAAGGGATTGATGTTTGATCCAATTGACACCTGGTGGTGAGAAGCTCGGGTGGATCTTCTTTTGCTATCGTTCTACTTCTATTGCTGATTTATTTGTTGGATATTCCTAATCTCAGATCACAACCATTATCAAGTAGGTCTTGTTCTTAATTTTCTGCAACTACAACCCTAGATTCTAGACATTCATATACAAGGGGTTTTCTTTTTCTTGTGAAATTAAGTAAACCAGCCATCCGATTATTTTGAGATTTGATCACATGTTCACAAACCCTAATACAGAGGTCGATTCAAATCTGATCCTGTTCTGACGGTTGATCTTGTCATATTTCTGAAATTCAATATCCCTCTCTCCATTAGAGCTTCTGTTTAGGTCATCCATAACTGAAATGCAATTCTATTTTCACCAATCGATTAGGCTACTGATTTAAGATTTATTCATATCTGAAATCATCAATTTAATTGCAACCTCCGAACACTAATTTCAATGTTTAAATTACTATTTTACTTTTAGTCCTATTGCTACTAGGACTTGGCTTTAGCTCCACATCTAACCACGTGATTGGACTGAAACTTTCTGCAATCATTCCCCTTCATGACCCTTACATTTGACCTTTTTTCAACTCCATTCATCCACCTGATTTTGTGTTATTCGAAATCTCCGTAATCTGAACCTTCTTTTGATTGAAAGATCTTGTTATTGGCTACTGATTTGAACTCTCAAAACCAGTATTACATTAACTAGAGTGATGTAGATCACAAGTCCATATGTACCCGCAGGAACAAGCCCTAAAACCAGCCCAGCAAGGTTGTGGGATTCGACTGCTGTGAGAGGCAGCCTAGTCTGATGATGTGGCAAGTTTTTGTTGGTTCGATGGAGCATCACCTAAGGCAGCCCCAGCTCAGAGAGAAGCATGAAGAAGATAAGAGACTGGCAGAAATAAAAAAAGAAGTTACTGTTCACATGAACAGTACCCGAGTTACTGTTCACGTGAACAGTGATTTGGGGGCTGATATGGACAGCTGGGGTAAAGATTAGCTGCTGGATGTTGGTGAAATATTCTATTAGAAGCTGCTATTAACTTGGTTTCTATTTTTGTAGTAGTTTCTTAGTTATATAGTCTAGGTATCTAGTATCTAATTTTGTTTATTTCATTTTAGTAGTCACTATATTTACTAGTTTCTAATTTTTGTTCCTTGCATGTTGGCTGAACTATAAAGCCTAGTTTCTAGTTTCATTAGGTTTCTGTTTTTATAAGTTGCTATTTCTTTTAGAAGTTAGTATTTCTTAAGTTTCTAATTTGGTAAGCTGGCCTATTCCATTAAATAGGCAGCCCCTCTTCTAATAGAAACAGAGTCGGAGAATAGAATTTGTGGCCAAGCTTGCCATCGGTTATGGGAGAAATTCCATGTTTCAATAGCTGGGATCATTGTCCGAAATCTCGCGAGATCTCGCCGAGATTCTCGGTTTTCCAATTTCCCGAGTCGAGATGGCCTACGAAACTTAAAATGTCAATATCTCTCCGAGATCTCGGTTTGACATAGGAAAATGCCCATCTAGGTCCTTTATATGAGTGCCAGATCTCGAGATTTTGTTGGAAATTCTTGGTATACTGACACCTATCTATGCCAGGAACCAAGACAGAGAAGACAGACACTTATTTATGCCTAATATCATTTAAGTAAATGTTTTGAAAGCTTTCCAACAAGTCCAAGATTGCTTAAATCTGATTTATATTGAAGGAGTTATTTACCGGTCAAACTTAATTTGGTGTGTGCAAATGCTGTCAAAATCGCTCTGAATCAAAATATATTTTTGGACATCAAAACAAATGAATATTTTACCGCACTTTTGGTTTTTAGCAATGTTTTACCATATTAAATAAGTTCATTTTTTGAACATCTACTAACATGACTGTATCTCCCCTGCCGGCCTTCCGGCAGCTCCGACCTCTCCTCGGTTCGTGAACTTGTTTTTACCGGCAGCCTTTTCTTGGCTTGCCCTCTTCCCTCTCCCGCATTATGGCCCTGTCCCCTTGTCCCCGCTCCTCCATTTCCCCGCACCCTCCTCGCTCCAGCTAATGGAGCTCTCTTGTATCGGCGAATTCATCCTCCCACTCGATGGTCTGACCGCTTTGTTCCCCTGTTTTCGTTGGCTCGCGAAAGTAGCCATGTGTGCTTGATCTTCGGAATCCGAGGCAAAATTGTGGGAAGATTGCCTCGTTGGTAACTTCCTTGGTCGTCGTCCCCCTTTCATGTTGTCAGCTCTCTCTCTCCAAACAGTGGCGTCCACAGGGATCTCTTGACACTTACCTGCTGGACAATGGTTTTTTCATCTTCAAGTTCTCCTCTTCGCTTGATAAGATGCGTGCCCTCGAAGGTGGCCCTTGGCAAGTAGGGAAGATGCCAATTTTCTTGCGCCAATGGGACCGTCAGCTCCAGCTCCGGCGTGTTGACCTTTCCTCTATCCCTCTGTGGGTTACTCTTCCAGGGTTACCTCTGCACTACTGGTTCACGGATGGCCTTAGCACTATAGGCTCTGTGTTGGGGAAGCCTCTTTTCTCTGATTTGAGGACCAAGCGCAAGGATCGACTTGCTTTTGCGCGCATCTGCGTTGGAAGTCTCGGCGGCAGACCCCCTGCCCTCCTTTATCGTTGTCAACGAAGGGGATGATTTTTCTTTTGAGCTGGAGGTGCACTTCGATTGGAAGCCCCCTCAGTGCCCGACTTGCAAGGTCTTCGGGCACGACTCCCACCTTTGCTCTCCTTTGGAAAAGCCCTGTGATGATCCTGAACCCTCGGCGGAAGAAGTACCCGCCGGCAATGGGGGCCCTGGCCCCACCCCTTGCGGTCGAACACCTGCTGTTGCTGTTGTTGCTCGATCTCTCGCCCGTGGTACATCTCGGCTCCGTTACCAGAATCAGCGTTGGAAGAAGAAGACTTGGCCGGAAAGTAGCATTGTCCAGTCGCTTTCGAAGGAGCAGTGTTGGTCTGATTCTCAGAACCGTTTCAGTCTACTTTCCGCCGAAGACGCAGAGGGTACAGAGCCTCTCTCTTGCCCCGAGAAGCCCCAGTTTGCAGTTTTACCTCGGAGCAGATCTCGTATGGCAGAGGGCTTCTCTTCTGATCTTTCCACTTCTGGCTTTGGAGCTGTTGCTCCTACCCCCAATGCTTCGAGTGCTCTCAAATCCTCTTCTGACCCTTTGATCTCTTCTGTCTGTGCCTTGGAGCCTTCGTCAACTTCAAAAGCCTGTGCCCTGGAGTCTTTGTCTGCTAGCGATGTAAACCCCCTTTTGGCTTCAACGAACCTTTTGAACCCCCCCGTCGAGACTTCTTCTGGCCTTGACTTGGTGGGCCCCCACACTCTTGTCCCTTGTCCAGCGGATCCCGGAACTGGCCTCTCCCCTTTGATTCCCTCCGGGTCGGGTTTAGCCCCCTCTCACTCTTCCGAAATTTTACCCAGGTCTTCTCGTGGGTCGGGTCAAGCTCTTTCGCCCTTTACCCAAATTCTACCCATTTGCTCCTTTCGGTCGGGCCCTCTCTCTCTTCTTGGACCTTTTCCAACCCAATCTGTTCCTTCATCTTCTTCACCCGACAGGCCTGTTACTGCTAGCGCTGCTCCCTGTGTGTCTCCCCTACGCCCTCCTCCTGCAGCTACCACCCCCCTCCTTCGTAGCTCGTACCGGCGCCGTCACCATAGCGAAACCAGGTCTCCGGCTGTTCTGACCAGGCTCCTTGAGTCTTCGCTGCCTCTCCTCCCCCTTGCTCAATGATCCGTGGCATCATTTGGAACACCAGAGGGCTCAACTCCCCCTTTAAGCAATCCGCTGTTCGCTCTCGTATTCGTTCCACTCATTCTTGTTTTTGCTGCCTTCTTGAAACTCATATCAAAGAGCCTAATTCGACCAAAATTATCAGCTCTATTGCCCCGGGTTGGTCGATTATTTCAAACTACTCTCATCACACCAACGGCCGTATTTGGATTTTATGGGACCCCTGCAGAATCTCCATCTCCCTCTCTTCTGCCTCCTCTCAGTTCATGCACGCCATGTTCTCTGATTGCCTGGGCCATTTCTCCTTTTTCCTGACTGTGGTTTATGCTCTTAACTGCCCTGCTGATAGGATTGACCTCTGGGCTGATCTCAGGTCTATTGCTTCCCAGATTGGTGCTCAGCCTTGGGGGTTAGGAGGGGATTTCAACATTATCAGGTTCAGCCATGAAAAGCAGGGGGGGGACCATATGGACTTGGAGGCTATGAATTCCTTTAATGATTGCATTGATGATTTGGGGGCAGATGACCTCAGATGGACAGGCTTTCCTCTCACTTGGAGCAACAAGAGGGATGGAAGCAATCGCATTGCCTGTAAGCTGGACAGAATGCTTGTCAATGAAGAGTGGCTGGCAGCCTTCCCTTCCTCTCAGGCCTCTTTTGATAACCCAGACATCTCAGATCATTCCCCCATATCCCTTGCCATTCAGCCTTTCACCTCTTTCGGCCCTAAACCCTTCAAGTACTTTGACATGTGGTCCTCTCACCCAAATTTCCTTTCTGTTGTGCAAGATGCCTGGAATAAGCCTGTTTTTACCTTTTCTGCTCCTCTAATTGCTTTCTCTAGGAAACTCAAAAATGTTAAGGCTGCTCTTAAAGATTGGAACATCAAAGTTTTTGGCAACATTTCTCATCAAGTCCTGGAGTGTAAGGAAAGGCTTGCTGCCATACAGGCCAGTCTTCAATCTGATTTCCTTAATGCTTCCTTGGCCATTGAAGAAAAAGAAGTCTCCTCTCAGCTCTCCTCCTTGCTGGCTAGGGAAGAAAGTTTTCTTAAGCAAAAATCTAGGATCACTTGGCTGGATTTGGGAGATTCAAACACGGCCTACTTCCATCGAACGGTGAAAGCTAGGCTTAACACAAACTCCATTATTCAGCTCGCCCGGCCGGATGGATCCTTAGTCAACTCTGTGAAAGATATTAAAGATTTGACAGTTCAGCACTTCCAGAGCCTCTTTTCTAGTCCTCAGGAGAGTCTTGCCCCCATTCCGGACCAGTTGCTCAACAAGTTTATTGGCCAGGCCTCCCTTGATTCTTTGAGTTCTATTCCTAAAGAAGAGGAAATAGTGGAAGCTATTCACTCTCTCAAGGTCAATGGTGCTCCGGGCCCGGATGGCTTTAGCATGGGGTTTTTCTTAGCCGCTTGGAATATCATCAAATCTGATCTTGTAGCTGCCATCGAAAGCTTCTTCCTTAATCCTAGTCAAATTACTGGGATCAACAATACTTTTCTTTGCCTCATCCCCAAAAAGGAAGGTGCTATTGCCATGAACGATTTTAGGCCCATTGCCCTATGCAATCTCCTCTACAAGTTCATAGCAAAGATTCTTGCTCGTAGGCTCAAAGGTGTTGTGGATGTCTTGGTTAGTGACAATCAAACAGCCTTCATCCCTGGCAGGAATATCTCGGACAACATTCTTTTATGCAATGATTTAATTCGAGGGTTTGATCGAAAAAATCACTCTCCCTCCTTCCTCTTGAAGATTGACATTCACAAGGCTTTTGACTCTCTTAGGTGGGAATTTATAACTCAGGTGATGACTAAGATGGGATTCCCTCTGCCTTTTGTAAATTGGGTGAACTCCTGCATTTCTTCCCCCAAGTTCTCGGTGCTGGTAAATGGTAGCCCAGCGGGTTATTTTGGTGCTTCTGTGGGGATTCGCCAAGGCTGCCCCCTATCTCCCTACCTGTTCACCTTGGCTTTGGAAGTCCTATCCAGAGAGATTCAGACTTGTACTGATCAGTAGATTATTTTGCCAATGCCCAAGTGTAAAGCCATTAAGCTCACTCATCTGGCCTTTGCAGACGATTTGATGATATTCTCAAAGGCCACAGTCACCTCTCTTCAGTGCATTTTAAGTTGCCTTCAGCATTTCCATGAGCGCTCGGGTCTCAGCATCAACCCCTCAAAGTCTCTTATATTTTTGGCTGGAGTCTCAGAGGTTCTGAAAACAGCTCTTCTTGCCAGATCTGGATTCCTAGAGGGCAAGCTTCCAGTCAAGTACTTGTGTATCCCCCTGATCCCGGCCAGGCTTACTGCTCACCATTGCACTCCTATGCTTGATTTGATCAGAAAAATGCTTCAACTTTGGAAAAACAAACTTCTCTCCTATGCGGGCAGGTTAATCCTTATCAAATCAGTTTTGGAGTCATCTTATATCTATTGGTCTGGGATTTATGGGCTACCTCAGGCCACCATCAAGTCCTTAGAAACTCTCATGGCCTCCTTTCTCTGGAAGGGCAATGATTCCTCTAGATTTCTCCATCCCCTAAGCTGGGCCGCTGTATGCCTCCCTAAAAAGGAAGGTGGGTTGGGCATCCGAAGAATAAAAGAGGTGAACACTGCGGGTATCATCAAGCTTATTTGGAAGATTGCTTCCAAGAAGAAAAGCATCTGGGTTGACTGGATTTATTCAGGTCCTCTTCGAAATGACTCTATCTGGACGGCTACCCCTTCCTCTGATGCTTCTTGGGTCTGGCGCAAAATTCTTGCTAGCTGACACCTTGTGCTTCGGGTCATTCGGTCCCAGGTTGGTGATGGTCTCTCCACTCACCTTTGGCTGGACAATTGGCACCCTTCGGGGATTCTTCTCCATCAAGTCACTCCCCGCTCCATTTATGCAATGGGTCTTCATAGGCTATCTTTGGTTGCTGATATTCTTGATCAGGATGGCTGGGCTCCCCCCCCCCCCGCTGGCAACTCTCTTAGCCTTATTTGGAGTGAGCTCCCCTCTATTCCAAGAAGGCCTACTGCCCGAGGAGATTGTGTTCTTTGGATATCAAACAGATCTGGCCTTTTCTCTTCTAAGGAAGCTTGGAACTACATACGTTTGAAAGGCCAGTTGGTACCTTGGCGCAAGCTTCTTTGGTTCAAGCACCACATTCCTCGCCACTGTTTTACTGCTTGGAGGGTTTTCAACAACTGTCTCCCAACCCAGGATTTTCTTCGAAGCCGCCAGATCCAAGTCTCTTCTGCTTGCTGCCTTTGCTGGAACAATGCTGAAGACTTGACTCACCTTTTCTTTGAGTGCCCTACCGCTGCTGCTATTTGGAAAGGCATCCTCCTCAAGTGCTGGCCGGTCCGTAGAAGAATTTTCCCTTTCTCTAGAGAGTGGATTTGGGTTGATATGACCTTCGCTGGCTACTCTATTTGTGATGTGGTAGGGAAGCTGGCTTTCTGTGCCACTATCAACCATATTTGGATGGAGCGTAATATCAGGAAATGGTCCTCCAATTCTCGTCCTTACCAAAAGATTTGGGATTCCATCTCCTTTGAGATTAAAGCAAAGTTATCGCTTGTCCCCCCCTCTAGTTGTTTAGACTCCCCAAGGAACAGGCTCATTGTTCACTCCTGGGGCCTCTCTAATGTTTCTCTTGTTTCTTCAGCCTCTCCTAGCTAAGGCTTTGGCTGTTTGTGTTTTTCTTGCCCCTAGGGGCCCTCTGTAATTCTTTTCTTCTCTTCGGTAATGAAATTATTTATTCACCCAAAAAAAAAAGATTTATGGAATTTTTAGATTTGAGAAAAACCCCAGCATTAGAAAGTTGAAAATTGCACCAACCGTCGAAAATCCAGTTTTTGTTCTTGAACTGGGGGGTTGACTTTTTTTCCTTTTGGAATTTGATTTTTTAACTATTTTTATTGGATTCAAATAAGGGGGTATTTGCTTATTTATGAATAAAATCTTAAGTAAATAAAATATATTTCATTTACTTAAATGATATTAGGCATAAATAAGACTGTTTGTCCTGTGTCTGTCCTGGTTTCTAGAATAAGTAAGTGTCTGTCCTGCTTTCTCACTAACTGAAACTCCTATTTGGACTTTGTTTTTGCAAAAGCTAATAATGCCGTTGTGTTTAAATGGCCTAAAATAGGCTGTATACCGATTTTCAGACCCAAAAGAGGTCTAAAACCCACCAAGATGGGCTTCCGAGTTGGAAAAAAAAAAGCACAAACTCGCCGAGATCTCGGCCCAACTCGATTTTTTGCTGGGCCGAGATGGCTCCGAGACTCGAGTTTTCGAACCTTGGCTGGGATAGCTGTGGTTGAGAGACCCAGGCTGAGAGAGCCACTCCCGTACCCCCCTTCTCTTCGGTCTTCTCTTCTTTATCTTCTTCTCCTTTCTTCTTATCCTTTATGTTCTCCATTCATATGTAATAGAAAACAACAGTAAAAAAAGAGAGTTTTAGTTATTTAATTTGTTCTTTATCGTGTTGATCCTGGCTGCAATTGATCTCCCGTTGGTTTCCCTAGTTTGAGGTCGACTCTGCATTACAAAGGAGTTGGAGCGTTCTTCTTGAGCAAGAATTGGACATGTACTGATCTTGAGAAAAGCTCAAGAAGTAAGCGCATTGCTTCGCATCCTTGAAGCCACCTGCCAAATGCTCCTTCAATCTTGTGACGCCATCACTACCCATCCTTGTACCACAATATTTACATTGTTTTTTCTGTGTATCCCTACTCAAGGGCATGCCATGTTTCGATGCTATATCCCCATCACTGTCACCCATGTTGCAAGTATCTTATGCTATTGAATCAATAAACAAGAAATAGACAAACATTACTTCCATCCATGGTTCAAGAATGTATTGAGCTTTAATTTATCTACTGTAAACATCCAAGTATGCAGCAATTAACACTTCTAAAACGACGGAAGCCATTTCTGTTTTCTCCTATTAGTCATATATTTTTATATATTGAAAAAATAAATATTACCTAATTAACAATAATTAACTATGGGACGATACAACAATCATTCCATTTAGTTGAAATACATAACAATAATATTTACATGCATTTTCAACCCAAAACAGAACATACATTTCTATTTTTTATTTTTTTGAATTTTATAATCAGAGGGTGGGCCTTGGTGCAACGGTGATGTTGCTCCATTGCGACCTGGTGGTTGCGGGTTCAAATTAGGAAACAGCCTATCTAGGAAGCGAGGTAACACTCCTCACATCTGCCCTTCCCCAGACCAGGTAGTAGCGGGAGTCCCGTGCTCTGGGTATAAAAAAGTAATCTTCGTGCTGAAAATCAAGGACTCAACCAAGTTATTTTGACCTTAATTTTTTGAAAACATTTGTTTCATGAAAGTTTCCAATTCCAACAAATTACGAAATCCATTTGGAAACATGATTTCATACACAAATAAGACATTATTACCATGATTTTGTAGCGTTTTTCCTTCAATCCAAGCTACAAACGACAAGAAATTAGTAAGGTTTTAAGAATTTACTTTCAAAGGGTGGGGGATTGTGCAAAAGATGCTCCAAGAGCATCCAAATGTTGATTTCAATGCTCTACAATTGCATGCAAGGCATTGAATCACCAGATTCCAGCAGTAGATTGGAGTTTTGTGTCCAAACAGTTGGGCCAGGAGTCAATTTCAAGGCATTTCAGGGATTTTTCGTTTTTTTAGCTATTGAAATGGGTGAAACCCTCTTTGTGGCTCCCTCCATTTCTCCATAATTTCATTTCGGTTGGGTACCATGCAGGAGAGTGAAAGAAAAAAGGGGGAGGGAGCTGGAAAATAAAAAGAACAAGATGCCTCTACAGCACAATAAGCCAAAATTAGAAGTATGAACCTAAGCCTAGTGCCACCTGGACACAACTAAACACTCCAAACCACCTACATGACTCAAATGATTGACCCCAAACTCCCAAAGACTACCCTGGACATCCCCCATATGGAGAGAGAACTAAATGGTTAATTTTGCCTGGTCTGAAGCTTGAATTTTTGGTCACCAGTTTTTTCCAAATTGCATTTGCCCCCTTCCTTTCTCAACGCACCAACCACGATGATACAGCATCCATTTTTAATTTCAGCTCTCTGAAAGAAGCTATCACAGTGCTCTTCAACTCTAGGATTGTTTTTTTTTCTTTTTTTTTTGGGGGGGGGGGGAGCGAGGGAGTTGATGGGTAGCAATAATAATTTTATTGACCAACATAAGACTGTACAGATGAACAACAGTACACCCTCTGCAACAAGGGCAAAAACATTATATGAATCCCAGTAGACCCAGTCTATTATAAACACTTAAATTTGGAAATATGCAATTGTTATAAATGAATAACATTCCTGTGATATAGCCTTTGGTGATGTACCCTTGTTTTGGCAAGTTGTCTGCCACTGCATTGGCCCTCGGTTTCCGTTGAAATTAGACCTGAATCTTAGAGACAAGGTAATAAAGCGGTCTAATATAGTGGGTGTACCTTATGGTTCCTGTGTCCATCCATCAAAATAACATTCTCTGAATCTCCTGTAGTGGTGTAACTAAATCTCTTCCCGAATAACAGTTCAACTCCAGTCTTTGATGCCAGCAGCTCCGTTCTAGTTGAGTTCCCTTCTTCAATCGGTCCTGAAAAGCTCCAATAGCAGATATATCCGACCTCCTTATTACACCTCCATTCCCTGATGATCCGGGGTTTCTTAGTGAACAGATATCCACATTTAACTTTGACCAAACACTCATGTCTGTTTTCCATAGAAATTACTTTCTGCTCACCACCTCCCTTGAGAATTTCAAAGTGCCCCGATTTCTGTACCATCATTTTTTCCCTGAATGTCAACTGTGTTCCTTTCTCCCTCGCAAGGAGAAGACCCATTGAATGACCTTGTCCATCATCTTCTTGCAATCTGGTGTCCCTGCCTCCCTGGTCTATGTTGAGTTTGATGATTGAAACAGGATTTTAGGTGCTTGATAATCTCTTTTCCAAGCAACCTTGTAATGTACAAGGAAACTATAGTTGTTACCTTCATATATAACAGAACTTCAGAATGTATCATCCTCCCATAAAATTTTAAAATGTCCTTTTGTATTTTCTGTATCTGATATTCTTATGAGCTTATTTTCTGGTCTGGACCGAGGGACTGATCAATTCTTTTCATTTGCAGCACAATAATGATACTTGTCTTGCCTACACTTTGACAGCTATTTGCAACTTGTTATCTGAAATCGGTATCTCAAGCACAACGGGTATAATTGATTCGTCACATTCACCAGTTACCAGTATAGGTACTTCACTGTCTATCCAGCAACAATTGTTTGTGTTACTAAGAAGGTCTCTAAAGAGAGCAGAAAGCCTGAAGCTACCCCTGCTTGTAGCCTCCAATCGGCTGGCAATGGCAAAATTCAATCTAACGGTATAATCAATTCATTTAATGTATTTTTCTCTGTTTCTCATTATCGATTATGTTTTTGATTAATGATATAAATATTTTTACACTGATCTTTTATTTTGAAATTTAATTTGATTTGTTTTTGTTAGTCTTTTTTCTGAAAGTTTTATTGAAATCCAGAAAAAATGTTGTATTGTGTTCTATCCTTTTGATAGCACACTATGTGTAGTCTATTCTTTCTAGGGGTTTCTTATGGCCTGACTAGTATACATTTCTGCACGATAAGGTTTAGTTACAAAAATAGTAATGAATTGGTTTTAGTCATGCTAACATCTTGGTTTTGTGAATAAATTTCCCTTTTCTTTTAATAGAGGACTTTAAAGGAAAATGTTGTTGGTATAAATAAACCATGTACAGAATGTTCTCTTTTCGTGACCAAACATACAAAATTTAAATATGAATTCCCTAATAGATTGAGTGACCTCAAATCGTTACCAAAAGTAGATATGCATTCGCATGAATTCCTTGGTATTCAACGTTATCATTTCTATAAATAAAAACTGCAAAATTTATTCTTTCTGTTCTTGTAGAACAGCCCCCTCTTTTTTTTTTCTTTTCACAGTGCTCAATTTGGATGTCCGTTTGGGCTTGTGCCTACCCAGCATGCTACTTATTGCCTGTTCTGCTTCATCAAGACCATTTTCTAATTTGTCTTGTTTTTTAAAATTTTTTTTATTATGTTTTAATAATTTTTGAGGATATGGCAATAGAGATGCATGTGAAAAATTTGTTGATTTTAGTTCCGGACTAAGGATGCTGGTGTTGTCTTGTAGTCAGTTTTGTGGTGCAACAAGTATTTTCTGTTTCTCACCAATAGCCGTAATGTTTTTGCAGCATGTGAAAAGAGCATTGCTTTCATTTGGTCCCAAGGCTTCCATGAAGCTCAAAACATGTCCAAGTGATGTTTGCAAGGTAGTGAGGATGGCATCGATACTTGTGGTCTTTGCTCTTTGCACTTTGCACATGATATCATACCAGTGAAACTACTCACCAAATTTCTGCTGTGGGTTTTCTGCAGGAACTGAGATTAAGTACTTATTTGCTCAGTGAATTTGGATCAGATGGTGCATCACTGACAATTGATGGTGCATTTAGTACTGCATGGCTAAAGAGCCTACAAAAGCCTATGGTTTCATCAGTTCTGTCTCAGGAGGATGAATCTGGAGGTTCATGCGATGCTCTTCAGTTTGGTTCACAACCAAGTTCTATTCCTGGTTATGTGATGCAATTAGCTGGTGCATCATATCTACTCCGGGCCACTGCCTGGGAGCTAAATGGCAGGTAAAGCGTTGATATCATATCACTTTTACATTCAACTCTGTTTGCCTTCTAGCTTCACCCATTGTCTTTGTCACTAATCCCTCATAAACCCTACCCATAAACCCTAATTTTAGAACCCTAGACATACCCAAACTTGTGGCCGTACTCTGTTCTGGCTGCATGGTAACATTAACCCCATTGCACCCTCCATAATGTAGTACTGGATTCGATTGCTCAAACCAGTAGCCAAACAAGATCTTTATTCAAAGGTAGGTTCAAACTGCGGGAATTGGGATACCAAGTAAGTAGGTAAAAGGAGGGGGCTGTAATGGGGTTCGGGTATGGCATACAAAGAGGAAAAATGCAACTGAAAGTTGCAGCCTAATAGGGGAACAGAAAACAGGGTTTTTGATTGATTCCTAGTTGGGATAGGAGTGGAGGTATTATGGTAATTTGGGTACTGAAGCTAGGGTTGAGAAGTGAATAATCTATCGATATCAGAAATAATGTAGGCTGAAATCTATACCTTGCTTGGGGATGGAAACTGTGCTTTAAAGGGGGGCAGGGGCAAAATGGGAAATATGTGAATATATTCAAATCATGCCGCAGGAATTAGGTCAAATTTGAATCATTCTCCAAACTAGGGTTGATGGAGGTATTGTGAGAATCTGAGGTCAATCGGGTGGCTGGTTTGCTTAATCCCAAAAAACACTTAGTCTGTGATCTTCTAGAAAGGAACGTTCAAGTTGCAGGTTTCAAGGTCTTGACTTGTTAATGGCAGCAAACTGAAAGTAGAATTTTCAAACTAGAAGAATAGAAGTAGAGAACGTTACAAAGTAACCAAACGATCCACCCAGGCTTCCCACCGCAAGGTGTCAATCGGATCAAGCATCAATTCCTCCTTCGATCAAACACAAGGTTTCTTCACCAATGGAGAAGAGGAGTAGCAAACTAGCAATAGCAGCAACTTTGTTTATAAAATTCGTGTCCAATGCTTTCCCCTCTCACAACCTTATATAGAAAACTAAAAAATAGACTCAAACACTAACAAAGAAAGGCGTATCCCAATCCTTAACTAAGTAGAAAATCTAAATTGATTAGGAAAGTGATAGACTAAAGTAAATAGACTCGAAACAGGACTGGAATTATATGATCCTAATTCAGCCCCATTAAAACAGTTAATAACAATTACTTGCAACTTAAATTGAACCACATATAACCGGTTCAATTGAACTAACCCAAAACAACTTAAATAAACTAAGTATAAGAAACTAAGTCCTAATAAATACAATCCCGTATGCAGCCTTAATACCTACAGTTTAGGTCTATAAAGTGGCCTATTACATTGAAAACCCATTGGATTAGAGGCCTGACACATATATAACCCAACCCAAGGCTTATTTCCATTAAAATAAGTTCCTTTTGGTGATGTATCTGCATCACTCCATAGTGTTGAGAGATTCCTGCCATATTCAAGCCACTGTTAGGGCTACCAGAGAAGAGAACTTGACTGGAGTT